>NC_050443.1:36768007-37086132 GCF_903995425.1 Onychomys torridus
GGTCTTGCCACCTTTCTCCAGTTGATGAGAAAGTGATAACAATGCTGCTCTCATAAAGTTGTCAAGAGGATTAATTATGATAATATATGCAAAGACAAATGGCCAGCTCAGAGAAACACAGCCCAACACTCCACCATCATTACATGATTAAAAGGTTTTGGAAAGGCTTATTTTATCAACATGTTCTTGCATTTCAGAAAGAGATCTTTAACAACTTTCTCACACTGGTATACACAAGCAAGTCATGTTAATTGCTATTCTAAATTCCTATGATTATCAGTCTCTGATTTTGTAATTCCGTGCAATAGGGCAAACATCACGGTTCCTTTTCCCATCCCACTCCATTATCCATTTAGTAAATAAGCTACTGATGGGTACATTCTTGTAGACCCAAGGAGAATGCCTTAAGTAAGATTATGGGCATTAGAAATTCTTATCCTCTTCTTGGCTGGAGGAAGGCACAGTCCCCATAGGAAATAGGAAGAAAATCTGCATTAATCCTTACTGACATCTTTCTTACGTTTGGCCTACAAGATTGTGAAAAGTGCCATAGACCTTCCAAGGAAGAGGTGTACAACTGAAAAGATGTCAAGGTGGGTGACCAAGTGATCAAAATCTTCAATTATTTAGTTACCAACAATTGTGAGAATCTGGAGTCAAATGTTTTCTTTTTAGCAGTTCTCTGTGTGCACTCTTCCAAACAGATGGGTTTCCTTCATATTTCTAGAAATCCCCTTACTGTTTTCTCCCCTGGAGAAAAATACTAGTAAAACTTAGACTATAGTTTTCTCATTTGGGATGTACCTGTTTAGACTTTTGAAATTAATTTAATAAATATATTTATCTTCACTTGTAGTTAACTCGCTTAAGTGACTTGTTAATTGTATGAAATGTCCTAAACAACATACCAGATTTGTACCCTAAGCTACCCCTGCCTTAGCATTTACTGCATTAGCATTTACTTAGCTGTAACTACCTGCTACACTCTGAAATATACTTAAACATCTTTTACTTAATCTTGAATGTACTACCATAGATTTCACCCCTGAGGAATAGTTATGCAGATGTCTAGTATGCACATCTGTATGAAATAGTTTCAATAACCAGATCTTAGTGGCACCAAAAAATAGTACTTCACATTATAGTATAAGGCTCAACAGGCACCACTTTGGGCACATCTTTTCAGAGTCAGTTGTGTTCAAAAGTCAAAAAAGTACTAACAACTCCCCTTCAGGATCTAAAGGTGACCTGGGTAGTTTTGGGTCAGCTCTCATTTCTAAAATTAACAGAACACAGAGTGGAAGGGAGGATCTTCTCCTTGCTGTAACTCCCTTTCTGATAGCTTGCTGTGTATCAGAATGACCTGTTGTAGGAGACACCCCTTTAATTCTGTTTATATTTACAGAAAATAGAATCTTCCTAATACATTGCTGGAAACATTTGTTCTTGTGTTCCTGATAACAAAAGAGATTTGTCATGATAGAGGAAAGCCCTTGGGAAGTTCTGGTGATTGTCTTATTTTCCCTCTGTGGCCTTAGAGAGATCTCACCCATTCTAACTCTCAGTTTTCTCTTTTTAAACTGTAGAGCTTCAAACTATAACAGAGCCTTTACTCCAGCTCGTCTCTCAAGAATAGACTCCTTAAAGTACACCTGGAGGTATACAAGCACCCCCAAACAACAGGAGACAATTCAGACATAAGTACAGTGCAGCCTCCACTCCTGGTCTACTAGCATCTGCCAGCATCTGGAGGCACATTCGCAGAAGACGCTGCTTACTCGGTTACCTTCGGTTCATGTCTGAGTGGAGTCATTTACTGTGGGATAACTCTGGGTCCCCTATTCTCATGACACTAAATTCATATGAGTTTTTTGTGACTGTCTCCTTTTCTCTGACATAGATTTAACATGAACTCTACTTTTTGATCTCTCTTGCTCACACATCACTTCCTGTTCTATGGTCCACTCACTTAGCACATGTCATTGGCAACAAACACCCACACACTGAAGAGATTTATAGGTTGACAAAAAGATAAATTTTTCATGTCCATTTTTAAGCATAGCTATGTATAGTTCAGGAATCATATCTGCAAACTAACAAGGGCCCTGTGGCTCTAAACCTGCTCAGAGTGCTGGTCACTATAGGTACCCTGCAGACAATGGTTCTTAGGACATGGAATAGCTGGGCTTCTTTTCCCTTAGTGGCTTTCAAACTATTTTCTATAATACAGAGTATCTATCTATCTATCTATCTATCTATCTATCTATCTATCTACCTATCTATCTGTCTATCTATCTACTTATCTATTTTGGCTTTTTGAGACAGCGTTTCTATGTGTAGCTTTGGAGCCTGTTCTGGAACTCCCTTTCTAGACTAAGCTGACCTTGAACCCACAAAGATCCATCTACCTCTGCTTCCCGAGTGCTGGGGTTAAAGGCGTGCTCCAGCACCGCCTGCCTGGCCTAGATCATTTCTTGATGTGTTTTATTTTTTTTAATTTTTCTGAGTGTTCATAAAATTTAAAGATTACTAATGGATGATGAAAGCAATGAACAAGTAGAAGATGAAGGCAAACTAATTTTTAAATCTATCTACCCATGTGCTGAAAACAACCTATCTTAGTTATTCGTTGACACCTGTGCTCATGTTCATGGCTTTGATTTGATATTACGATTTACACAGAATACATGCAATTACATTGTAGACATAAACCCAAGTAGCTAAATATATGCTTCTGAGCTAAATCACATTCTCTGTGTGTTTAAAGTAAATACCTCTAATTTTCATAATGTTCAGCAAAGTACACAGAGCCTACCAGACACTGAGACAGCAGAACAATCTTGAGAACTGGGGCCCAGATACCAAGTCACAGTCACTGCCCCTGATTCCGTTCTCTCTGCCTATCGTTTCTTGTTTTAGATGACAAGAGTGTTGTGCTAGTTGGATGCCATCCGACTGATCTGCATTTGACATTTACCTTATTTTCTATGTCAGTACACGAGAATTTCATAAAAATGTTCCTAACAGTTGATAACAGTTCCACAGGGTACTTACTTTGTTCCACAGAACACTCTAAACTCTTCACATGAATTAGTTCACTTTTTACAACAACTTTGTTGGATGGGTCTATGACTAGTGATATTGCTACATAAAATAATCTACACATGAAGATAAACCATTGTCTAAAGTCTGCCTGTTGTCTCACACTCCATAATGGTGAGACTGAAGATAAAACACCCTTCATCTTGCTATCATTGGAAAGCAGGTGCTACAATTGAAACTTCTGACTTGGTATAATTTATTGTCTCCTAATTCACACTTGGAGCTTTATATAAAATGATGGCTGTTACTTATTCAAATTTTTGTAATATATAATAATTGTATGTATGTCTTTACAGAAGATATATAGTTATAACTAATCTACTTTATTGGTAAAATGACTCAGGTGCTGAGTGGCTGACACACAGAAAACTCATTTTTTTAAAAATAAAAACATCACAGAAAAAACTAAAATAATGAATAGTAATATGTTTTCTGTTTATATATACTTACATTCATCTATTTTCTGTTTATATATACTTCCAATGAAAGAAATCATAATTTTAAATACTACCTGTTTCATGGGATAACTTAAATAATTGAGCCCCATTTATTAAAGTGACTTTTAGTAAATCTTCTAACAGTTACTCAGAAACAGTTACACATATGATGTCACAAATGACACATGAGGAAATGTCACTTCACACCTCAGCAATCCCAAGTGCATTGCTTACAAGTTGGATGGTCAAGTTCCTCCCTTCAATTGCATGGATTTTGCTTTGGTACAATTGCACCGTCAATATGTAAAGGTTTGAACTGTCGCTTCCATCAGTAACAGAAAAAATGTGATCTACAAAGCGTTTCCAAAAAGTGGCACTTTAAAGATTGCTACTGGAAATAGGTACTTAGGGCTGGAACTGCAACCTCAGGAGCAAATGCATTGTCTTTCACACACTCCTGTTAAAGACACATCTGGGATTAAGTGACAGAATTCTTTGAAAGTGTGGACTTGCATCAGCTGAATGTGCTGATCTTTGCAGACTGACCATGCCATGGGAAGGCATACTTTTTCAGAGGAGGGGATGGGGGATAAACTGGATGGGGGAAGGCTGAGGGAAGGGAGTAGAAGGATGGAGAAGGGGGGGGGAATCTGTGGTTGGTATGTGGAATGATTAAAAACATTCTTAATAAAAAAAAATGCGTGTGCATCAGACTCATTGTGTGAAGGAATTGGGTGGAGATACTCATAGTACCTCACATTATTTCACTGTAGTTAAAGTGAGACTCCTTCCTACACGAAATGCATTTCCTTAAAAGTATCTTTGTGTATAAATGAATTTGTTGGTGTCCTTTCTTCCTTGGGCATATACAACAGCATCATCCTGAGGTTGGAATAAGGCACAGAAGAGATGGGTGCCTTGTGCATTCACAGTGTACAGTGTCATCTGGAAACAGATTCCCACAGTAGCATGTAGTACATGCTGCTGATCAAGGGCCCAGAGGAGACCTCACAGGTGTCTCCTACTGGGAGGAGAATAACCAACCATCTGCTCTAAGTTGTTCCTGATGGGAAACCATGGGAAGTTGGTAGACCTTCACTCCTTCCCAAGTCACTTCAAAGGTCTCATTCCAAAGGCATCAGGAGCATGAAGACAGCATGAAAGAACCGAGGTTCAGCAGCTAATGCACAAGCCTCCTCCAGCACTCCATGGTTCCTTTTCAGGAAGAACTCTAAAGAACCATTCTCTCCCCATCATTCTTTCCGTCCCTACACTTCTTTCCCAAGTGTAGGCATTGCCTTGGAATAGCAATTCTATCCTCCTGCAGAAGAAAACTCTTTGAAAAGTACAACCATTCTATTCCAAAGCTCTTCACCCTTCTCAAGCATTTGTGTTCTTTGACCACACGCATTCGTGCGCACATTAAATGGATCTTTGTGTTAGCTGCATTTTCAAACCATTAGCCTGACTATATTTTTGTATTTCCATGTGCTTTCTAAACAACAGAGACAATATGCCAGGAAATTAAGGTCTTTTTTTTAAGGCTCCATGGGGCTCACTGGGAAAATACTTGTCAGAATGAAGGTGAACATTCGTGTTTCTTTCAGAACAAATGAAGTAAGTCTAAGCCAGGTGTGCTGATATTGTTCATGCTGATGAATTATGGGATGTCTGTTTGATCTCTATAGGGTCACTAGTTGTGATGGTAAGAGGGAGAGCAAACAGAAGAGACAACTCCCAATCCTTCCTATTTAAAAAGTCTGAATTATCTGAGAATTGCCACCCTGGTAACTAGAACACTACCATAAAGTACTTGTCTTCAACTAACCACAGCATCTGCTTCAAAGCAGTCATTCTTTTCCTTCCAGAAAGAGGTGAACAGCAGGCCTATGGCAGAAAAGGCAAGCAATTCTGAGGTGCTCTACTCAGAGAGACACACAGCAGGGTGAATGTACATTCGCACCAAGAGCTTCAGCTCCACATTCCCCGCACTTTAGAAAGAACTTTAGAGTTAAAAAGTGGCAATTGTCACCCTCTGTGGATTTATCCAACACAGTGTAAGCATGTGAAATGCAATTGCTTCATATAAAGAACCACTAGGAAAGTTAGCTAACAGAAATCCCAGTCAGGGGTGGCCATGGCTAAACCTACCATGTTGCTCAACAGGACAGCAGTGCCATCCTGACTAATGCGACAGTCTTGACAGAGCTTTGCAGTCTGGGTTTGTACCTTTATCTTTGTCACATGACAATGAGAACTGTTGAATACTGGAAGGAGAATCGCTTTTTGTGATAGACCTTTAAAACCCATTCTCTTCTGGCAAGTGACACACTGATAGTGTCACATTCATTTTCAAATATGTTCACCATCAGAAGGTGACAATGGCCCAGAGCGATTATGTAAATGAGTTACTAATTATGGAAATTCACTCTTCAATTCCATTTTTTTTTTTTGTAAAATACATATGCAACATCATAGGATGTTTTGTCTAATTTCAAAAAGAATAACTTAAAAATTTGCAATAAATGTATTGGCCTTCAGTCTTAATGATACTTATAGAAATTAATACTTTCCTAGACAGGGAAGTTGGTGGCTCTTGCATTAAGAAACTAGAACAAGCTTTGGGTGGAGACTATAGAGCTTGCTTACTCAAATGTTAACTGCTTTAAAAAGCAAATGGACTATGGGAACTCAAGAGAGGCTTACTGTCTTTCATACCACTGTAGGTTGGGTTTCCCTTGTTCACCATTTACTGTTTAATGAGTATGTTGACTGGCATCTACTTAAGTAGAAACTTTAGAAATGTCCCTTCTTCAAAAGAATGCACAAATTAAAGCAGAAGGTGAGAGCAAATGGCAAGGACTGGAAGAAAAACTTTATTATTTTTTTTGGTGTTTACCACATTACTCAAAAGAGCTCATTATTTACAGAAGTCTTATTTTTGAAAAATGGAAAACAGTGTATTTCCTTTTTTAAGAAAAAGTATATTATAAATTGCAATAACAAACAAATCTTGAAAAAATAAAACTCAAGTTTGATTTCAGTCTTGTAAAGTCACTTGGGCTGGGCTCAAGGAAAGACCAAGTTTGTCACTTTTTGGAGCTAAATGGAGCAGTTTCTGCATGGAAAGGAAAGTTAGGTTTTCAGGCCTGAAAGAAACATGTACAAGAAACAGGGGCATGAAGTCTTCATCTCGCTTTTAAGAGCCTGTGAGCCTGCTTCATCCTTTCTGAATCTTGTACAGGTGTGTGTCTCTCCTTTATGTTGGGTGAGTTATACAATCAGATACTGTCTCCATTCATTCGGATTTGAAAGAGCCTACACCATGTGTGTGTTATTTCATTTCACAGAGGCCAAGGGAAAGGGGCTGCTGCCAGTAGGGTGATCAAGGCATGCAGAATAAATTCAGTCCCCGGCACTGAAACAGGCCACCCTTGTGCTGTGCTTGTGGGAGAAGAAAGCAAACCCATCACCAACTCTGAGACTCGATCCTCAGCAGCAGCCACAAAGAACTCACTTCTCAGCGTTTGAAATCTCCACTAAAAATAGGTCCTCTGTACTGGGACTGAAATTCTCATCTGCGGCCAGTGATGGAGCACAATGCCCAGTTGTTCCCAACTAGGTTCTTCTCTGCCTGGGTATTATCTTGTAACTTTAAACATGGCCAAAGGAAGCCACCTGCCACCCCTCAAGCCTAGTCACCAGAGGAGTTTGAGAACTACTGCACAAGTCTTAGTACCTTCTGCTTTCCCTGGCTCCTGAAACCTTAGAATTCCCTCCACTGGGGAACTGGGGAGCTGGGAGTGGGGCAGGGTCGGGGGTGGAGTCCCTAAATACTAGCAGGGGACCAATGTAAATATGCACTCTGGGGACATTCCTTTCTCTCTCTACTTTGGCTGGGTCGTGCGGTGTCTTCATCTTGCTCTGAAGGGAAGCTCTTGATCCCTGAAGGGACACAATCCTAAGACTTTCTCCAGCGGGGCTGGAGGAACTGTAGAAAGGCTCTGCTCTCTCCAAAAATTCTGAGCCTTAATCACTCAGCCGGCATCTAGATAAGGTGGAAGGTGCCTCTGCCCTGACCAGAGCAGCCGCCTGGCTTGGGGCCTCATGCTTCTGGATTCACCTGGTGCTGAGAACATACAGGCAGCAAGAACAGCAAGTAGTGTGCATCTTTGAATTTCATGTTACCGCCCTCTGGGCTACTCCTTCACTCGCCCCTGCTCTTTTGACTCCTCTGGTCAGTCACTGCTCACTGACCTTCCCTTTCCATAGGAAGAGGGGGAGCCCTTTCCAGAGATCTGATCCCGACCTCCCCACTCCCGGTCCCCTGACGCACACACTGACAGACGCTTTAGAAGGCAAACCTAGGATGTTCCAGCGCTGGGCTCAGCACGCACAGGGCGGCCATAGCCGCGGGAGGAGGAAAGGACCCGCATCCGAGTTGCTGTCCTGGTAGCCAGCTGCACTTGGTCACTCCCATGCGCACTGAAGCAGATCTCCTCTTCCCTGCTCCTACTGAAGACAGGAGGGGAGGGTGGTGGCAAGGACCAACCTCCTTCTCCAGTAAATGAGCTGGCATGCTCTGCAGGGTGAGAGACAATTCGCTGGGAAGGACTCCAGACTCTTTAGGGTCCTGAGCAGACATCTCTCACCAGCTTGCACTGCTATTGCAGAGATGTTGCTTGGAGAGTAAGCTTAAAATACTGCTCTGATTAGATGCATAATGGCTTGCCTGCTGCAGATGGAGTGGAGCAGCAGCCAGTGCAGACCCAGATGAGGTTAGGAGGTCTCTATCATGGAAAGGGGCCAGGACCAACACCAAGTCCTCAGCTCTCTGTCCTGGTGCCTCTGGGTCCTCTCTCTTCTGATCTCTGTGCCTGTCAGCTACTCAAGAGTATGCAGCTGGCTGCTGGAGTTCATACACCTTTATGGATCATTTTCCTGTGGGCAAACTCCTCAGCAAGACCACATAGACAATTGTCGTTAACTCATGGTAGGTGGAAGGGGCAGAGTACCCTATCTACCACTGTATTTTGTGTCATTTCTAAATGGTGTATATCAAGTATCTAATGTTTAACAAGCTTTATTTAGAAATTTTGTCAGAAAAAGGAAACAGCACAACGTTAAATCTCTCTACCATTTTGCAAAATCCATTTTAAAAGAAAGGCTGACTTCACATTCAGAGATTTAGAAAGGAGTTTCTTGCCAGGCGGTGGCGACGCAGGCCTTTAATCCCAGCACTCAGGAGGCAGAGGCAGGTGGATCTCTGTGAGTTCGAGGCCAGCCTGGACTACTAAGTGAGTTCCAGGAAAGGTTCAAAGCTACACAGGGAAACCCTGTCTCGAAAAACAAAGAAACAAACAAACAAACACCAAAAAAAAGAATGAGTTTCTTGCTCGCTCTCTCTCATTCTCTCTCTCTCTCTCTCTCTCTCTCTCTCTCTCTCTCTCTGTGTGTGTGTGTGTGTGTGTGTGTGTGTTAGAAGAAAATGGACATGGCATTCCTCTCAAGAACCAATGTACTAAAGTAGACACTATAGTTTCCTTACCATAGATGAGAGGAAAACAAGGACCACCAGTATCTTGCCGGGACTTTTGTTTCTTAAACAAAAAGTTAGTTATCCTAAGTCTTAAGACAACCTTGCTGCTGCTGTGAATGGCACCTGAAGTTGGTCTACACTAAAGAATCAGGCCCATGCAAAAAGGATGAAGGGCAGCAGGTGCTATCCTGTCTGCTCAGGCGTTAGACCATGTTCTGTCCTGCAAACGATTTATAAGAAAATTCCAAAAGAACAATCTGCTATAAACTCAGTATTGAAGAAGTGTTTGATGATAAAATTAATGCATTTATCCCCAGACTCTACAAAGGGTGGAAAGCCAGAGCATTTCTTTAGAATTTACGCTTTTGTCCCAGGTGTCTTTCTGATGAGGCTAAACTTAAAGGTGCGCTTACTGAAGAACTTTGTTGTGAGAATCTCACGTCTATAACGACTATTAATATTTTCAGTGAATGCCAACCCTTTTGGGAGTGGTAACATCTACAATAGTTATAGATATAGTCGGACACAAAGTAGCTCCCTCCTGAATTGTATTTTAGAAGAAAAGAAAAGAAAAGAAAACCACCACAACATCAATAGCTCTATGGAAATTTAAAGCTCTGATTTCAAGGGGGAAGGGGATCAGTGGAGTTATTTTCTTCTGCTATATAGCCTAAGTAATCCTCAAATTTGCAGCACTCCTCCTGTCTCAGCCTCTTGAGTTCTCTCCTCCTTATTTTTAAAAGTGACTATCTAAAGTGTATATTAACATGGGTATACCACTTCATAATATTAACAAAAATGTGTATAGCAAGAAATAGCAGTCATTTGAAGGATGCAATTCTGCTTATACACCAAGTTTGCATTAAATATTTTAATGTCTCCACCACATGAACCCAGTGTGGTCATTCCCAATGTTTGCCTCTTCTACAGTTGTATGATTCAGAATGGTCAAGTACCTGCCATCAGTCACTAGTAATTTCTACAAAGCAGTAGCTGTTCAAATTCTTTTGACATCACTCCATGATTTATATGCTCATGAGGAAAAATATTTTATGATACCATAATGTAAGTCTCCAATATAAATTTTATTACTTTTTTTTTTTTTTTTGGTTTTTTGAGACAAGGTTTCTCTGTGTAGCTTTGTGCCTTTCCTGGATCTCAAGCTGTAGACCAGGCTGGCCTCAAACTCACAAAGATCTGCCTGCTTCTGCCTCCTGAGTGCTGGGATTAAAGGTGTGCACCACCACTGCCTGGCAAATTTTATTATTTTACAACTAGACCTGAAACATGAATCAACAAGGGGAAATTTTTGGATTATCCACTAAGGAAGTGAAGAGTCAGAATTATGCTTGGACTGGATCTCCGAGCCCTGCTGTACTCTTTATTGGACACCTATAAAAGTTTATTAAAGGGCATTAGAGCACCAAGGGGCACTTGGCTGAAGGTGATACTGAGATTTGGGAAACTCTTGCAGGATTAGATGTTTAAGAATCTACATTCAGCCAGATGGTGGTGGTGCATACTTTTAATTCCAGGACTAGAGAGACAGGCAGGTGGATCTCTCTGAGTTCAAGGACAGTCTGATCTACAAAATGAGCTCTAGGATAGCCAGGGCTACATAGAGAGACCATGTTTTAATAACGCAAAAAAAAAAAAAGGAAAGAAAAGAAAAGAAAAGAAAAAAAGAAAGTAGCTACACTTAAATACAGACACCTCTTAGCAGGTTTGCACCCCCTGCTCCTTGGGAAATCATAGATGAGTGTGAACCTCATTTTCCTATGACAGTATGCCCACAATTCAGAAATGAAAATTCAGCTCTAAAGTTGACTTTCTGGCTTCAGAGAGACAATGTGAAATCACTCACCGTCACTCCCCTTATCTCTTCCTCTCCCCATCTTTGGGGAGTTCCATTCCTAATATTTCAGATTGACCAGCCCTGTTAAGTCCTGTGTGATTTGTGCCTTTCACATTTTTGTTTCAACATTCATTCATAACATGGCTTGCATCAATACTTCATTCCTTTCTTTTGCTTAATGGTGCTACACTGAATGGGCACTGAATGCACATGTGGTTTGCTAATTCAAAAAAACATTAAGCTTTTTAATCTATTATGAATTGTCTTACCAAGATAAATGTAAAATATTTTCTTTGTAAATACCAGTTTTTTAAAAATTATATTGGATTTATAGCTGAGTGATCTGGCAGTCCTATATTTAATATTTTGCGAAAGTGCCAAAGTGCTTTCCAAAATACCTAGAATAATGCATGAAGATACTAATTTCTCTACTTCCCTTTTGCTATTATAGATGTTTTAAGTGAAGTACCATAGTACCATGGTGTGCCACAATGACATTATTAAGAATGTTTCTATTTGTTTAATATGTGCACATTTTTGGAGATGTAATTATTTATAATTGTATTATTAGAGATGCCTTTATTTATAATTTTGACTCACTGGTTTATTTTAATATTATTTTGAGATTTAAGAGTTCAATATTGGTTTGAATTCAGTATCTGTCGGTACAAATGATTTGTAAATGTCTCCCAATGTGTAAGTGGCTTCACGTCTTCTGGACAGTTCCATTTGGAGCACATAGGTTTCTTGTGTGGTTCTTTCCCTTTTCTTTCACTTCTCATATTGCTAAGGATGACCTTGAACTCCTGACTCTGCCTCTACCTCCCAAGTGCTGTGATTATAGTTACGTGCCTGCTTGCTTTGTTATGCTCCTTCTTTTGATGAGGTCTACCTTATTTATTATTTTCTGTTACTTACGTTTTTAGAATTATAACATAAAACATTATACACACACACATATATACATACATATATATTTGATTTACAAAATGTGGTAAAAGCCATATCTGTGCTTTTTCTGAATATTTTCATATTTTAAGCTCTGAAAAGTAGACTCATCTAGCTTTAGTGTCCTGGGCCTTTGATTGCAGGTCAAGAAACTGGGGTAGCGGGACAATAAGTTTGAGACCAATGTAGGAAAGTTAGCAGGACTGTCTCTGAACAAACTACAAAAGGCTAGGGGTGCAGCTCAGTTTATAGTACTGACATGGCATGTATGACACCCAGGATTCATGCCACATACCATATTTTACCCTTAATCTATTTAGAGTCAACTTTTATAGGTTTGTAGGAGTGGTCAAGCCCATTTCATGGTACATGGCTATCAGTGGTACAGAAAGGGTTATTCTTTTTCCAGGTTTATTCCTGTGTTTTTTCTTTTTTATCACAACAATAATTTTGTTTTCCTTAAATTTTGGATGGTAGCTGGGTGGTGATGGTATATGCTTTTAACCTCACCACTAAGGAGGCAGAGGCACATGGATCCCTATGAGTTCAAGGCCAGTCTGGGTTACAGAGTGAATTTCAGGACAGGCTCCAAAGCCACACAAAGAAACCCTATCTAAAAAAAAAAAAAAAAAAAAAAAAAAAAAAAAAAAACTGGATGGATTGGATATTATGCAGCCATACCATAAACTACAATAGCATCTAATATTCCAGTTTTGACCTCCTGGTTTAAAATTCTATGGTTTTACTCCTGAGTGGGACTTGCTACTTTTTGTGGTTTTTATTCTGTAAAGTATGGTTATGAATCTGAACTCTATCTTCAGCATAGAGTTCTTCACTGACCTCATAAACATATTTCCTGGCACATCTTGAACCAAATTTAATAACATAGAAACCTTTATGGCCCCTCCTCTGTCACTGAATATTTTGTATTTCCTTAACTCAGTCTCCCAAGTTCTAAACCTGAGATTCAGGCCTGTCTTCTGTTTCTGTCTCTTGTATAAGTGATCACCTTGTTATGCAGCTTTTATTTATTTATTCTTTTCTATTAAGAAATTTTTTTTTATCAATTTTACATACCAACCACAGATATCCCTCTCATCCTTCTTCCCGCTCCCCCCAGCCTTTTCCCCCAATTCACCCCCATCCCCTCCTCCAAAAAGCTAAGGCCTCCCACAGGGCATCAGCAAAGCCTTATATATTCAGTTGAGACAGGTCCAAGCCCCTCCCCTTGCATCAAGACTGTGCAAGATGTCCCACCGTAGGTAATGGGCTACAAAAAGCCAGCTCATGCACCAGGTTATGCAGCTTTTATGCATACTCATTTATGCCCCTCATCTAGTCAGTAGAGCTCTATCCCTGGGTTCTCCATTTCTTGATTCACAAATAAACCTCTGACCTTCAAGGGGATTCGCTTAAGCACATTATTCTTGCTGAAGCTCACTCAGCTGAAGACATCTGAGTAGTCATGAAGCCTCTCAGACATTGCCCTCAAATATTAGATTCCATTTATGTAAGCTTTGTCTTCATTTTTGGTTCCATGATGTTTCATCTTAAAAAACATTTCTCCCTGATACACTTGTTAATTTCTTAATTGTTCTAAGTGTTAAAAAAGATGATGACATTGTATAAAATTATAATTCATATAAGTTTCTGTGAGCCAATTATTAATATTCCACAGTTGAATATGTAAATTTGTCAAATAAGAGCTAAAAGAAATAAAAATTATTTACATGTTTCCTGAAAACTTGTTTTCTATTTTTGGCCTCACTGTTTTATCACTTCTAATTAAAACTATTGACAAGAAACTTTGTCTAATGAGACCAATTATCTATTTGGAAAAAGTGTTCAACTTGTCCTGAAAGAATACAGAGGAACACAGGGTCAAACAAGCTCCTGTTATTTATATACAAGGCAGTAACATTGCAAATGAAAACAAAATAAATGCTTTTTTAAGAGAGCCAACCCCAGTGCCTTCAAATTCATCTCTGAATGGCTTTACTCGGTTGAATTTCATCCTCCTCAGTCTTTCTAGTTCACATGAATGATGCAGGAGCTCTTGAGTGACAGTTCTGTGCAAGGAAACCTCTTTTGACCCATGCATGTGTTCCTAGGTCCTTGCTTTGCTAGCAGTACCATGGGCAAATTATTCTGTGATAAAGTTCATGCACTTGAAAACATAGGCAGACATAATGTCTTCAACTAGTATTTTTAGGGGGTAGAGGCTAGATATGGGGTCTTAAAAATGTAGATCAGGCTAACCTACAACTCCTAGCAATGCTCCTGCCTCAGCCTCCCAAGTGCTAAAATTATAACTGTGGGCCACATATCTGCTCAGAATTATTAACATTACATATACAATATGGAAATCCTTTGTCCAAATGCAAGGCTTGGGCTATAAATTTAAATCCACTTTGTACCAAAATTCTCACAGAGAATCCCTCAGGGCACATCATTCCCAATGATGACTTAGTTGTGAAAATGTTTTGAATGAGCATAGAAATGCCTTACTATATGAATGGCCTTTTTCTATAAGGTTTTTTAGTCCATTAGTAGTTATTTTTATACTGACATATTTTAGCATGTTGATTAAGAAATCTGTTCTGTCCATTTTTGAGTAATTAAATTATTCCTACATTTGTAAATCAGTAGTATCTCTTGTTTTATGGAAATAAGTATATGTTTTTTCACATGTATATTTATCTTGGTGAGTATTTTAGCATACAATTTACACCTCTATTTACTTCCCATGAGGAATCAAACAAATAAACAAACAAAAAAAGAAACCTTTAAAGCTTAGTCCTGCCTTGCTAATTGTACCTGACACTGGTCACATGATTTGTCAACCTCTTATCCACATTGATATTTAACTTGAAATATAATTAATACAAGATTTATTCTTCTAGGCATGAAGGAATAATTAATATCAGATTTTTCTTAACTTCTCTATAAAACTGAAAAAAAAGAAAAAAAATGAGGTGACAATTGTGGTCCCCTGGAAACTAGAATAATGAGATCACAGAAAAACCATCTATAGCCAGTTCCTAGTGAATCCGATAGCCACCATGGCATAGGAAGGGAGCAGGAATACAGTGCCTTTCACCACTAATTTGTGGTAAGGAGATGGAAGAATTCAAACTGTTGCTAAAAAGCAAATGTGTCTCTCAAGGCTGGCTGACTATCCTGTATTCTGTGTTGGTCACAATATCAGCTTAAACATGGCCTACTGTGTATACTAAGAAACCATGCATAAAGTCAATACCCAAGCCCATCCCAGATAATGCTCCAGGCTATTTGCCCTTCCAGACCGTATTTCAACTTCCATTTTATCTGCTTCATATAGGTTTTGTGCCATTTCAAAGTGATGGGCATTACCAATGTCATGTTATTTCTCCCTGGAGCTATAGAATGTGATGATTCTTAGTAGAAGACCTTGTTGAAAGTCACTTCCAGCCATTATTTAAATGAATTTCCCATCCAGTTTCCCTAAACTTCCATCCACATTTTCTTTTTCCTATGTTTTGGATGTTCATTTGTTTTGTTTTGTTTTGAAGTTATGAGCGTTAAGATTCCTCTTGTTTTTAAGCACTGCCTCATGGAATTATCTGAGGTGTATATTCCTTCATTGTACTTTAGTACTTCAGCTCCCAAATGTAAAAGGAACTGTTAAGTACAAGTAACATTTGAGTCTTTATTTAGTTCAAGCCTCTTTATTTTTTTTTCATTTAATAATATAGCTTCAGCTCACATCCACTGTACTCTGCACACATGGTATCTATGGAAATAAGACTGTCCATTAAACAACTGTACAGATTTATGCTGGGATCTCAGGATTCACTCCAAAAATCAACTGGATTCAAATGGAGAACATATCTCTTTGAAAGAAACTGATTGTACTAGTTTTGGATAACAATGCTAAAAAAATAATAATAATTTGGGTAATAAATGTTGGTATTCCAGCACTTTAAAGCTCTCCAAGTATGCAGGCAAATAAAAACAAGCACTACTCTTATGGTAGATATAAAACCTAACTACAAGGATGTAGGTGACATCTAAGGTTACTCTGGACACTAGTAAGCTGTCTGAGATATTTGGTACAGAATGATACATACATGTGGAGTATTCTAATTGCCCTGTCAGACTCCCATCTGTTCTAATTGAGAGCTGGCTATGCAAGCTTCTTTTAGGCATTGTAAAGAATGAAAGCATTAGCAAGACAGTGTCTTAACTCACAGAAGTAAGAAGCTCTTGCTATTTTTCTCCCTTTGCTAATTTAAATGTGGGTTGAGCTCCACATAAAGAAAACGGTGAAGTTCCCTATTAGAACACTTCTCTCTTCAGTCTCAATTTCTGTTTAGAGAATATTGTCCATTTTAACTACACTGATTCAACATCTTTTCAATGGGGCAAAGAGGTTATTGATGTCAAGGTCACAATGAAGCTGATGGAGAACAGGGAGTGGGTAGAATCAACATTAGATTCACTATAAGAGGGGAGAGAAGGAAATGTTAGTTTCAACTTGTGAGTCCCCTTCTTAGCTTACCCCTCTTCTCAGACCTGAAAGGATTCTGGAGTGTTGGATAACAGGAAAAATGTTCAAAGTTGTTTGGGTAGCAAGGAAATTTACTTATGTATTTGTAATGTTGAAAATGGACTGCAGGTCTTCTCATAAGCAAATGGCTTTCATTGAGCTCAAAAATACCTTCTACCCTTCTCTATGTTGATTGACATTATTCATGTTTTGCAAGTGGGAGGTGTAATGAAAGCTTTCCCCTGTGAGGGAAATGGATATAAAAACAAAATATCCTTTCAGGCCTCAGTTCTATTTGCCAGACAATATTTAACACACTAATTGTTTCAGTTTAAATGAACTTTGAGATGTGGATAGTCTTGAGAAATTTCAAAGAAATATACTTAACATATGGAGTTAGTGCATAATGACAATTTAGTTCATATGATGGCAATTGTATAATATTGAACAAATATTCTTATCTTCAGTTATAAATGATAACAATGACATGATTCTCTTCTGAAAGTTAGAGAGAGTGAATTAATGAAGAATGAATGAGACCACAAGTAGACTATCAGATACAGTGAATGCCTACTGAATGAATAATTTTAAGGAAGACTTAGAAACTTCATTTAGAATTCCTCTTCAAGGTCTGCATTTCCTCCTTCTCGGTTGAAAATATAAATTGCACATGAGTCATCCTGTTTTCTTCAAAGAGAACTGTCTTTGTGAAGAGAAAGCTGCTTTACCCATTTCACTAACTTCCCTGGAACATCAACTGCTCAGAGACAGTTTCATCTATGCACACGAGGTTATGCTTCCTTCCTCAAGTGGGAAGGATTCTGTAAGGATAACACTTAAAAGAAACTTCCCAAAGTACCACCTTTAATTTGTAATTTTAAAAATTTATTTTTTTACATACCATTCACATTTCCCCCTCCTTCTCCCACCCCAACAGTTTCCTCCCACCCTCCATTCATTCCCCACAGAGTGTAATTCTTCCCATGGGGAGTTAATACAGGCTAGCATACCAAGTTGGAGCAGAACCAAGCCCCTCCCCTGTGCATCAAGGCTGAGCAAGGTATCCCACATCAGAGAATGATCTTTAAAAAGTCAGTTAATGTACCCCGGATAAATCCTGGTCCCACTGCCAGGGCCCCCACGAACAGATCAAGCCACACAAGTGTCACCCATAGTCAAAGGGCCTAGTTCAGTTCCATGGAGGTGCTCCAGCTGTCAGTCCAGAGTCCCTAAGCTCCCAATGAACTGGAGCCAACTGTCTCCGTAGATTTCCCCATCATGATCTCAACCCCGACCCTTGCTCCTATAATTTCTTCTCCCTCTCTTTAACTGCACTCCAGGAGCTTGCTAAAATGTTTGGCTGTGGGTCTCCTCATCTGCTTCCATCATTTACTTGTAGATGCTATAATGACAATTAGGGTAATCATCATTCTGATTACAGGGGAAAGCTAGTTCAGGTATCCTCTCCACTATTGCTAGGAGTTTTAGCTGGGGTCATCCTTGTGGGTTCCTTGGGATTTCTCTAGCACAATTTTTCTCTCTAACTCCATAACATCTACCTACATCAAGATATATCTTTCAGTGTTCTCACTCTCCATCCCTCATGCTTCCATCCCATATCCCCTCCCCTCTTCCCTCCCTCCCAGTTTATCCAGGAGATCTTATTTATTTTCTCTTCCTGGGGTGATCCTTGAGTGTCCCTCCTTTTTACCTAACTTCTTTTGGGTTGTTGATTGTATTCTGGTTATCTTTTGCTTTGTATCTAATATCCTCTTATGAGTGAGTACATACCATGTTTGTCTTTCTGAGTCTGGGTTACCTCACTCATGATGATTTTATTTTTTTTAGTTACATCCATTTGCCTAAAAACTTCATGATATCATTGTTTTTTACTGCTAAATAATGCTCCATTGTGTATATGTACATTTTCTTTATCCATTCTTCAGTTGAGGGGCATCTATGTTGCTTCCAGGTTCTAACTATTATGAATAATGCTGCTATGAACATAGTTGAACAAGCTTCCTTGTGGTATGGATAAGCATATTTTGGGTATATGCACAAGAATGGTATTGCTGGGTTTTGATGTAGATTGATGCCCAATTTTCTGAGAAGCCACAATACTGATTTCCAGAGTGTCTGCTTAAGGTTACACTCCCACCAGCAGTGGAGCTGTATTTACCTTACTTTATATCCTCTCCTACATAAGCTATCATCAGTGATTTTTATCTTAGTCATTTTGACAGGTGTAAGATGGTATCTCAGAGTTGTGTTGATTTGCATTTCCCTGATGGCTAAGGATGGTGAACAATTTCTTAAATGTCTTTCAGCCATTTTAGATTGTTCTGTCTATTCAATATAGTACTTGAAATTCTAGCTAGAGCAAAAAGACAACAAAAAGAGATCAAGTGCACAGAAATTGGAAAGGAAGAAGTCAAACTTATGTTATTTGCAGATGACATATAGTATATATATGTGACCCCTCATATTCTACCAGGGATCTCCTACAAATGTGGCAGGACACAGATTAACTCAAAAAATCAATAACCCTTCTATATACAAATAATAATGGAATGAGAAAGAAATCAGAGAAAACATCACCCCTTATAATAGCCACAAATAACATATCTTAATAATAACATCTTGGTGTAACTCTAACCAAACAAATGAAAGAACTGTATGACAAGAACTTGAATTCTCTGAAGAAATTAAAGAAAATATCATAAAATAGAAAGACTCCCCTATGCTCATGGATAGGTAGGATCAACAGTAAAAGTGGCAATCTTACCAAAAGCAATCTACAGATTCAGTGCAATCCCCATCAAAATCCCAACACAATTCTTCACAGACTTACAAAGAACAATTCTCAACTTCATATGGAAAAACAACAACAACAACAACAACAAAAAAAAAACTAAGGATAGCCAAAACAATCATGTAGAATAAAGGAATCTCTGGAGGTATCACTATCTCTGACTTCAAGCTCTACTATAGAGCTATAGTAATAAAAACAGCTTGGTATTGACATAAAAACAGACACATGGATGAAAGTAATTGAAGATTCCAACATTAATCCCCATACCTATGCTATGAACACCTGATTTTTACATAGAAGCCAAAATTGTACAATGGAATAAAGAAAAAACTTCAACAAATGGTGCTGGCATAGCTGCATGTTGATGTGTAGAAGATTGCAAATAGATCCATATCCATCACCATGCACAATATTAAAGTCCAAATGGATCAAAGACATCAACATAGATGCAGTTACACTGAACCTGATAGAAGAGAAATTGAGATGTAGCCTTGAATGCATTGGCACAGGAGACCATTTCCTAAATATAACACCAGCAGCACAGAAACTAAGAGCAACAATTAATAAATGGGACCTCCTAAAATTTAGAAGCTTCTGAAAGGCAAAGGACACAGTCAATAAGACAAAATAGCAGCCTAGTGAATGGAAAAAGATCTTCACCAACCCACATCTGACAGAGGGCTGATCTCTAAAATATATAAAGAACTCAAGAAAGTAGACATCAAAATACCAAATAATTCTATTAAAAAAAATCTGTGGTTCTAAACAAAGAATTCTCAACAGAAGAATCTCAATGTACCTTTTAAGGCCTTAGCTGCATGTATGCTGCAGGTCATTCCTCCCCTAGCCCCTTCCCAATCTATCTTCCTTTCCTAATTCCTTTTGATTATACATTCTGAGTTCTTTCCAATGAATCTGCATGCATCATCTTGCTGCTTTGGAAAATAACATTTAAAAATGAGTTAAAAAATAAATCAGTGCAAGCAGGGCTCCTTTAGGGAGAATCAGACATACAGCATAGTTTGGAAGAACTCAGTGGGAATGCTGAACTGTTCACCAACCTTTTTTTTTTTTTTTTTTTTTTCAATTCTGAGTTAAGAAGGGTCAATGATTTCCCATCTACATCCATCAACAATTAGATTCAAGAGCCCTGTGATGGGGAGCATGATCATGGGCAAGGCAATTATAGCCACATCAAAATCAACTGTGTGAGTTGGCAAGTGATGACCCAGCCATGAACCCTCTCAGAAGGTGTAGTAAAACATTTTAATTCTGCGAGGCAGGTCTTGGACATGGATCACACTCTAATTTGTCTTTCACAGTGTCCTTCTGGGTGTTATTCCTTATTTCCCTTTCAGACAGGAACTCTGTTGTCCAGGTTGGCCTCAGTCCATCCTCCTGCTTCAGCATCATTAGTAGCCATGACTATAGGCATATGATCCTCTACCCAAACAATATTTTACATGTAATTCCAATTGTATTGGAATTTATGGCTTCAATATTTTGGTCATCTACCTGTGATTCAGATACGTGTTAATGGTCCTTACCATTCATATGTTGCCAAAGAACACAATTTCTACACATTTCAGTTACCAAGGTTGCCTAAGCATCATGTAGGATTCAGGTATGCAAAGATGAACTCTGTGATAATAAAGCATTTGCACTTTAACAAATGATTACCAAACACACAGTCCAATAGTAAAGGCATTCACTAAGACAGATGCCTTCCTCTGTATTTTGTCTACCATACCACCAAAGACTACATCCTTGTCTAGCTGTCCTCAGACCCTGAAATTTGAAATTGAAAGCCAGCTGAGCATTCATGCTAAAGGCTGGGAGATATCCATCCTTCTATATTCCCAACCTGTAGATCTATGTTTAGTTGTCTCCTAGCGCTAGAAAACTATGTGAGAATCATTCAGAACTCCATGTTTCATCATTATGTCATTCTGCCTGAGCTCTTCTCTTATTTCTATTTCAGTCTCCCTTATACCTTAAGATTGAGCTCATGTATAGAAATGTACTGAAACCATTGCTGTCATCAAAACCATTCTTCACACCTCCTTAGTTCTGTGTCACCATCATTCTTGATGTTAGATTGAATAATAATGTCTAAATTACTTGCTTGACCACTTCTCCAGGATATATATTCTGTAAAAGTTTAACTGATATTGTCCCTTCCCCAAGCACACAGCACATCTGTCCCCAGCCAAGCTGTGAACACAAAAGATACATGTAGGAAAGACTATTTCCATGATCCATCACAGAAGTATGTACTTTAAAAGGACAAGAAGAAGAGATGGGTTTTCTTTGATCAGTTCCTTTTTATTACATGTGAATGTCTATCCTATTATGGATAGACAATAATACTGATAAAAATGACAATAGCTTGAAGATATCCTGGACACGGTGGTTTCTAAAATTCAGTATCATAATAAATCAGTATTTTAGTAATTTTACAGGAAAGCATTTACAGTTTTATTTCTCCTCCAAGTGGAAAGTCTACAACAAAACTATAATTATATTGCTATCATATTTGGACACTGAAGAAAAGGCAGTGACCTATTGCTATTTATTTATTTGTATGCATATAAAACTTCAACTCTAATTTGAAGATATTTTATAATATTTTTTCAATAATCATCACCATGAGATAACTATAAAACCACCTTTTTTCTTTCCTTCCTTCCTTCCTTCCTTTCCTTTCATTCATTCTTTCTTTCTTTTTCTTTCTTTCTTTCTTTCCTTCCTCCCTCCATCCCTCCCTTCTTTCTCTCTCTCTCTCTCTTTCTTTCTTTCTTTTAACAAACATGTATTCTATTACATCCTGTAGACTTCCCCTGGTGATGGATATACATAAATGAACGAGATTCTCTGTGTTCCTAGAAATTTAATAGAGGATTAAACAATGTATGAATTAGCAATTATGTGTCTGTTGATTGACTGTTTTTAATGGAACAGAAAGTGAACCATGCCAAGGGGTCTGAGATTGACCAGCTGGAGCACAATCACATTAGACAAAGTGAGTTTCTAGAAGCTTGTTCCTTTCTTGTATCACAAATAAGTAAAGAGGCAGTTAACATAAAGAACATCATTTTCAAAAAATATCTATGATTCACAAATGCTGTGAAAATATTTTAATGCAGTGATTTGCCAGTGCAGTTCTGAAACAAACAAACAAAAGAACATTCTTAGGTCCAAGCTCCCAAATATATCAAAGGCATTGTAACTACTACAATTCAGCATTTACATGAGCTTTTCTGTCTGCTTTATTTTACTGTTCTGGATGAAGAGGTGCTCAGAGTCCTTGGTGGCAGTAATCAATTGATGCAGAGAATCTAAGTACAGAAAGAGAACCATGCAAGCTTTAACACAAAGTCAGCCTATTGACAGTGGGGAAATCTACCCCCAGTACAAGTAATGCCCAAAGTCTTCTCCAGGTTCCTGTGAAGCAGCAGGAAAAAAAAGAAAAAAATTATAACAAATATTTTTTTTTAAGATTAGCAGCAGGTTTTAATTTCTATTTTTCTCAATACTTTTGCCGGGAAAAATAAACCAATGCTTTGCACCTCTCCTAGAAGACACATATTTAAAGATTTTATTCTTTTATTTAATAGCACATATATGTGTACTAGGCAATTCAACAAATGCTCAGATAGTGTCATAGTTTTATGAAAGCTAACAGAGAGCATTAAACATTATCTAAACCTGCCTGAAATTACTTTGAATTTATATATCACTCAATATCTTTGAAAAACATATTGTCACCATCACTGAAGGGAGCCACCATAACAAACCTTCTCATTTTGCAAAAGGATAAAACAACAATGTTACTCAAAGGAGTCAGAATCATTGAATTCTAGATAGACTTGAGAGCTTTATCCAGCTCACTTTCTTGCTTTATGGATGAGACAAGTGAGTCCCTGAGTGGACATAGCAGTGCTTAACCCAGAAGCAGTGCCTGTGTTTGCTAGCTCACAGCTTTTCTAGCTGCCACTAGCATGCAATGTGGACATTACACATCTATTGACTCATAGATCTTCAAAGGCTTGGCATGTATTCTTTAAAAATAATGAACACATCCAGTATTTTCTCTCCTTTATTCACTCCTCTTTCCAAGTCTGGCCACAGCTTCAGAAGCACAGTGCTGGTGTAACAGACTACTCTCCTCCCTGCCTGTGCATCTCTTTCACTTTTGACTATAGTGGAAGCGTCCCATTCAAATTCATTTTTCATAAATATCTTCTCTGAATTAGAAAATATAGAAAGATGGTTCTGTGCTAGTTTGGGGTGCACAGAAGACAATTCTCAGGTTGGGCCAACCACATTTGGCCCCTGGCAAGCAAAAATGGTAACTGTGGGAAAGTTTAAAAAATAAGGCAGAGATATTGGATTACAAGGAACAAAAAACATCTGCTCTAAAATTCACCAAGGAGACAGAATACTATCACTTGAAGGCTGTTGCAGATACAGAATAGCATTGAGTGCAATAATAACTAGAGACAAGTTCTTCTCAGTGACAGGGAGGCATAAAATGTCAATAAATTTAGGACTATATTCAGCTAATGTATCTTTTATGGCCAAAACAGTACAATATTTGAGAATTAACCAATCAGTCATTAAAGAAAACAAATATGAAAATTAAACAGAACAGTCCTCATCAACAAAGATGCAAAGAAGAAATAAAAACCTATTAAGAAGAACCTGGAACAAAATGTAATCATGACACAGCAGATGTAAGGTCTAGGAAAAACTGGTTCTAAGAATAAAAGTCATTACAATAAATATGTACATAAGAACAAAAAATACAAATGAAACAACTTAATTTTGGAGGACAAACTAAAAAAGGAGAGAACACTAACTTCAAAGAACAGTGGAATGAATGCAAACTAGAACAGAAATCCATGAAATTGAAATCAGAAAGAAAATGGGAAAGAATGAGAATACAAAGAGTTGGCTTGGAAAACATACTTAAACAAACCACAGGCTATACTAACCTATCCCCCACAAAAGGACAAAAACTCAATAAATAAAATTATTTGTACAAAACAAGTCATTCCACTTAGTCTTACAAATCTGAAGAATCCTAATAGACATTCATGAAGAATTGCATACCCACAAATTGAATAATTTGTTGGAAATAGAAAAACAGGTGATTTCCTGGAATGTACAACTTACTAAATCAAAAGGAAATAGACTATCCAGGCCAGTGATGATGAAGGTTTTTGATTTATTAAGCACTTTCCTTTCAGTAGAGAAAACTACAGGGTTATATAGAAGCCTTTACTGATAAAATCTTTAAACATTTAAAGAATTACTGACAAGTTTTCTTGCACTTTTGTTGAATATCAGAAAATACTACTAAACGTGTCTTATGAGGCTCCATTATCCTCATATTAAGGTCAGGTAACAACCCAACCAAAAGAAAAAAAAAAAAAAACACTATCATATGTAACATCCTTGTAAAGCATAGATGCATAGATGCATAAGCCCTCACTAAGGTATTAACAAGCAAACTACCGCAGTAGGTTGAAAAAAGTACATAAAACATCTCTCAGGATTTGTCTATGGATGAAAGGTGGCTTGGCCTGCTCACCAATTAACCAGATATGACACAGTAAAAATGTAAAAGATGGTAGCATTACATTCTCAGTGTATACAAGAAAGTAAATGGCAAGGTTTTAAGTTATTTAATTATAAATTTTGTCTGAAGAATTTTTATAGTGAAGCTTAAAATAAAAAATAAATTACATCCAAAAACTCCATTCAAAAGAAGCATACATCAACATAATAAAGTTTCTTTCTATTTGACCAGCACAGAGCTGTTTTCCTACTTAGTGGTAAAAAAAGTTGAAAATGTTAACTGTAATATGAGAACAAGGCAAGAATTCTCAGTGCTCAGCACAGTGTTGTAGATTGTATCCTGAGGTATTAGGAAAGAAAAAGGATAAAAGTCTTCTAAATTGAAAAAAAATGGGTCAGACAGACTAGCTCTGCTCATAAAAACTGTGGTCTCCCACACAGAATATTTTAATGATATCACTTTCTACTCAAAAAAAAAAAAAAAAAAAAAGGAAAGAAAGAAAGAAAGAGCAACCAGGAAAGTAAATAAAACAAAGAATACACAGATTTAAAAAAAAAAAATAAGTTCAGTAAAGAAAGAGGCTACAAAATTGTCAAGTAGTAACCTGTTACATTTTCTTATACTAACAAAGAACTACCCCCAAAACAAATATACACTAATCAATATACAATAACATCAAAAATAATTTGCTGGGAACAAATTACATCTAAGGAAGTAGAATTCTATATACCAGATACTGTAAGATATTCATCTCAGGAACTGAAAAAGATGCAATTACAAACTGTGACCATGTATCTGAATAATGAATTTACTTTAATCTCATAGCAGTCTGTAGATCGCCTCAATCCTAGCAAACATTCCAATGATTTCTCAGGCATAGAAAAGCAATCAAAAGATTTATTTGGAATCTCAAAAGATCAAAATGCTCTCTCAAACCATTGGGAAGCAAAATAAATCATGGGACCTCAGCGATTCATACTTCTAACTTTATTATAAGGCTAAAACAATGCAATCAATATGGCACTGACATTAAAACATAAGCTTGACAATCACCGTGGAGAGCAGAGATACAAATTCACACAAATTTGAGCTTTCCATTTTGGTTTCTGTTGCTGTGATAAACACTGTGACCAAAAGCAACTTAGGGAAGAAAGTGTTTATTTGACTTATACTACCAAGGTCAGTACCCATCATCAAGGGAAAACAGTGCAATAACTAAAGCCAAACTCTTGAGGCAGTAACAGAGATGCTGAAGTGGAGAACATGGAAGAATGCTCTTGACTGGTTAACATGCTCTGGCTGTTTCATTTGCTTTGCTTACACAGGCAAGGACCATCTGCCTAGAGATGGTACCAACTGACATGAGCTGGGCTCTCCTACATCAATTAACAACTAACTGTGTTCAGGATGTAACTCATGAGGCTATGACACATAGTTAGTGGGTCTTTGACAAAGGGCCAAGAATACATATTAGAGACAGGATAAGCACCTTAGTGAGGATTGTTGTTGAAAGTGGAGCCTCCCAATACAGAGAACAGCAATAGACCTCATGATTGACATTGTTTAACAAATGAACAAAAAAGGATTATATATTTAAACACAAAGTCAGAAAACAAAAAAGAAAAGAGAGCCCTATCACTGGTCCTGGTAACATTATTATTTTTTTATGTTATGCTATAGCAGAGGCAACAACAGCAAACACTTCATAGCACTACATTTCACTGCAACTGTCTGCACAATAAAGGAGACAAACTCCTGAAGACAGCTAACACAGTACGAGAAAATACTCAGACTCACACTCTAAATCTGTAAGGAAGCCATGAAATCCAATATTAAACAGCCAGCTCATGCACTAAGGACAGATCCTGGTCCCACAGACTGGGTGCCTCCCAAACAGTTCAAGCTATTCAATGGTCTCACTTATCCAGAGGGCCTGATCCAGCTGGGGGCTCCACAGCCTTTGGTTCATAATTCATGTGCTTCCATTCGTTTGGCAATTTGTCCCTGTGCCTCTCCAATCTTGGTCTCAACAATTCACGCTCTTACAGTCCCTCCTCTTTCTTGGGCTTACAGGGACACTTTGCTCAGCCTGGAAAGAGGGGACTGGACCTGCCTGTACTGAATCCATCAGGTTTAAATGAATCCCCAGGGGAGTCTTGGCCCTGGTGGAGATGGAAATGGAGGGGAGGGGATGGGGAGAAGTTGGGGGCATGGGCGGAAGTGGGGAGGACAGGGGAACCCATGGCTGATGTGTAAAATTAAAACACAAATATAATTTTTAAAAGTTAAAAAAAGAAACATTTAAAAAATCCAATATTAAAACACCTGTCTAGAAGTGGACAAAATGGCAAGTAAGTATTCAAAAAAACAAAACAAAAAAACCCACCAACACGGCCAAGTAGAGTGTAAAAAATTGCTCAGTAACACTAATCTTCAAGGGAAGGCAAAACCACAGTGAGATGTCATTCATGCCTGTGAGGACAGAAAAGTAAAGTGACATAAGATGACCAGCAGTGGGGAGATGTGAAGACAGAAATCCCTGGATACTTCTACTGTGGATGCCAACTATTATATACACATAAAATTCCTTTAAAAATTAATAATACCACTTCATGATCCAACATTCCCAGTTCTAGTTGCGTATCTGTGAACTGATATAACAGCTTCCCTCCCTGTTCACTGTAGATGATTTACTTACCAAGCCATGGAAATGAAGTGTCCATGGGCTGGTAAAGTTCTGAACATGTACAGCATATTTGTTCACTATTCTATCCTTCAGTCCTGAGTGAAACATGACAATATGAATGGATATGAAGACATTGAGGTTGATGAAATAAGGCAGACCTACAATGGCTAGTAGTCCCTGTGAAATCTCAAATGTTGACCTCACTTAAGCAGAAACAGAATGGTAATTCACTGGGTGATGCAGAGTAAATAGCAGATCTGAATAACAAGACAGAGAATCGCAGATTACATAGTCAGAAAAACTTTATTGTTTGCAAAACTTATGGAGAAGCAGAGGTAATTTTTATGAGGATGTTCTGGTTCTGTTGAAAATAGGTCTACCATTACCTTAAATCCAACTTGATGTTACAGAACTGTGAAGAAAACTAGTGATGATCTGGGGAATTCTAGGAGACCAATTATGTGTGAGAATTTTCTGAGTAGAAGCAGAAAAAATCCAGACACTCTAAACACAATACCATTATTCTACACAAAGTGATCATTTGCCATTGCTTCACCTAGTGGGACATCTATTGCTTTAGCAGGTATGGAAGCTTCTAGTCATGAACTAACATACAAAATCTTTGAATTTCAATGTTTTTAGATAAAGCTTGGACTCTGCTCTCTGTACACACACACACACACACACACACACACACACACACACACACACACAATTTCAAGGAGGAGAAACATCATCCTGTAGTACACCTCAGTTTGTTTTAATGTATATAGCAAGTTTTAAAGAAGTTTCAGTAAAAATGCACTTGTAAGTGTTCCATGAAAAATGAGAGTTATATCAGATCTTTCTTTTATATCGATAGCTCTCTAATAGTGACATGGAGACTTTTTGTTAATTATGAAAGCTTAGCCTTAGCTTAGACTTGTTTCCAACTAGCTCTTAAAACTTAAACCATTTGTATTAATCTGTATTCTGCTGCATGGCTCTCTACATTTCCTCAATAACTCAGTGCTGTATGGCTGATTTCTTCCACATCTGGCTGGCTAATCTTCTGTGCCTCAGATTCTTTATCAGAGTTCCTATCTCTTCTTGGAAGTCCTGCCTATCATCTCCTGTCTAGCTATCTTTATTAAACCAAGTCTTGTCTGCTAACTACTTTAAAGGTAGAGCTGTTAGTGTCTTTGAAAGATCAGCAGATGTTGTGCCCTGTTCTTGTAGAATCTGGATGGCTAGTGACTGTTCTTTATAACACCTCCTAATATTTCTCTCAGAAGCATATGTTAGATTATGGTTTGTTTCTGAGGTTGGGGGAATGTTAATCTGGGTATTCCGTTGTTGTAGTAGATCACGGCCCCATAAATCCATAGCTTTATTAGCCACATAAGGCTTCATCTAGCTGCCTATATAAATTTTCATGTTTTAGTCTCTCTCAGTTTTCTTCAGGGAATCATGACCATGACTAACAGCAAATTTGAAGTCTCTGAAAAGATGATGGGGCTCCACAGTGAGAATCCATCAGGACTGTGATTTATCTATCAGAGTTGTTTTATCATCCATTGTAGTATTGGTTTTTATAATAGGCATTGGTTTATTCAGTTGTCTTGGAGAGGAATGTCTTCCACAGTGGCAGGGAATGTTCTTATCATATTTGATTTGGGGGCCTGCAAGAGGCCCCCTGAGGCGTTTCCCGCCAGTAAAGGGTTGCCTTGTATATCTATTTTTGATCTGTACTCACTTGTCCAATGTCGGCCTTTGTCATATCTTCTACATAATCTAGGAGGTGGTTGGGGTCTCCTGTTTAGGCTATTCCTAGAAGGAGTATTACTTCTAGGATTATCCCATGTACAGTTTTTATTTATATGACCTGGTGTACCATATCTAAAACATTTGGTACCACGGGGCCTTTTTTTACCTCTGGGATTTGTCTCTCCTATCCAAGCCTCATTACTGTAGTTAAAAGATTTAACATCATTAGTATACTGAATCCATTTTTTCAAAGGAGTTGATCTGATCTTTAATGGTGTAAGTATTCTTTTGTATTCTGTATTAGCATTGTCAAATGCCAAGGACTCAGTTAATACTTTTCTTAATTTTTTATCTGACATAGCTTTTGTTATAGCTGTGTTTAGCCTTTGTAAAAAATCAGTGAAGGGTTCATGTGGTCCCTGAAATATCTTTGTGTATACCTCAGTTGCTTTTTCAGGTTCTGGAATTTTTTCCCAAGCATTTAGAGCTGCTGTACGGCATAGGGATATTGTATGCTCATCATAAATGGCTTGTACATTCCTGTCAGCAAAACATCCCTCACCAAGTATTTTATCTTGGGAGACCTCAAAACCTCTGAGTTTACCTTGTTGTTCTAAATTTCTTGCCTCTTTTCTCAACCAGCTTTTTCACTGTAACTGCTGGCTATATTCTAGAACAGCTGAAATTAACTGATGCCAGTCATCTGGAATGATTCTATGTGAGGTAGACCACGAATTTAACATCTGTTTTACATATGTGGAGTGTATCCCATATGTAACTACTGCTTCCTTTATATTTTTAAAGTCCTTTGTTGAAATTGGTTGTAATGTATATGTCGTATATGGCTCTGGGTATGTGTCATCTGTTGGCTTCTCATGGATGATAACAGGATAAGCCATTGTATGAGAGCCATTTGGAGATGTTACAACCTGTATGGTCTTGTCCTTCTGCTTATTAGGTCCCTTGTCATGTTTATTGAGAGTTTCCTCCAGGGCTTGTAAACGAGCTCCTAGGGTCTGTTCCAGGGAGTAAACCTCCTCTCTTGTAAGGGATTCTAGATTTTTCATGGAATCATGGAAGTTTTTATGTTCTTCTGAAACATATGATTCCATGGACCTTATCTTACCAAGTAATGATAATTTTTCTTTCTTATATAGTGTCTGAGTAGCTACAACTTCACTCTGGAGAGTTAGTGTTCTATCCATTAAATACTCATATTTATTATCAATAAAAGCAATTTTGGGTACAAGCTTGTTTTGTAAATTCTAGTTAGCAGATTCCAGAGAGAGAATCTTTTTATGTAAGTCCTCATTGCTATCTTTTAAAACCTGTAATTCCTGGTTAGCAGATTCCAGAAAGAGAATCTTTTTCTGTAAGTCTTCATTGCTAATTTTTAAAGCCTGTATCAGTCCCAATAATGACTCATCTTTGTTCTTACTATTAAACCAGTGTTTGAACACTGTGTGAATTATTACAATGAATGTCAAAATGGTACAGGCCAGATATGTCTTAGGGAGGTCGTATATTTCCAGGAAAATGTCATTCATCATACAGGCAAAAATGTTTTTAAATTCTTGTGAGGTAATGTTGTCAGCCATATTACAAGAATTACTCAAGATTTGTTAGTCAGTTTTAAGGTGTAAAATTATCAAGTACTTTTACTTGAAAGAAGCTTACCTTTCCGTGGTTTTGGGGGGTGCAGTAGCACTTTTCAGCCAGCAGGAGGCGTTGGTATAGCTCCAAAGCAAGGCCTGCTAGTGACCTTGGCTGGCGGCAGCTGAAGGCAGGAGCCACCCGAGCCAAGGTGGCAGGGAGCCGGCACTCAGGGAGGAGTGGGAATGCCTCACTCACAGCGGTTTTCGCTGGTCTGGGGGCTAAGCCAGGAAACTGACACCCGACTTGCTGTTCCCTTTTTCGGGAATGGGACCGTGTAGGCGTCCCCTGGTTAAATGGAACTTTGCAGGCGTTTTTAGGTGCCCGCCAGCCGCCAGCCAGGAGGAGGCTGAGGTAGCGAGCCGCCTGGGCCTTTGGAATTTGCCCCACGTTGGGCGCCAGATATTGGTTGAATTATTAAGGCCACTCCATGTAGTTAAAAGGGAAGTTTATTTTGTGGGGTAACTTACAAATGAAGGGGTAGGTCGCAGAGTCTGGCAAGGTAGAGGGTAGTCCGGCGGCGGCGTTCTCTGGAGAACTCTGCTCGGTCCACCTCTCGCGTCAGGCGTCCCGGAACCAAGAGAGCGAGTTCTTCCCGATCCTTCGTCTTCTGCTTCCTCCTCTGCCCCGCCTTGTGGGTGTGACCATTACCGAAGCCTCAGTGGGGGTTGGAACTTCCAGGCCAATGCTGGGATGCCTATCCACTACAACCAACTAATTCGATATAAAGAAATGAAAGTTAGTAGTTAGTCATCACAATCAAATTTGTAGTCATATTAGGTATGTTTTCAAGGTCAAACATAGATATATTTTAGATAGACAGGTCATCTTAAACACTTCAGAGATCTGCAGAATATGACATTTTATATGTTTTAGTGACATAGATTTTTTTTTTTTTATGACTGTGAGACTTGTCTGCTCCTGGCAGCATCAATATACTTCAGAGAAAATGATGGGCACTGAAGAAACTCCACATGGAGTTAACTTTCATTGTGGCAAAAGTTAGCCACTGCGCAAGAAAGTGCCCCCGCATTGAGTGCTGACAGTATGACAAGCAGGAGACAAAACAAAGGACTGCTGATCCTTGCCAAAACAAGTGTGGTTGCAACTTTGGCAACAGGCACCCTCTGAGACCAGGGAAATATGGCACTATCACTGAGGTGCTTTTTCAATCCAGAAAAGGTACAGTGCCCCTTTCTTAGAAGGCAATTGTGGAGGCAGTGGGCAGACAGATCCTGATGTGCAGTGGAACAATAGCTGGAGCAGTTATTCTTGGAGGAGTAACTAGCCTGACAGAGTCTGGCCTCTCAATGGTAGACTGGCATTTCATAAAGAAGATGAAGCCATCCACAAGCCAAGAAGAATGGGAAGCTGAATTCCAAAAAAACCAGCAATTTCCAGGATTTAAAATCCTGAATCATGACATGATACTGGCAGAATTCAAGTTTATCTGGTACTTGGACTACTTGCACCAAATGTGGGTTCAAGTTGTAGGCCTGCTTCACAAAAGAGTCTGTCAGATATGTTAAGCTTGCAGGCCAAAGATGATGCCTCAGTGTCGCAGAAAAACTTCAGGTAACTGTCCAGGCAGCCAGCTGTTTCTGTCATTTCTTCTTCTTCTTATTTTTTTTTTTTTTGGAAGTCGCTTGTTTACATTTCCTGTTTTACTAGGTAATATTTCCTTCTCAAGTCTCTGAGGGAGTTGAATATTAGATAGTTATAGTTATAGTTTCCCTTATTAAGAAATTCAGAAAAGAAACTTGCTAAGAGGTGTTAAGTGTATAAGTTTGAGAGACATCAAATGATAGTTTTGGTAAAGCAAATTAGGATAGAAGGCAAATTAGATACCCATCCTTTGGATTCACAAAAATAGAATAGACAATGGAAAATTATCCCTGAATTTGTCAAATACAAGTGGACTAGACATTGTTGATGTATTTATTGCTTGTATATATTGTATATAGTTATTGTATTTATTGTATATAGTTTTTCTTATAACGTTTTAAAATTCTTTTTATATTAGACAAAAAAGGGGGAAATGTGGTGGTATTTTATCTGTGTACTCCAATTAAGTTTATCTGATGATGAGAGGAAAAAGCCAGCCACTATAGTAAACATAGAGGTCAGGCAATGATAGCACACGTCTTTAATCCTATCACTCAGATGGCAGAGATCTGTCTGGATCTCTGTGAGTTCAAGGCCACACTGGGACAGAACCAGGAGTGGTAGTACAAACCTTTAATCTCAGCAATATCCATAAAGGTCTGGAGGTCTGTACAGACAGACAGGAAGCGACATAGCTGGACAGGAAAAGGAAGTGATGTAGTTGGTTGGAGAGGAAATGAGATGACAGAACAGAAAGGCATAGAGGCGTGGGAGGACAGGAAGTATGGCTCTTTGGAAAATGCAGAGTTGGTGAGGTGAGGTTAGCTATGGCTTTTCTTATTCCTCAGTTCTCTCAGATTTTAATCCCAATATCTGGCTCTGGGTTTTTTTTTTTTTATTTAATAAGACCTTTTAAGATTCATGTTACACTTTCCAAACTGATCCATTCTGAATTTCTTCAAATTCTAGTTCTCTCCAAGCACATTTCTCATGTCTCCCATTGTGTGTTTCCTCTGTGATTCATGGTACAGATTATTTCTAGTATCCAGTTCTGCCTGTGTTTCTCATTATTTCTTTTCATATATGTTCACTGTGTAAAAACCTGATCTAAATTTCAAGTAGCACTCAGTATAAAATAATGTTTTCTACAAAATGGATTATAGCAGCTTGAGAATTCAAAAGCTTTATAATTTAAATTCAACATAAATACTAATGAGAGATCAAAAGAATCACACAGTTTTGCTATTTTAATATGTTCTATTCTTGGAAGAAAGCCCAAAAGATTAGAAAGTCTCATGCTACCTGGAGTGGCTGCAACACACTCTGGGTTTTTAAGGAATATGTTCTGGTGAATGAAAGATCTGCAAAAGTAGACCAGTTATCCTCAGGACTTCTTTTCCCTTATTTTTGTTATGTCACAGAAACGCCAGAACTTTAAAAACATTTAGATTATATTTTTAACATTTAGTCAAAATAGCTGTTACATAATGAATATGAAAAGTGCCATTTTCTGAAGCTTTTGCTATGAGACATAGGAGTCTCAGGAAGACATAAATACAGTAACAAATCTAACTTAACAAGAAGGAGAAGGAAAGTCAGGTACCAAGGAGCACACCTGTAATTCCAGGACCTGAGAAACAGAGGCAGGAGGATTAGACCTAAAGGTAAGTTTCACAGTGAGTTTAAACTGGCCTGGATTACATGAGACTCTGTCTAAAAATAGTGAAAAGAGAAAATGGGGGTAGAAGGGCCATAAGAGAAGGAGATTTGTGTAAACTGACTGTCGGATGGCTGTGCTCCAGGCCGAGGCCTTCTTATGATGATCACAAGCTCAAGCAGGAGCTCAGAAATGAGGTCTTCTTAGTGACAGTTGGAACAATGGTTACTCCCAAACAGTGGCAATTTGGAAGACAGAGCAAGTAGACTGAGCATATTCATCAGTCAGTACACAAGAAATACAAAAACTGAAAATTTAACTCTCAAGCCCCTCAAGTGTAAGTATGCAAAGGCATGCAGAAGTCTCCTTGGTGCTTCAACATCTTCCCAGATGAAGCCCCTGATGTAACTTGCTTATTGGAGCTGATGTTACCAAAATTTACAGCAGCTCAAGAGAATCTAGCACCTTACTGCTCCCGAAGCTCTATGGTGACAAAGAACAAATAGCTTCAAATAGTCATCTAAGAAATTCACACTCCTTGTTAGCCTATTGGAGGGCATGATGAGTCTTGGCCCTGACCCTTGCCTTATTAGTTGTGAAACCAAGGTTTGCATTGAAAAATAGCAAGGCCAAGGCCTTCATGTGAAGTATCATTTGCAGTTTGCAAGTAAATGTGAGGTTCTCATTAAGCCTGATTTCAGAGGTGAGAGTACAGAAAAGGCCCACAGCTCAAATAAAGTGGGAGCCATTATAAGCCCACACATACCATTCTAGGACATCTGTCCCCACAGGGGATGAGGCTATGATTACAAGGACTCCAAATTACTAGTATAATATTTATGATAGCCTCATTTATAGTGATTTCATTGGGCCTGCAGAAACAGCGTTATGGGCAGTTGTGACCACCATCAGTAAAAGCTTAATGAGGATCAAATTGATCTCATCAATTTTCTGTTACCACTCAGCTTAAAACGCTCAAAACCTGCTGTTTATGTAACTTCTCTGTCATAGTAAAGACAGTCTCAGTGTCTGTTGTCTTTGCAATCTTTGAGAAAAATTGCTAACCTCTAATCACTAATGGGGACCTAGGCTTATGGAAATGCTTAATCCATACAGTGACAGATATACTATGTGTTATGCTGGTGTAGTAGTTTGAACGTAATTGACCCCCCTAATCACATAGCAAGCGGCACTATTAGGAGTTTTGGTTTTATTGGAGTGGGTATGACTTTGTTGGAGGAAGTATGTCACAGTGGGGGTAGACTTTGAGATTTACTTTGAGATTTCCTATGCTCAGGATATTGCCCAGTGTCTCAGTCAATTTCCTGTTGCCTGTTAGATGTAGGACTTGCAGCTAGTCCTCCATCACCAGAGCAGCCTGCATGCTGCCATGCTCCCTGCCATGATGATAAGTGAGCTCCCTCAATTAATCGTCTTCCTTTATCAGAGTTGCCATGGTCACAGTGTCTCTTCACAGCAATAAAAACTCTAAGACAGCCAGAGAACACAATCTGGTTTTTTTTCATTCTACTTTATTATTCACCAGAAGCTTCACTTCTGTATTAAATCAGTATATTCATTTTTGATACTCAGTGTAACAACTAGGTTTTGGCTAATGAAAATGGGGGGAGTGGATCTATTTATAAAAATTCCATTTTTCATTCTTTATCTTAAATGCTTGGAGTATAATCATAAAGGCTTAAATATTGCAGCTGTAGTATGAACCTCAGACAAGAGAACAGACATATCAGGAACTTTGCTTCCTTAGAATATCATCAAATCTACACTGTTTCACTCCACATTCACTTAGCATATCCTAAGAACATGGCTCTGGATCTTAATTGCTTTCCAACAATTCACATTTACATTCTGCTCCTGCTCACATGACTGGATTTGGCTCTTCATATATTGACCACTGCCCAAATGCATTTCAAGGAACATGATTTGCTGACGTGGAGAATAAGTCATTGCCCCCATTTGGTTTTACTCTCCCTTGTAAGTAATTATTATTTTTTCTGTGAATATTGGGCTACATCATCTCCAAACAAACCAAATAACAATTTTGACAACCACTAAAGATTTCCATAAATTATACCTAATATCTTAATTCAGGAGTGTAACAGAGCCCTGCTTCACATTAGCTACTCTGTATACAGACATTGCACATAACATCTGCTTCATGACCATACCATATTGCTGAAATTACAACCAGTGCCATGGATTGAGTTCTTTTGTCACCACAGAATTCATATACTAAGCTCTAACATAATGGCATGACCCCTAGAGGTGGGACCTTTAGGAGTGTGTTGGTGTAGAATTAGTGAATGAGAACTGAGAGTACATGATGGGATCCATGTCTTTATGAATGAAAAAAAAAAAAAGGAACACTTCTTTTGTGACATGGGGAAAGGAAAGGCCACATGAGCATTTTGTAAAAATGGAGTCTGTAACCCTGAGGAGATCTCACTACAGTGTAGGTTATACTGACACTGCACCTGTGGACTGGAGGAAAACAAAGTAATGCCTGAGGTTTGAGCTACCCAGTGCAACATATCATTCTGATGATCCTGGGTAAACAGACCAGGCAGGCCTGCCTTCCTTCAAGTCCCACTTCACTTATCTCCTCTGTGTAAACTTTTTTTCTTCCTCTCTCACAATCTTACAACCAAATGCAGCCTTACAGAAGAAATTTGGCTGTTTCTTATTCTAACGCTTGGTACAATGGACACTAGGCTTTGCCAGCCTACAATACTGAACTTCTTTCCCTTGCACGTGGCAGGCCCTGGACCATGAATGACAGGCAGATGGGCATCTAATGTATGTTCAGTTAAGTAGAGCATATACATTATGGTTTTATTGAAATCTTTACCTGAAGCAAACAGGAAAAAATTGTTATCATTTCAGTTTCTGAGACTGGCTTGGTTTCCATGTCTTGTAGAGATAAAATGCATGAACTGTGTGAAGAACACATCTTTGAAAGGTTAATATGAAAGAATGAAAATTTTAAGATTATATGAGGAAGGGAAATATAGATTCACTTGAAGCATGATCCTAATTAGTCCTAATAATAAAAAACCCAGTCAGATATCAAAGGTGAAAGCTGAAAGATCAGAGAAACAGAGCAGCCAGCCACTAGAGAGATTTTACCTCTACAAATTCTCAGACCAAAAGGGAGGCAATTCTGTCTCTACCTGCCTTATATTCTTGTCTCCACCTCCCAATTGTGCTGGGATTAAAGATGTGAGCCTCCCAAGTGATGGGACCAAATATGTGTGCCACCACTGCCAGGACTCCATGGTTAACTAGTGGCTAGCTCTGCTCTCTAATCTCTGTGCAAGCTTTACTTATCAGAACACAAACAAAATACCATACAACATTCAGTCATTGAAACTGTACCGTGGTTTAAATTTGATCAGGAAATTAAGTTCTTTATGCAAGATCAATACTTGATATAAAGTGATAGATCTCTTTGCTTTTGCTGATCCTATTGTATTTTTCTAAAAGAAAATTAGGTAATTTTACCAAAATGCTGACATTAAAGAGAAATACTAGAACATTTGAGCCACTATTAACTCCATGTAAAACGTCTTATTGCAAATATGAACAGTAAAGGTGGATTTTACTGCACTTAAGGAGCAAAAACACAGAGATATGGCTCACAAAAAACAGATTTTGTACTCGGACCTGAGTTTAGCTCATGGCTTCATAGCTTCCCTGGTGTGACTGTGAACAAGTTATATGCTCTCTTACAATCCTTAGAGTCTCCTAATGGGAACTGGTTCATAATTCTGCTTATCACTGTTGTTTGTGGTCCAGAGGGAGTCCAGGGAATAGGGAGAACTCACTCATTTAATATATGAGCACAGAGTTGCTGTTGTCCCTTCATGATTGTTTTCAAAAAGGGTCCTCTACAGCCCAGCCTAACCTCAAACTCACTATGTAGCCAAGGATGACCTTGAATGACTGATAACTCTGCCTCAGTCTCCTGGGTGCCAGGATACAGTCAGAAGCCACAGCATCCAGCACTATGTCATTTACTATTTCTTTTTCTTCTTCTACTTCTTTTTCTGTTATTTAGTAAGTATCTGTGTGTGATGGGCTATGGTAACCTAACTGAGGAAAATCTATTTAACATATGGTGAGAAGAGTTAATGTATAGGTGGTTGGTTAGCTGGCGTAGCAGGTAAAGGTGCTTGTTGCCAAGCCTGATGGCCTGAGTTCCATTCCTAGAAACCAAATGATGGATAAAGAGAAAATGCTCCTGCCCCCAACTTATCATTTGACCACATGTATGAATTTCACAAAAATTAAATGTTGAAAGCATTGTACAGTTGTGAATCTCTGTGTTAGTTCCCATTTACTGCAAGAAGCTTCTCAGATGAGGGCTGAGTGATCTATGGGTACAGCAATAAGTCATCAGGAATCATTTTATTGCTTTAGGAGAAGAGTAATCTAGGTTTTCTCCTAGGAATCATGACCTATTGGCTTCATTAACAGTGGCCACAGTCCCCTCCCTACAAGGCTCAGGTATCTGTGTTGAAGAAAAGGGGAAAGGATTCTAAGATCCGCAGGTGGTTGCTAACTCCAAAGAAACAGTGTTTTCCAGACAGAACAGGCATGAAGCACATAAAAATTCATGGAGACTGTGACATCATGCACAAGACTTGCGCATAATCATGCCAGACAAACTCCTAGCATGGAGAAAAGCAAGTTGATACAAAGCCCCATTGCTAACCAAGAAACTATTTACAATAGATAGCCACTGGAGGAGGGAAACATCAGTTTTCTCCAATGAATGATACTGGGTACATCAACCATACTCCATGTTAGGTCCCGTGCTCAGGAAAAGTAAGACCATAGAAACTGAACTTGATGTTTGTATATGGGTATGCGATTTTTTTCTCCTTTTTTAAAATTTATTATATTTGTATTTTAATTTTACACATCAGCCATGGGTTCCCCTGTCTGTGAAATGGACCTGTCCTTAGTGCATGAGCTAGCTGTTTGGAACCTTGGGCTTACACAGGGACTCTTTGCTCAGTCTGGAAGGAGGGGACTTGACCTGCCTGTACTGAATCTACCAGGTTGAATTGAATCCCCAGGGGAGTCTTGGCCCTGGAGGAGATGGGAATGGAGGGGAGGGGCTGGGGGGAAGGTGGGGAAAGTTATTATTTTTTTTATTTGCATGCTTTAGGTTTGGGTTTTCTTTTTGTTTAAGACAGACAAAGAACATAAAAGTAGGTTGGGGGAGGATCTGGGAGGACTTGTGGGAGGAGAAAGAATATGATCAAAATATAGAGCATGAAAAAAAAAAAAAAAAGCACCTAAGGGAAATAATCAGCTTTTCAGGTTTCTCCTTCTCTCTATTTTAATGTGAGGCTATTTTTTCTAGTCCCTTTCCAAATATTTTGCTGTTTCTAATAGAATTTTTAATATGAGCCATTCTCAAAAGGAAACTCAACAAGAAGAACTCATGTATTCAGGGTCTTAAGAGGTATATACCAGACATGTCTTGTTTTATGTTATTTTCATCTTCTTAAATAGTTTATGTGCTCTTTGACCTTCAAACACAAGCACTGCATCCCCACTCCCTGCCATCTCTACCTCTCCAACTCCTCCCTTATCTTTCTTCTCCTCCCAAACTCATGATATCTTTATAAATCTTTATTGTTACACAACCTAAATGATTTCACGTAGCACTGCTTGTATGTATGTACGTGTGTCCAGGGCAATGGTGTTGTCATCATTGCTTGCTTTGATAACAGTGAGGGTCTGAGCATTGGGAAGTTGTAGGAAACTGCACAGAGTCAAATAAAAAGACACCAAGATAACATTTGAAAATGATTTCAAGTATGCCTTACATCAATTCACTTTCTATGTTAACATTAATGGATATTGTGACATTATCTAGAATTTGTGAACAAAAGTTCTTAAAGAATTTGTACCTTCTGGTGTGCCTTCTGCCAGGATTACAAGATTACAGCCTCAATGACTGCAGAGAGTTTGGAATGTTACAGTTACAGAGCCAAACTCTCTTGTGCTATCTGTAGCCTTCTACATATCTATTTATTGTTTCGGTCTGTGTGTGACATAACATACTAGTGAAGATTATGTAAATCCTTCAGAATGTACAAAAGAGTACCTAGCTCATACTAAGCAGAAATTAAGAATGGACTCAGATCACATCTGAGGCCCATAGCAGAGATTTGCACACTTCACTCTAACTCACCCACCTAATGCCTCATTCAGAGCATTTTAAAGGTTCCTTAACTTGTGACTCCTTTGCTCTGTTCTTGTAAAACCTCATCAAACTGTTACTATGTTGGAACATGGAGTTTGGTTTAACATGAACCTGTGTTCCCAGGCTATGGTGACTCATATTGGCTCAAAAAATACCCACCTCTTGTTTCCTTTGAGGTGAGAGCTGTGATTTTTGCATCAGCAACTTCTAGGATCTTGATATCTATTATTTTTCCTAAGCCTTACTGTGAAGAGTCTTTCATCATCCTGAGCCATTCTGCTTGCAGAAGTGAGTGCTCTTACTGTGATTTCTAGTCACCTTTGACACTTGCCTCTAAAAGAAGGAAATAGTAAGGAATTCTAAATGCCAAAAGGTCCTCCAGAACATAATTGATGCAGCTATTTGAAATGAGTCAGAGACCCTGCTATGTAAATATTTCATAGCTCTAAATAAACTAGCTCTATGTTAATATTTCAAGTTCTCTGTCTGCAATGTAATTGTGTTCAAAGTGGGGAATCCATAAATCTACTTATGAATAAATCCATACACATCCATCTTCTGCTTCTAGTGTATAGTTAGTTGTCTGTCAGCCACTCCCCGTTACTGGCAGATACAGGAAGTATTGTGTGACTTTTCACTGAGACTGTGATTGGGAAGTGACAGCTCCTAAAGTATTCTGTCTGTAACTCTGCTGCACTCTGTCTGTACCTCTGCTATTGTCCCACTGCCAAATAAAGCAAGAGACAGAAGCAGCAAAAAGAAAAAGGAACATAAAAGCTGAGGTGAAAATGAAGGAAGCTATGAAATATCTTCCACAGTTAAAATGTGCTATGCTTAGTGGTGCACCGCTGTCATCCCAGAACTCAGGAGACCGAGAGAAGAAAGATTACAAGTCCGAGATTAGCCTGGGCTACATAGCAAGGTGGTGTATCAAAACAACATGTCTCAAGATTGTCTAAACTATTGAATTATTTATTATTCAGTGACAAAAAGTAGAAACCAAATTTAGTTGTACAGGAGAAGATACCAGGGACATTAAAGGTAAGCTGCTGGAGGGAGGGTTTGGGAAAAGGAGCTCAACAATACACAAGCTGGGCAGTGGGTTTTAACCACGTTCTTCACCATATTCTCACTGCTGTTGGCTTCCCATTCTTTCTGGTCACCTCTCCTGAACCCACAAGGAAGAATACAGTAACTCTCAGTTTTATTGAGTTCTTTTTATATTTATTTTTCAGTCCCTTGCTGAAAATATTTGCTATTGTCCTCTTCATATCCCCTTATTTCACTTATGGCAAACAAGAGCAGGACTCAATAGATTGCAGGCTGAGTTTTTCTCTTGACTCAGATACTACTTGCTGGTAAACATGTGACGTTAGAGGTGAACATTGCTAACAGTCCATAAGGGGCAAGATGAGAAAATCAAAAGCCACAGGATATCCACCATCTGTGTGCCAGGGAGATCATATACAGATCTTAAGAACACCACCCATCGATTCTGAAAATGTGAATACAACATCCTTTTCACTATTTCTGTCACTAAATGCAACCAAAACATGAATGCTACTCATAAAGCAAATATAAGACACCAAAAATCTAACTGGCTAGGAGCCTACCTTAGCTTGTTTTCAGTGAGACGATATATCAAAGAAAAACAAACTTAAAGCAGAAAAGGTTCATTTTGGCTCACAATGTCAAAGATTTAAGTCCATTAGCAGGGACTATAACAATGGCTTCAAGTAAACACCATGTAACAGGAATTTGTGAGCCATACAAAATGGGGTCTGGGATCCGGTCCTCATGATTGAATAGCAAGCTCTGTTAGATGTTAAACTATACCCTTAGCTTCATTATTTTATTTTTTAAATTAATAACTGGCACTGACTAAAACAAGCTATAAAAATTTAGTGTGCTATTATTCAATCTATCACCGAGTTATATCTGAAATGACTAATGATGTTCAAAGTATAAAAATTGTGTTGTGTTAGTGAATACTTTTATGGTTAAAGCTACTTTGAAAAGGATAAAATGCCTGAGAACAAGTTCCTCTTGGAAAAAAATGAACAACGTGTTTTGTCCTCTGGCTGGCCTTGGGAAAATTTGTCTCCTAAATGTGAAATGTGCTGGCAAACCTCTCATTTAGTATAGCTCCTTCTGATTTCAAATTCTATCTACCTGGTAGAATTCTAACATTTTTTTCATATTTTTAATCATTCAATGCTGAAAAATGATTCCTTACTCAAAGAAAGCCTCCTTTTCATATTTAAAAGAAATGTGTACCTGTTAAAACATAAGAAGAGTTAGAATGATCTTAAGTAGTTGGAGCTGATGAGAGGGAGTATGAGCCAGTTAAGAGGGCAATTCAATTATATGTATAGTGTATTTACACATCATACATCCAATAGTAGTATATGCTGTAACTGCAGCCCTTTATAGGCCCAGGCAGGATAATTAGGCTCCAGATAATCTAACAAAACCAAACAGTCAGTGAGATCTGTAAGGAAAAATACTCAGGAGCACATGTCACAGTGATGTGTTACTCAGTGACACTGTGGTAGAGGGTCTGTGAAAATTTTCTGGAAAGTGAAGGAGATGTTAAAGGACTTTCTCTGTGATTAATGAGACTTCAGAAATAAGCTGATAGTTGGCACTGGATTTTTATAGCCTGGTTCTACTAATCTTGGAAGACAGATAAGGTGCCAGCTTGGTTTAAATTATTGGGTTTTATGATACAGTGTTCCATCTAATACTGCCCACTGATTCTCTCCTTGACCCCACATTCTGTGTGGGTCTACTTTCTTGGTGCAAGTCAATTGTGTTACTTGACCTGAAAAGCCTGCCACTTTTCCTGGTCCTCCTCTATCTTTCTCCTTCTCTTCTTCTCCATGTTCCTCTTAGCTCTCTTCCTCCTTCTATTGTCCTCTCCCCCAATTCCTCCTCCTTTTCTTTGTGTTCTACTTCTCCTGTCTTCTTCTCTTCATGTTTCTCTTCTGACCCATGTTCTTCCTCTTCCACACACTCCCCCTCCTTCTCCTTATGCTCATATTCCTCCTCTGTTTTTCTCCTTTTTCTTCTTTCTTATCAACCCCTTTTGGGATATACTCTTTTAGACATACCATGATGTTAGGTTAATGCATGAGGTGAACAGAACAATCTCCAGTTCCATGCACTAGTTTTAAATCCCCATTGTTTTAAGGATCACATAAACTTTAATCTGATAAGGAAAGATGCTAGGCTTGGCCTAGCCACAAGACTGAATAGTAGTTCCTCTGGTTTTCAAAATGACCTATGATTCTGGAATTTTTACTTTTCTGTGAGTCACCAGAGAAGAAATAACTGTCTTTTGTTTGTCATGAAGTCATTGATTATATTATATTGAAATTTGTTAATAACTGTTTAGTCATTTTAATGTTGGATGCCTTTTATTTTTGAGATAATTGTAGAAAAGGAAGTCATAATAAACATACAGATCCTATGTACTATTCCTGGTTTATTTTTAAAAAATACCATATACAACTAAGAATAAAATATAAGCATATGTTTCCTACCCTCAGACTCTCCTTCCTAGAAGGCCTCCTCCATGCTATGCCTATTGTTGGTAACTTCTTAACCCCAGACAGCTACTGATTAGTATACAATTTTGTCATCTCAGGAATCTTTTGCAAATGCAATCATGCACCAAGCAGAATTTGAGGATTTGTTTTTCTCCTATTGGAGGAAGTATATCAATGGCGGTGGACTCTGGCTTCTCGGAAGCCCAAGTCAGGACCAGTGTCTCTCTCTTCCTCGTGCCTTTGGATCCATATATAGAACTCTAAGCTACCATGTTTGCCTGCATGCCACTGTGCTCCCTCCAATAGATTAAACCTCTGACTGTAAGCAAGCCCCAGTTAAATGCTTTCTTTTTATACCAGGGTCATGGTGTCTTTTCACAGCAATAGAACACTGACTAAGACAATCCTGGTTCCTGAGGGGCCTTTAGTGGTGCTTCTCAGGTATGCCTTTTTTGTCTTTTGATGGCCATAAGTATCTCACAGTCTGCTTGGGCTTGAAGTCCAGATTTTCCTCTCAAATGTGGGAGTGTTGAGATGTGGGCTGTCATTTCTTCAGGGCCATTTGATTGCATGGAGCAAATACTTTCCAATTATTTTATTCTGCTATTAGGCTCATGTATGTATACCAGATATTAATTAAAAGAAAACCCAATCATCTCATGGATTTGCACTGAGGGTCTTGCTAGACATAAATTGTGAGTTCTCAGGTCATCAATGTTCAGTGTTTATAGTGGTTGGATTATGAAGGCTTCAGCTTCATTAAAAGGTTAGTCCACTGATGACTCAGCCCAATGGACGAAAGGAAAGTCTTAAAAACTGTTCAAGTTCGGGACTGATTGGCCATTGGTATGTGCCCTAAAAAGTATTGGCTATTCTTGCCCTCCCCTACTTCCTCATTCAAGAGATAAAATTTAAGTTTTCAGTATAAGATGTTAAGTAATAATTATTAGATTGGTTGGGGATTTAGCTCAGTGGTAGAGTGCTTGCCTAGCAAGTGCAAGGCCCTGGGTTCGATCCTCACCTTAAAAAAAAAAGTAATAATTATTAGAAATGACATTATAAAAGTAAAATTTATGAAACAATATTTGTAAAATGCAATATATTTCATGTTTAATCAAAAAGATTAAAAGTATGAAAATGATGAAGCCTTTTTCTATGCATGTGTGTTTGTGTATGTGCACACATGGCTGATAGTGCACATGTGTGCATACAAGTGACTAATACAAACCTAAGTAAAATAAGTAAGCAAAATTGGAAGAAAGAGGTCAGAGTAAAGGTGGGGTCTTAACTGGCTTCTGTTGGTTTTGAAGAGGGAAGGGTCTCATAAACCAATAAACGGAGACTGGCATTAAGTGCTGAGACAAATGAGAAGAAGGTCACGTCACCCCAGAGTCCCAGAAAGAAACTCAGCATGGCTCACAATTTGTTACAGGTGAGTGAGTCTCATGTGACACTTTGACCTTCAGAACCGGGAAATAAAAAATCTGTTTTGTTTTAAGCTACCAAAATTCTGACAATGTGTTACCATAGCCACAGAGAATGAACATGGTGTTACAGACAACATCGATACTGAAGGCTTGCAAATCCAGCCCAAATGCCAGGAGTAGATATGTTGTTAACATAAGACAGAGGAGTTTGTACCTTCAGAACTAGTTACAGATAGAAGTTTCTTAGAGGGAGAAATATAGTGAAGGGAACTATATAATAGTAAAGTAAATGTTTAAAATATTCTTAAATATAGAAGCAGATAACAATGGTGGCGTATGCCTGAAATCCCATCACCAGCTAAGGCACCTGGTTACCATGAGTTTGAGACCAGGTTGGACTGAACAGTGTGTCAAAAACCTGTAAGTGTGAAGAAGGCTGGAGATTATCCCAGACACTTTCTTTCCTTTATGAACAGAGAATTCAATTCTTTTGAAAATGGTATAGGTATTCTAAAACTAATGATATACTTAAATTTTCATTGTTTTTATCATTTTTGCGCTAGAGAAGATTAATGTTCTACTTTATTCTATCTACATCTGTGTCTTTCATCTGTCATCTATCTGCCTTCAATCTACCTAATATCTACTGTTCATTCAAAAGACTCCATTCATAAAAAGGAATAAGAAATAGTTTAATTTGTTCTTGAATACATTTGAGTGACAAGGGCCTGGGAACACAGGGTCCAAGTTTCATCAAACATCCTGGTTCCATGAGGAATAGGTTATACAAAGTTTCATATTTACAGAACCAAATAATAATCAACAAGGCAATTTTCAAATACATTCCATTGTTAGGAACATCAGGGAGGCAGATTACAGGAAATTAGGACAATTTATGTAATAGTTTCCAAATCTATCTTTTAGTATGCTTAGATTTCTGCTGAAATAAGCTAGTGGCCTGTTAAGGTAATATACTCCTAAAGATTTTACCTGTTGTCACAAGATTTTTGGTCAGACACAGAGGTTAGCAGTTAATGACAAAATTATAGGAACAAAGATGCTTCAAGATGATTCAGCTGTGTATCTGCAGCATTCTAATGTTAAAATCATAAAGTTTTAATTAAGCTGGGCATTGTAGTACATGACTTTAATCCTACACTTGGGAGGCAGAGGCAAGTAGACCTCTGTGGTTTAGAGGCCAACCTGGACTGTGAAGCCCTATATTACAACACACACTCACATACACACACACAAACACACACACACACACACACACACACACACACACACACACACACACACACACACACACACACACACACACACACACACACACGCACAGGTATCCAAGCAAGCAAACAGTGCTCTTATCAGTCAACTGAGCTTTTATAATCTTTAATATGTCTGTTAGTTTTTACTTTTTCTGGGAATTTTGACTCAATACCAAGGAATTAAAATAGAGGTACAAATATGGACAATAATCTGATTTAAAATACACTTGCAAAAGAAAAAGTTGCCGTTTAATTATTGTATGAGTTAAGGCATGTATACCAAAAATAATTATATATTGGTAGATAACAATGACTTCTAGGGATGTCAAACAAGGGCCTCTCATATCCTCCTATAATAAAGGGGAGGAAGAGAAGCCTTCTTTAAGAGGCAAGGGCAGAGAGAGTTCTCAGGACACACAGCTTCAAAACAAAGACACGGGAAAATTAAGGACAGGTGGGGTCAGGGAAGATCTTAGCAAGACTGTAGAATATGTCTCAGCCATTTGACACTGATCAGATCATTTTCTGTCTCTAAGTCTCAATTTCTGTGTTCTAAAACAAATGAGTTACTCACAGTAAAAACTAAGATCAATCAAATTACATAATCATGATTTAGTCATAAAATACAAATAACAAGAAGGTATGAAGTATGTGTTTATGTTGGCTTTTGCTCATTTAAGTAACTGAATAATTTACAGATGTAATTATCAAGTAGGGAAAAGAGAAAAATTCAAAGAAACAAACATTGAGTGTTTTTTGTTAGTTTGTTTGCTTGTTTGTTATTTTATTTTTTCAATACCCCACAGTCTGGGCAGGCTGAAGAAAGCCACAGGCCCACCCAGAAGGAGCTATTATGATGACAGGTATGTGCTAGAGAAATGGTAGAGAAAAAGAAGTGGAGTGGTTTGTGCACTGTGGAAAGAAGTGATCATGAAGACTTGATGGCAATGAGTGACAGGCTGATATGGATGGCCTACACTGCCACCTAGAGCCATGTGATATCTGGGCATCTGCTGCTGCCTCAGGCCATTTCTGGGTCTGTGGCCCTTGTTACCAATGGGGACAATGGGAGAACTTGCCCAGTGTCATAGGCACAGGAGAGCTGGTTCCAACCCTTGATGACCCTTGCCATCCATAACAACAGTTGAGCTGACTCCAACCCTCACCATGCTGAGGGAGAACTGATCTGGACCCTCCCCTGAGGGCAGTGGTGCAGGTAGAATGTTGAACTGATTAACACAGCTACCACCCAGGCCCACATCCAAGCTTTGGAGTTGGCCCACCATCTACTCTATCCATGACCTGCTGGAGCATGTGATGGGACCCATCCTGTGGAACTATAGAAGTTTTAGTGAGGGTCCAGTACTGATATTGTAGCAGAAGCCAGAGGCCTTGGCAGACCAACAACTCATTGCAATGACCATTTGCAAGTAAAGCTAGCTATGTGAGCAAAAGGATATACTGTGTGACACAATGCAGCTCCCAAGACCACTATGAGAAATGAACATGTGATGGAGGGGCAAGAAAGATGGAGGATCAAAGTGCTTTTTTTTTTCTTTGTTTTAATTGGGGGGTGTCTATGTTTTTTTCTTTTTCTTTTATTTTCTTTCATGGAGGGGGAGGTTGCAAGGGTGGAGGGTGGACATGGAAGGAAATGGGAAATGAATAGAATTGGGGTGCATTATGTGAATTCTAAAAGAATCACTAAAAAATTAAGTTAATAAAAAATTGAGTTTTTTTTTAATGTAATAACAAAGCAGCTCAGCATTTGCCTTCATGCTTGGGTGGGTATAAATACCTTTATAGGCCAAGACATGCATGCATTATGGCCCAGCCAAGACACTTGTTAAAAGCCACTCAAGTGGCATCCTTTGCTGATAGAGAAGGAGCCAAAATTGTTCCTTTTAGCTGTGACCTTTGGAAAGAAAAGCTTTGTGTTGATGGCAATGGGGGAAATAAAGGATTATTCTAATTATCACTTATTAAAATCACAATGTTGCTATTCCCAGGGAAGGAGAAAATGAGGAGAACACACTGTCTGTGGTGTTTTCTTGTTTGTATATGAGAACCTAATTCTATTTGGTGAATAATAATGGGTGCAATTAACCAATTTGGGTAATGAGTACTTGTCTCATAAACTGAGCTGCAAATAGCTCTTGGAATTCAGTATCTGACAACAGTTTCAGAAAGAAAAATGCCCTTGTAAGGCAGCATTTGATTACCTAACATTTTTTAAACTCATCTTGAAAATCAAACTGAGTTGAGTGCATTTGGCTTTCCTTGATATAGCACTTGTTTTCTTTAAAAAATGCATTTTTCCCAACACTAGGAGCGTATTCATTGAAGATTGCTGGCTTAGTTTCACAGTTAATTCACAGTTTACTACACATTGTTATGTCCACTGAAATTCCAAATGAAAGTCTGTGTTTGCTCTTTATATCTTACTGAAATCACATTGCTTAGGGAAAGTCACATTAGCATCAAAAATAAGGTATGGTATGCCACATCAAATATGAATTTGCATCTATTAACTTTCCATATATACAGTGTCACAATCTATAGCCAGTCTTGAGATGTAGAAGGAGTCAAACTCAGAATTAAATCCTGCCTAGTGTGCTCTTAGGCTCTCAAATACATTGGTATACTGAGTCCATGTTTAGGATGGAACCATCAGATAGGAGAGGAAGTCTCTGGCTTAGATGTCTGAGGAACACAGGCTGGCTAGCTGTATACTTACAATGTTCTGTACAAATGGAAGAAAATGTCAAAGTAAAATATAATGTATAGCTCTCTGACCGCATGCTATTTCTGATAGACATAAGGAGAACGGCATAAAATATTTAAAAATTGTTATAGTTTTTTTTTTTAATTTGGCAAAACAGGGTACCATTCTTTCTTGCTTTTTATTGCATAAAATATTATGTGTACACTATGACAAGTGTCATGAATCTGAACAGCAGAGAAGGGCAGATATACACACAGGCAGCTGGAACATAATGGGCAGCGTCAGCCAGCTCTGCTGCTACTCACCTGTAGAAGAAGATTTATTTCTTTGTTCAATCATAAAATCAAAGTTTCAAACTTAAGAATAAAGAGATGGAGAAACCAAAGATACCCTCTAAGGAGATATTGTTTCTCTTATTTGTTATTTTATAATGTGGTGTTGTCATTCTTTGGAATCTTGAAAGGCATATGTCAAAATCATTTTGCCACCAAAACCCACCCACCCTCAAAGACTGCAGTTGCTCCCTGAGACAGAGTCTGCCAGCACCAACTGGACTCAGAGGTAAGTCTTTATTCTCATAGCTTTGGGTCCAGGAACACCACCCATTGCAGTCTCAGTTTCAGGCCAGCAGGCAGGTCTCCTGCAGGCAGGCCAGACTACCACTATCTCCCACTTAACCCTGTAACCTACAAGCCCTCACCTAAACCCGCCCACCCTCCTAGACTACAGTTGCTCCATGAGTCAGAGTCTACCAGTGCAGATTGGAATAAGATGAATCTTTGTTCTTCTAACTGATCATGCAAGCCTCTAGGCTTTGGGCCCAAGAACAAAATCTTGCACCCTAATACCACCACCCATTGTAGTCCCAGTTTCAGGCCAGTAGGCAGGTCTTCTGCAGGTAATCCAGACTACCACTATCTCCCTCTAGACCCTGTATCCTACAAGCCTCACACCCCTCAAATTCACCCACCCTCTGAGACCACAGCTGCTGCCTGAGATACACAGTCCATCAGCACCAATTAGACTAACATCTCTGACTGGACCAAGATCACTGATTAGACCAATTTCTCCCATTGGACCAAGAGCATCCATCAGACAAGAAAGGCTCCCTCAGACACAAACACCATTTGCACCAAATGGAGGAAGAGATGGGTAGATGACAGTACAAAAATATATTCAACAACATAAATACCAATATGGCATCATCAGAATCTAGTGGTTTCTCATCAGCAAGACCTTAACATCACAACACAGAAGAAGCAGAAGAAATTGACCTTAAAAATAACTTTTAGAAGATGATAGAGGCCTTTAAAGAGGAAATGAAAAATTCCCTTAAATCAAGGAAAAGATAAACAAAAATTGGAAGAAATCTATAAATCCCTTAAAGAAAGCCAAGAAAAAGCATCTAAATAGGTGAAGGAAACAGTTCAGGATTTGAAAACTGAAATAGAGACAATAAAGAAGATACAAACAGGGGGAATGCTGGAAATGGAAAATCTGAATAAATGAACAGGAACTACAGATGCAAGCATAGGTAACAGAATGCAAGAGATGGAAGAGAGAATCTCTAGCATTGAAGATACAATAGAGGAAATAGATTTGTCAAAGAAAACATTAAAGCCAACAAAATCATTAAAAAAGTCCAGGAAATCTCAGACACCATGAAAAAAATTAAACCAACAGTAATAGGGATAGAAGAAGGTACAGCGAGCTCCTCGACCAGTGAGGAAGAACGACCACCATTCGAGGATTCTTCTCAGATCACACTTTATTGGAGTGCCTCTTGATTGAGGGAGAGCAGGAGGTGAGGGGCCCCAAGAACCAAAAGGCAGCTGCTTATATAGGGAACCAAGCGAACGGGTCAGTCTGTGATTGGATCCCGCCAGAATGCAAGCACGGGGAGCCACGGGATAGGCTGAGGACATAAAGCCAAATTACCATATACGCGCATGCACAAGCATTGAGGCGCACAGCCCAGCAAGCACAGCCAAATATGGAGTTGTTTACAGCAAAGCTGTCAGGAAGTAGGCGCCATCTTAGAATGGTGGCTCCCTACAAGAAGGAGAATACCAGCTGAAAGACATAGAAAATATATTCAACAAAATAATGGAAGAAAACTTTCCCAACCTGAAGAAGGAAATGCCTATGAAGATATAAGAAACTTACAGAACACAAAATAGAAATAGACTAGATCAAAAATAAGTCCCCTTACCACATAATAATCAAACAACTAAACATACAAAAAGAAAAAAAAATTAAGCACTGCAAAGGAAAAAGACCAAGTAACATATAAGGACAGCCCCAACAGAATAACACCTGTCTCCTCAATGGAGAATCTGAAAGCCAGAAGGTCCTAGACAGACATTAAGAGACCATGGATGCCAACCCAGACTATTATACCCAGCAAAACTATCAGTCACCTTAGATAGAGTAAACAAAATATTTCATGATAAAACCTGATTTAAACAATAGCTATCCAAAAATCCAGCCATACATAAAGCACTAGAAGGAAAAATCCAACCTAAAGAAGTTGGCTACAACCATGAAAACACAGGCAAGAAATAACCCACACAACAAATACCAAAGAAGATAAAAATAGAACACTACCACAAAAAAAAAAAAAAAAAAAAAAACAGGAATTACTGGTCATTAATATCCCTTAATATCAAGGGTCTCAATACACCCATAAAAAGACACAGGCTAACAAAATGGATAAGAAAAGAAAACAGGATCTATCCTTCTGTGGCATACAAGAAACACACCTCAACTTCAAAGACAAACACTACCTCAGAGTAAAGACTGGGAATAGACTTTCCAATAAAATGGACTTAAGAAGCAAGCTGGTGTAGCCATCCTAATATCTAACAAAATAGACTTCTAAGTAAAATCAATTGAAAGAGATCAGGAAGGACATTACATATTTATTACAGGAAAAATCCACCAAGATGAAGTCTCAATTCTGAACATTTATGCCTCAAATACAAGAGTACCCACATTTATAAAAGAAACATTACTAAAACTTAAATCACACATCAAACCCCACACACTAATAGTGGGAGACTTCAACATCCCATTCTCACCAATGGACAAGTCTTCCAGATAGAAACTTAACAGAGAAATAAGAGAATTATCAGATACTATGACTCAAATGGTCTTAATAGATACCTACAGAACATTGCACCCTAACACAAAAGAGTATGCCTTCTTCTCAGCACCCCATAGAACCTTCTCTAAAATTGGTCACATGCTTGGCCACAAGGCAAATTTCAACTGATGGAAAAAAAAAAAAAATGGAATAACCTCCTGTATTTTACTGGACCACCATGGCTTAAAGTTAGATTTCAACAAAAACAAAAATTACAGAAAGCCTGCAATCTCATGGAAACTGAATAATGCCCAAATTAATCACCAATGAGTCAAGGAAGAAAAAAAGAAAGAAATTAAAGACTTCCTAGAATTAAATGAAAATAAATGTATAACATACCCAAACATATGAGACACAATGAAAGCAGTGGTAAGAGGAAAATTCATAGCACTAAATGCCCACATAAAGAATTTGGAGAAATCTCACACTAGTGACTTAACAGCACACCTGAAAGCTCTAGAACAAAAAGAAGCAAACTCACCCAGGAGGAATAGATGCCAGGAAATAATCAAATTTAGGGGTGAAATCAATAAAACTGAAACATAGGGAACAATACAAAGAATCAATGAAACAAAGAATTGGTTCTTTGAGAAAATCAACAAGATAGATAAGGCCTTATCAAAACTAATCAAAAGGCAGAGAGAGAGAGCATCCAAATTAACAAAATCAGAAATGAAAAGGGAGAGATACCGGTAGGCAATGAGGAAATTCAGAGAATCATCAGGTCATACATAAAAACTTGTACTCTACAAAATTGAGAAATCTAAAAGAAATGGACAATTGTATGGATAGGTACCACACACCAAGATTAAATCAAGACCAAATAAATAATTTAAATAGACCTATAACCCCTAAGAAAATGGAACAGTCATCAAAAGTCTTTCAACTAAAAAAGTTTAAGTGCCTAACTCTGACAGATTTTCACAGAAGAGCTAATACCAATACTCTTCAAATTGTTTCACAAAATGGAAACAGAAGAAATATTACCAAACTCTTTTTATGAGGTTACAGTTACCCTGATATCCAAACTACACAAAGATGCAAGAAAAAGGATTACAGACCAATCTCCCTCATGAACATTGGTGTAAAAATATTCAATAAAATATTGGCAAACCAAATCCAAGAACACATTGAAAAGATTATTCACCATGACCAAGTAAACTTCATCCCAGGGATACAAGGATGGTTCAATATATGAACATCTGTCAATGTAATACACCATATAAACAAACTGAAAGAAAAAACTACATGATCATCTCATTAGATGCTGAAAAAGCCTTCCACAAAATCCAACACCCCTTCATGATAAAGGTCTTGGAGAAATAAGGAATACAAGGAACATATGTAAATATAATAAAGACATTTTACAACAAGATGACAGCTAATATCAAATTAAATGGAGATAAACTGAAAGTGATTCTACTAAAATCAGGAACAAGACTAGGGTATCCACTCTCTACATATCTATTCAACATAGTACTTGAAGTTCAAGCTAGAGCAATAAGACAGCAACAGGAGATCAAGGGATACAAATTGGAAAGAAAGTCAAACTTTCACTATTTGCAGACAATAAGATAGTATACATGAGTGACTTCAAAAATTCTACCAGGGAACTACTACAGCTGATAAAGACTTTCAGTAATTTGGCAGGATACAAGATTAATTTTAAGAAAAATCAGTTGCCCTTCTATAGACAAATAATAAAAGGGCTGAGAAAGAAATCAGAGAAACATCACCCTTTACATTGGCCACAAAAATATAAAATACCTTAGGGTCACTCTAACTAATCAAGTGAAAGGCCTGTATGACAAGAACTTTAAGTCTCTGAAGAAAGGTATGGAAGAAGATATCAGAAATGGAAAGATCTTCCATGCTCATGGATAGCATTAACATAGTAAACATGACAATCTTACCAAAAGCAATCTACAGATTCAATGCAATGCCCATCAAAATCCCAGTGCAATTATTCACAGACCAGGGAAAAACAATACTCAACATCATGTGGAAAAACAAAAAGCCAGGATAGCTAAAGAATCCTGTAAAATAATGCAACTTCTGGTGGCATCACCATCCCTGACCTCAAGCTCTAATACAGAACTGTAGTAATAATAACAGCTTGGTATTGGTATGAAAAACCAACATGTGGACCAATGGAGTCGAATTGAAGACCCCAACATTAATCTGCACACCTAGGAACACCTGATTTTTGACAAAGAAGGCAAAACTGTACAATGGAAAAATGAAAGTATCTTCAACAAATGATTCTGACATAACTAGATGTCAACATGTAGAAGATTTCAAATAGATTCATATCTGTCACCATGCACAAAACTCAAGTCCAAGTGATTTAAAGAACTCAGCATAAATCCAGTTACACTGAACTTGACAGAAGAGAAAGTAGGAAGTAGTCTTGAATGCATTGGCATAGGAGACCACTTCCTAAATATAACACCACTAGCAGAGACACCAAGAGCAACAATTAATAAAAGGGTCCTCCTGAAACCAAAAGCTTTTGTAGGGCAAAGCAAAGAACAGGGTTAATAAGACAAAACAACAGCCTACAGAATGGGAAAAGATCTTCACCAACCCCACATCTGACAAGAGGGTTGATCTCCAAAATATATAAAGAATTCAAGAAACTAAATATCACAATACTGAACAATCCAATTAAAAATAGGCTACAGAGCTTAACAGAAATTTCTAAACAGAAGAATCTCAAATGGTCAAAAGACATTTAAGAAATTGCTCAACATACTTAGTCATCAAGGAAATGCAAATCAAAATGACTTTGAAATACCATCTTATTCCTGTTACAATGAGTATAATGAAAAAAAAAACAGATAACAGCTTATGTTGGAGAAGATGCAGAGCAAGGGGTACACTCTACCACTGTAGGTGGGAGTGCAAACTTGTACAGCCACTTTAGAAATCAGTATAGTGGTTTCCCAGAAAATTGGGAATAAATCTACCTCAAGACCCAGCTATACAACTATACAACTCTTGGGCATATACCCAATGGATGCTCAACCAGACCACAAGAACACATGCTAAACTCTGTTCATAGCAGCATTATTCATAATAGCCAGAACCTGGAAAAAACCTAGCTGCCCCTAAACTGAAGAATGCATAAAGAAAATGTGGCACATATACATACTGGAGTACTAATCAGCAGAGAAAAACAATGACATTATGAAATTTGCATGCAAATTGATGGAACTAGAAAATATCATCCTGAGTGAGGTAACCCAGATTCAGAAGGACAAACATGGTATGTATCCACTCATAAGTAGATACTAGATGTAAAGAAAATATAACCAGACTACAACCCTCAGATCCAGAGAAGCTAGCTAATAAGGAGAAGGACCCTAAGAGGGATGCATGGATTTCTCTGAGAAGGAGAAATAGATGAGATCTCCATGAGCAAACTGGCAGTGAGGGGGAGCAATTGAGGATAGGAAATGGGGGATAAGAACATAAGGGAATTGGATGTTCTAGCTGGAACAGAGACAGAGTTGGAGAGCAAGGAAAGAGATACCATGATAGATGGAGACATCATGAGAAAAGGGAAAAGCAGGATGCTAGGAAAGTTCCCAGGAATCCACAAGTATGATCCCTCCTTAGACAACTAGCAGTAGTCGAGAGGGTGCCTGAACTGGCCTACTACAGTAAATGCCCTAACTGTTATCATAGAGCCTCCATCTGGTAACTGATGGAAGCGAATGAATGCAGAGATCCACAGCCAAGCACCATGCTGAGCTCTAGGAATTCAGTCAATGAGAGAAAAGGGGGTTTTTAAGAGCAAGGGACATGATTGAGAAACTTACAGAGACAACCAAACCAAACTAGTGGGAACTTACAAACTGTGGACCAATAGCTGTGGAGCCCCCATGGAAGTGGACTAGGCCCTCTGCAAAAAAAGAGTCAGTTATTTAGCTTAAACTGTTTAAGGTTCCCCGCCCCGCCCCCCCCCCCCCTCACCCCCCGCCGGCAGTGGGATCAGGATCCATCCCTGATGTATTAGTGAGCTTTTTTGAGCTGAGTGCCTATGGTGGGAAACCTTACACAGCCTTCGTGCAGGGGGAGGGGCTTGGACCTGCCTCTATTGAATGTACCAGGCTGTGCTGACACCCCATGGGAGGCCTTGCCTTGGAGGAGGTGGGAATGGGGGTGGTTTGGGGGGCAGGAAGATGGGGAGTGGGAGGAGTTAGAAGAGGGGGATCTGTGATTGCTATGTAAAATGAATACAAAATTTCTCAATAAAAAATCATTTTGCCTTAGCTACCATCAATGATCATTAATTCTATAGAAAAAAATGTGTAGGAGAGAGAGATAAGAATAGTGTGCTTTAGGCTCATTCAGTTCAGCTAGTAAATGAAAAGTGGGTAAAAAGGGAAGTCAGACAACATATGAGCAACTAATGACACAGCAGGCCTGTATTTGGAGGGAAAACCTGATGAGTTCGCTGTAAGAACAGAGCTCACCATCTGCGATAGTTAAAGGGCAGGGAGCAGATAAGAGTTGGCAAATATTTTTTTTTTTTTTGGTCCATGGTTGGCCATTGCCAGGGGTAATCATTGATTTTAAAAATGTTAGTTGCTTGATTAAAAAAACAAAAACAAGCAAAAAACAACTTGTTGCAGGTCATTACTGGGGGTCCCTAAGATGAGGCAATCAAGAATCTGGAGAAATAAGTTATTAGAGTTCAAGAAACAAAATTACTATAGTTACTGGAATTGTCACATTCAACAAAGAGAGGAATTGTACAAATTTATGTTGCCTTGGCTAGCATTTGGTGCTTATTCTAGTTTGGTTTCTATTGCTATGATCAACACCATGACCAACAGCCACTTGATGAGGAAAAGGGTTATTTCATCTTACATCTTACAGTCTGTTATGAAGGGAAATCAGGGCAGGGACTTGAGGCAGTAATTGAGGCAGAAGCCATGAAGGAATGCTGCTTACTGGCTTCTCCATGGCTGGCTCAGCTTGCTTTCACATACAGTCCAAGATTACCTGTTCAGGGCAGTACCACACACAATGAGCTGTACTGTCTTATTTCAAATACTAAAAAGATGCTTCATTATCATGCCTTACAGGCCAGTCTGGTGGAGACAGTTTTTATTTGAGGTTCCCTCCTCACAATAACCCTAGTATGTGTCAAGTTGACTAAAAATAACCAGCAGAATGTTCAATGCAAAAAATAATCTTTGTGTATATGGAAAGTTAAGGGATTGAGATTGGACTTTTTAACTTATTATCTGTTTAGATCTGCTCAAATTCTTACACCAGCTTTGGTGCCTTACAGCTTTATTTATAAATTGGACAAATACATAACAAAGTGATTTTAATGTTCTTCCTGCCAGTGTCATTGAACTTTTCTCAAATTTAAGAAACCTAGGATTGAAAAAGATGGAAATCTATTAAAAATAATAAGTATAATCAGAATCTATGAACCTCAACCTGGATGTGAAAGAAATGAAGGCATAGTAACTTGAAAACTCTTGGTGTGTGGCTTCCAGTTTTGTATTTTTATGGGATTTGTAACTGTGCAAAAGAGTGGTTCTCTGTGTCTATATCTGTTTCTTGTCTTTTATTGGACTCTCTTCCTTCTGTTTATTTGTTTTATCTTCTTTTGATTTGTTTATTTTTGTTTTATCTTATAATATTTTATTATTATCCCTTTCATGCCTGTCTTTTTTCTAAAAACCCTAAGGGTGTAGATCTAGATGGAAGAAGAGAAGGAGAGGAACTGGGAGGAGTAGATGGAGGAGAAATTATAATCAGGATTTTTGCATGAAAAATAAATCTATTTTAAATAACATATAGTTTCTACATTGTGTCACAAATAGATGAAGAGATAAGATTCCCAGAAGTAGTTAATGAAACTTGTAGAACATTTATATAAAACCAGAAAGAAAGTAATGTTAAGGCATTCTGGGTATAATTATAGAATTTTCAATAAAATACCATGGAAAAATACATCCCTGCATACTCCAATGTGTATTTATGCACTTCAGACATTAACCATATGTATATACATGCATAAACATATCAATATATCTTTAGCAAATTTGAATGTAGAAAAAACTGACTTCCTCAAACATTTTTGGAAACATAAATTAGTGAGAACTCTGAGAAATAATTTGTGAGTATGTAATGCAATTTGAATGGGTTATACTTTGAGTCACTTTTCCTATAAACCCATGAATATTTATCAGTTATGTAGAGATAAGCAGATTCACTATAATGTTGTTTGTGGTAGCAGAAGATTAAAATAATGCCAGTGTCTTTCAGCAAAAGAATGATGACTACACCATAGTATAACAAATTAATAGAATTGTGCAACCAGAAGCTTAAATAAGAACACGTGTACACACCTGTATCAAAACATAATAGCACTTTGTAAATTAATTGTTAAGTTCACATACAAGGTACTTGGTTTCATCATGGCATTTTCACACGTATTATTGTACTTTATCCTCAGCATTCCCTCCCCTCACTGCCCTTGTGGGCCTCCTGATCCATGCTGATGGGCTTCTTTTCTTTCCCCAGACAGCTGTGTGTGTTGCTTTCATGTCACATGAATTCTGTCACACTCTCTTCCTCCCCCCACCTGAAGATCTCTTCTTCCACCCCACATCCCCCTGATGTTAATAAAATGTATAATATGCACAGTGTGTGTAGCATGAATCTTAACAGGTCTTGTTAATAAAATCAAACCTGATGCCAGTTATTGGGGGTGAATGCTGGAAGATCAGAGAAGCAGAACAAGCCACAGCCACCTCACCTTGCCAATTTTTCAGCTGATCCTGTTTCCTCAGACTGGAAGCCTCTAGGTTCTCATCCAATTGGATCTCAACTGAACTGCTTGTCGAAAAGCCTGAAAGTTTAAACAGGCTATAGTTCCTTGTCCTCATGCCTTAAATACCTTTCTGCCTCCTGCCATTACTTCCTAGGTTTAAAGGCATGAGTCACCATGCTTTGGCTGTTTCCAGTGTGGCCTTGAATTCACAGAAATCCATGTGGATGTCTGCCTCTGGAATGCTAGGATTAAAGGTATGTGCTACCACTGCCTAACCTCTGTGTTTAATAATGTGGCTATTCTGTTCTCTGACCCCAAATAAGTGTATTAGAGTACACAATATTTTTGGGAATACAATACCACCACAAGTGTGTCATTCTTTGTGAAAAAGTCAATTTCAACATTTAAGAATATATAAAATATCCCTAAATACGAGATCACTAACACCCCTTGCTTCTTGAGTCCTATGTATTAGAAAAAGCAGGTGGAGTCTTTGCAACATAAATAAGCCTTCTGCTACAGAGGCCCTTGAAATTAGTCAAAGCAGCCTGTCCTGTAGCTATATAGCCTGCCTTCTGCCCATAAGAACATAGAAAAAGGTGCTTACATGTTCTATATTTACTCCATGTGAGAGTTTGGATCTGGAGGTTCCCTACAGACCTGTGTGCAGAATGAAGACTTGGTCACATTTCCTTGGCTTTGCTATGAAATAGTGAGAGCTTTAAAGAAGGAGTCTAATAGGAAGTCTTAGGTCCCTGGGAAGTGTCCCAAAGGGAATACTGGGGAAGGGAGGTGAAAACTTTCAATCTCCTGGTAGTAACACTGACGTAATAAGTCAGATTAGGGCAGCTTCTTCCTATCTCTTTTTGTTTCAGGTATTCAATTACTGGCTCTATTCTTCTGTACACTCTGCCTCATCATTGCTGTCTTGACATGGATTTCAAAGTAACACAGTCAATAATAAATCTCTGAAATCCACAATGTCTGACACCAAATAAAACTGTATAATTTGATCAACTCAGACATTCTGTCTGTGATGGAGAGTGACTGACCCACTCTGTTCATGTTGTGCTCTGGTACTTCCCTGTATGGTTGTGGTAACATAGAACTGCTTTTCACCTTCTTCCTAGATTCAAATTGATTAGAGCTTTTAGGACTTAAAAGAGCACTAAGACCCTAGGAGACATACTTGATTCAGTGAAAATATCCTTGCATTTCTGTACCTCTCCCCAGGAGAGCAGGAAGTTGGACAAACTTACACAGGTGAGTGAGGCGCAGCAAGGAGATTTACCCATTGTAGTATCTGAACTCAGCATAATGTTATAGACCTCCTGTGTGCACAGTGCTTCCTGATTCTAAGCAAATGAGACAGGGGCTTGCCCTGGCACAAATATGACAGAAAGTGAGTTAAAATAATCTATCATGGTCTTAGAATCCACCTCACACTGAAATATATAAAAATGGCAGCCACACCCATATTATATAGAAAAATTACTATTGTGTAGTCATTTGGGAATCATGATGCTATGTTAGAAAGCTTACTTATTTAGAAACTGGTATCATTTTGCTAACAAAAAACTTGTAGCTTTGGGATAAAATATGAATATTAAACAATTTCAAATTTGTATTAGAACCAGCATAAGATGCTTCATGAGAGCACATATGATGAGCATTTTAAGGAGAAAACTTCACAATTCAGGAGTTATATTTATTATAATAAACACAAGGCTCAGATTGAGCTTGGATCACTGGAGTTATAAACATTTTTTCTTTCTTTTAATATGAAATGCAGTCTATTTCATCACAAACAACTCCCACTAGTGAATAAGAATGTTCTTGCTGCAGACCACATAGAACAACCACAAGAATCCTGCGTTGGTTTCCTTTGCAGATAGAATAGACAGTTTTCAGTGGGAGAGATATATGCATGAATATCATTCAGCCAGCAGTGGTATAAAAAGTGTCTTTACAACAAATAATCAAATCAGGTTTCATTGTTTCTTATCTAGTTCCTCTATTATTCTGAAATGGAATATACATATTAGAGAGTCTTATTTGTAATTTAAGATGGGTTCTTTTACAGTGAAATCCCAACTTTATTGCTGTTTACATCTCCCTAAGTGCTTATAGCCTCAATGCATAAGAGAACAGAAAAAAAAAACTGACAAAAACTTTTTGTACAATGGCAAAATATTGGGATGAGCATTTTATAAGGCTTTTACATTTGCATTTTTATTTTAAACTTTCTTTTTAGCACAAAAAATGTTCTGTTGCTTCTATTTTTTTTAAATCTAACACAAACTAACATTCATATAAGCATTTGAAATATTCCAAGGCTTGAATTAGGAGATGATTAATATATTATTTCATTTTCATGTTGAGTTTAGATAAAGATCTCATTATCTTATAATTCCAGGTGATAAAACAGTATTGGAGGCAGGCAGGCTAGACAGGGAATTCCCTTAACTCACAGATCTAGTAAGAGATATGGCCATGAATAAAGACTTCATTTAATGACGGTGATCACTTGTATAGAATATTCTTCATGCTGCAGTTATGTTTCTTTTATTACCTCTCAGGTATCCTCAGGACTTCTCATCTTAAAAAGGCATAGCTGTTCCCAATTAATGGCTCTTCAGCATCTCAGTTCCTCACTTTGTCTCCCAGACTCAATGTGTGCTGTCATGTTTAGTGCCTTTGCCCATCTATAGAATCCTGGATGTCACCGCAGGACAAAGAAAAACTCCTTGTACATCCTGTGGTTAATCAAGCTCCATAATTGTTCCTGAAACTGCCTGTTCTGATCATATTTGTTCTCAAAGGCACTGTAATCAGCATTACTTTGACATTAAAGTGAGAACACTTAATGATGAGAAATGGAAATGAGCATGCTTTTAGCTCTAAGTACAGTCTTACTTTGAATAGTTTGCCAAAACATCAGCTGTCTTCTAAAACCTCAGGATCGTTATGCAATGCTGACACATTTTCATAGCTTGAAATGTATTCTATAGGGGAAGAATGGTAATTTTTCCTTAGCCTACACATGTCTTCAGTCTCAATGATCCCTACTGTAAATGATGGATCAACAATGATAAAGGAGTATAATATACACATATCTATACATGGGGGCCACCTGAAATACAGAAGTGATCAGTGGGTTTGAATTCTAGCCTAATAGAATATCTTCAAAAATGACATTGTTTTCTTTTATTTTTGATATTTGCAATATAATTTCATGATTTTCTCCTTCAATTTCTTCACTCCAAATCTTCCCATAAACCTCTCCTTGCTCTTTCAAATTCATGGCTCCTCTTTTTATTAATTGTTGTTACCTGCATATTTATATATGTACATACATATATATTCATAAATGCAACCTGTTCAGTCTGTATGTTATGTGGATGTATGTTTTCAGACATTATTTGGTATTGAAAACCAAATAGTGTGCTCTTCCATGGGGAAGACTATTTTTCTTGCTTTCAGCAAGCGTTAGTTGCCTTTAGTTCTTTGTGTAGGGTTGAGGCCTCCTGGTTTTTCTGTAGACCACTTGGCAGTCTGTTGTTGGTGTCCTTGTTCAACGAATGTTTAGGCAGTCATGTTGTGAGGATTTATGGATGTAGCTTCTGACATTCCTAGGAGACATAGTCTCACAGCAAACTCCCTTATCCTCTGGATCTTACAGTCTTTCTTCCCTGTCCACAATGTTCCCTGAGACTTAGGAATGGGAACATTTTATAGATGTATCCAATGTGACTAGGCTCCAGAACTTTGCATTTTGATTAGTTGTAAATTTTCTGTAACAATCTCTATTTGTTGTGAAAATTCCTTAGAATCTAACTGAACAAATTAGTTAAAACACTTAATTAAAAACAACAAGGGTTATTTCCCTGCCAAATAACAGAACCTGACCAGGGTTCTGAGTCATACTGATGGCACAATTCACCCCTTCCCAAGCTGTTAAAGTCATCTGGTATGATTTCCCTCCACAGGTTATGCTGATCATTGTTCTGGTTCATAGGTGTCATAGATGGGTACGACTATACAACAAAGAAAGGGAACTATGAGCTTCTAATGACAGAGACTTAAGGGAAGGTTTATAAACTCCAAGAGTTAATCAAAATAATTTATTAATATAGACTCTTCTGGGCAATAGGTGTCTAAGTCACCATCCAGAGTCATTCTTTCATCTCCCTGATAGATAGGTGAGTTAGGACTATTTTATCTATGTAAATTTGTCTCCATTACTTGGAACAAAACAGAAAAAAAACAAGTCTTTTGAATCTATTACTTCTTAATTGCCTTCAGCTCATTATTTAGCCTTAGTTCTGTGTGGCATCTTCTTGTCTAAAAGGAATCTAACTGAACAGAATAATTAAAATGCATAATTAAAAATAATAAGGGTTATTTACCTGCCAAATGACAGAACCTGACCAGGGTTCTGAGTCATACTGATGGCACAATTCACCACTTCCCAAGCTCTTAAAGTCACGTGGTATGGTTTCCCTCCTCCTCTTAACCCACTCTCCCTTGCATTTTGTTTTTCTACCCTTAAAGACACATACAAATTGTCATGTTGTTATGTAACAGTTGCCTCTAAGATTGAAACAATTGAAAGCTTATTTCTTTCCCTCGAACCTTGCCCTTCATTACTCCCACTGTCGTCCAGGTTATTCATGTAGATCTCATCCATTTCTCTGTCATTGGGTGATCCCTGTCTTTTCTAGTGTCTCGTTTTCTAGGTAGCCTCCCTGGAGTTGTGTAGCAATCTGGTCATCTTTGTTTTATATCTAGTATCCTCCTATGAGTGAGTACATACCATGTTCGTCCTTCGGAGTCTGGGTTACCTCACTCAGGATGATTTTTTTCTAGATCCATCCATTTGCCTGCAAGCCTCATGATGTCATTGTTTCTCTCTGTAGTACTCCATTGTGTATATGTACCACATTTTCTTTATCCATTCTTCAGTTGAAGGGCATCTAGGTTGTTTCCAGGTCCTGGCTATTACAAACAATGCTGATATGAACATAGCTGAGCAAATGCCCTTGTGGTATGATTGAGTATTCCTTGGGTATATGCCCAAGAGTGCTATAGCTGGGTCTTGGGGGAGATGGATTTCCAATTTTCTAAGGAAGCACCATGTTGATTTCCAAAGTGGCTATACAAGCTTGCATTCCCACCAGCAGTGGAGGAGAGTTCCCCTTGTTCCACATCCTCTCCAGCATAAGCTGTCTTTAGTGTTTTTGATCTTAGCCATTCTGACAGGTTTAAGGTGGTATCTCAGAGTCATTTTGATTTGCATTTCCCGGATAATTAGGGATGTTGAGCAATTCCTTAAATGTCTTTCAGCCATTTGAACTTCTTCCATTGAGAATTCTCTGTTTAGTTCTATAGCCCATTTCTTAATTGGACTCTTGGGCATTTTGATGTCTAATTTCTTGAGTTCTTTATATATTCTGGATATCAGCCCTCTGTTAGATGTAGGGTTGTTGAAGACCTTTTTCCATTCTGTAGGCTGTTGCTTTGTCTTGTTGACCATGTCCTTTGAGCCAGATGAATCAAGAACAGAAAGGGAGAACAAGGAGTAACTGACCATGATAAATGATGACCATATGGAAACAGGAATACACAGAGTGCTGGAGAGTTCCCCAGAAATCCACAATGATACATCCTCAGTAGACTGCTGGCAATAGTTGAAAGCCTAATCTGACCTAGTCTGGTGACCAGATGGCCAAACCACCTAACGGTCATGCTGGAACTCTCATCCAATAACTGATGGAAGTGGATGCAGAGATCCTCAGCCAGGCCCCAGGTGGAGCTCCAGGAGTCCAATTGTAGAGAAAGAGGAGGGACTGTAAGAGTGTGAATTGTTGAGACCAAGTTTGGAAAAATCACAGGGACAAATAGCCAAACGAATGGAAGCACATGAATTATGAACCAAAGGCTGTGAAGCCCCCAGCTGGAGCAGGCCCTCTGGATAAGTGAGACAATTGAATAGCTTGAACTGCTTGGGAGGCATCCAGGCTCTGGGACCGGGACCTGTCCTTGGTGCATGAGCTGGCTGTTTGGAACCTTTGGCTTACACAGGGACACTTCGCTCACCCTGGAAGGAGGGGACTGGCCCTGCCTGTACTGAATCCACCAGGTTTAAATGAATTGCCAGGGGAGTTTTGTCCCTGGAGGAGATGGGAATGGAGGGGAGGGGCTGGGGGAGAAGGTGGGGCCCGGGGAGGGAGGGGGAGGACAGGGGAACCCATGGCTGATGTGTAAAATTAAAACACAAATATAATAAATAAATAAAAAAAGATTGAAACAATTCACTGCAGAGAAGTTCCTTAAGCAGGAAGTAAACAACTCAAAATAGCTTCAAGAAGTACCTGAAACTGACCAAATTTTGCTACCTCTGCAGACCCCAGATCTCTCCCTGGCAACCCTAGTAAGCAATAAATGCTGAGATCACTCTTAGAATCTAGCCAAGCTACAAAGAAAAACTCTTAGGTCAGACCAGGTGCCTGGAAGAAGTACAAACCAACATAGCTGCCTAGAAGAGGTTTAGACCAACTGGAGCAACTGGAAAAGATACTCTCCAACCTGTTGAGCTGCCTGTAGGCTGTGGAGTATGTTCCAGGTTCCCAGATTTTGTGAGTGGTCACCCATACTGGCTAGGTTTTGGTGATGCAGTTGTCTTTGAGTTATTTCTTCCCAATAATTAATCCCAATAAAACTCATGGTTCACCAAGTTGGACTTTGGTGATATTTGTACTTGATCTGTCATGGACTTCCTCTGAGAGATTAGTAGGCAGGTATGTTGCATGTTCCCCCAAAACGTTTTGTTACACAACACATTCTACTCCTTCAACTTAAAAATTAATTTCTTTTGCTAGTATAAAAGGCAAGTAAAAACCTTCTCTTATTGCTAGTCTCATTAAAATATTTTAAGTATTTTAAAATGAGATATTTTATTGGCTTATGCTTGATTTTTTTTCTCTGACTTTATGATGGTTAATGAACAGAGACACAGAGGCAATACTTCCCTTTTCCCAGTCACCCAGAGATGCTCCTTTGTCCCAGGATGGTTATCAGATTGAAGATTATAACCATAGCAGGAAGCAGAAGTTTGGATGAGGATGATTGGATTGACAGAAGTGGGATAAATGAACATTTGGTCTGATGGAAAAGAAATATGTAATGATATTTTGTTGGGATGAAAAAAATTAAATAAGTAAAGCAGACAGCCAAGGCCTCCAGCAGATCAGAAGATATGGACAAAATGCAGAAGGATATTTATGGGAAACCCTTGTCACTGACCCTTCAACCTAAAATCAGCATCCCCAACATTCAAAATGCTGGACTATAGGAAAGAAGTTTCAATCCTTTAGATTAAAATGAAATAGGTTGTCAAGAGTCAAATAAAAATCAAAAGTAAGTGATGATAGTGAATGTAAGTGTTGCAACCATCTAAACACAGGGGCTGACGAGAACTGAAAGAGACAAGATTTGAGAGATCTTGAAAATGTGCATGTAAGCCCCAGAACATATACAGCTCAAGACAGACATCTTTCATTCTTTTTCTGGTGACTTGATTTCATGTAGAATGCTCTATCTCCTGAGCTTTCTGGTTACTCATTCTCCTCCCTTACTGTTCTCTAGCAGCTGTCTATGTTCAATGATCAACACATCCTTAGGACCTTTCTTGTTAATCAGTTGCTGTTACTGGATTATATGAAGATAGAATTAAGTGAATAAATGTGCTAAGGTACCATGTTATTGTCTCCTATTTTTTTTTACTTTTATATTATTTTTATCATATAATTTTAAAATTGTTTTCATACATTTAATTCACTGCCTTTAGTGAATGGGTCTTTAAATTTACCTAAATGATTGCTGATGTGTAATTATAACAAAATAGCAAACATCCCATCATTTCCCTTTTTAGTAAGTCCCCTTCATATCAGACAAGGCAGTCATTTGTCTATTTTCTTCTAATTTTATGTTCCAAACTTTCTTCAAAATGAAAACATGTGTAAACTATGAGTATCAATAGTTTATTTATTTTGACAGCTAATTGTACAAATGACACTAGTATTCTGCATTCTCAATGCAACACATTATCTGTATGTATTCAAACAGAATGAGTTTGGCTTGTTTACCATTTGTAGTGATTATGAACAGAGTTGTGGAAAATTTCCATGTATGTGAACACAAGTCCTCAGTACTATTAACAAAATACCTCCAAGTGTGATTGCTCAGAAGCATGGTGAGCATGTGCTTAATGTCACAAGAAGATGCCAGGCTGTATTCAGAGGAGCTGGCTCAGTTTCATCCCCTACATCAATACAGGATTATGGGATGTTTCATGCCAAAATCAACACTTATTTGTCCCAATTCATTCTTTTAATGTAGGAGCATTCTGATAATGTTGTGTCCATATTGTTCCTGTGCTCACTTGTCTTCTGCAAAATTGTTCAGGCTGAAGCATTTGTTCAAGTCATTCACTCTTTACTGCTGAGTCCCTTGTGCTCTGGATGAGTTCTAACAGTTCGTCATGAGGCCTGAAATGAGCACATTGTGAAGGCAAGTGTCTCTCACATACTATGTCTTTTGTAAAAATAATCTTTCAATTTTACAAGTTTTCAGAAGTCGATAATACCTTACTTTCAATTTTCTTTACCTTTTGGATGTGTTTAAGAACTATTTTGAATGTGTTGACATTTTCCCTGGTTGTAAGTTATACATTGAGTTTTATGTTCTCTTAATTGTCAGTCTGAGTTGTGAGATGTGGTTTGTTCCATGGAGCAGACATGTTCAGATGCTGCAGCTCTATTCCATAGCTACACTTTTCCACTAAACTATCTTTGTAATCTGTGATAAAAATTCAACCACCTTGTTCTGTATTTCTCTATGAAGATTTTGCTCTTTTGAATATATCTGTGAGACTATCATCCGGCCCTCATTATAATTTTGAACTCAACATTAGGGAACTTATCAAATCTTTATAAATAATGTAACCTTCCTTTTTAATAATTTTTTTCTGTTATAATTGAATTGATTTTCCACAAATATTGAAGTCCTGTTGTTTACTGATATGAAAATCAAAGAGGAACAAAATGAAGATGCATCTTCATTTGTGGGCCACTGGGGGATAATTTACATCTCATGAATTCCAACTCTTCATTGAAGAAGTTTCATAGCTCTCCATGTTTAGCTCTGTGCTGATGACTGCAACTCTGTGTGTAGCTTTCTTCAGAAATGCATTTCCATAGTTCATTCCTGTTGCATCAGTATCCCTCTTCTTGCCATTCTGTTACTCATGGTATCATTGTATTTCTTTATTGGGCTCCTAGCATTTCCTCATTTGTGTATGGAAAGAAAACTGCTTTTAATGAAGTGCCACATTCTGTCATTCATTAGTAACTTCAATTAATTTATAACATTCATTTTTATTAATGAGCTCTATTATTTGTTTTCTTAACTTACATTCACAAACAAAACTTCTAGCCTATAATCAAATAGTGCTTATTTTCCTATTCTTGGTTTCATCTTGCTTAAAAAAAAGATTTCTAAAAATTTTACATGTATGAGTATTTTTGCCTCCATGTATGTATGTGCACAATGTTTGTGCATATTATATGCAGAGGGTAGACAAGAGCACTTTTCCCCACATAGTTGTAGATGGTTGTGAGCTTCCATGTAGGTGCTGGGAACCAAATCTGAGTCTTCTACATGAGCAAGCAGTGCTCTTAACTGTTGAACCATCTCTCCTGTCCCTTTGATTTCCTTTTCCATTCTTTATATTGAGAGACTTTTTCTTTCAATATCCTAATCCAACTTACATTTTTTTTCTGTTTTATACCTTGTCTAACTTGTTAACTGACTTATTTGTACATAACTTTTAAAAACACATGTATGCATACTAATATTATTTGTGGGTAGAGTATTCAATAAACACACATCAAGTAATGGCCACTGTGTTGATTAAGTAATTCATTCAGTGTTCCTATTGTTCATCTGTAGTGGGATCCTGTAACCAATCCTTATTGGCTGTAAGTTATCCCAGAAATAAACCTCTCTTGATTACCAGATAAATTATGTGGAATTACCTCATTAAATACAATTATATTCATGTTTCTACTTACCCCACCTATTATCAAAGATGAATGTTGAGGATTCTAGGTTGTATAGATTTTTTATTTCTCTGTCCATTTCCATCCATTTTGCCTTCATGTATTTTGAAGTATCATTGCTAGGCATGTGAACAGTTAAATCAAAATATCCTCAGTGAATTATAATTCTACCATCTCATCATGGGTCTCTTGGTTTCTTCTAATAACCCCTCAGTTGTTCAGTTTGTCTGGAGTGGATTTAGACACCATCTTTCCTGTGTTAGTATTGAAAAGTGTGTCCTTTCCTATTCTCTTACTTTTATCTGCCATTTTAAAGTTTAAGCATATAGAATATAATTTGCACCTTTTAAAACAACTGAATCTGACATTCTCTGACATCTAGCTTCTTATTTGGGCCACATAAATTACTAACTTAGTAGTTTTTTATTTTGAGGTCAATAATTTTGGTACTTATTTTTAATTTGCTCTTTTCATTAAAGTATTTGTGTTCTCCTTTTTATTTATGTATTTTGAATATTTGATTATTTTAACATTAACATGTTTTTCCTGATTGCTATTTATTTTATCCATTTTAATGATTCCTTAATTAACTAAATTATGAATACCCATTTTTCCTTGAGCTTGTGTTACTGTCTTATCACTTAAGGAATTTTGCTTTTGGCTCAGTAAGAGTTATTTATTGTTGTGAAGAGACACCATGACCATGGCAACTCTTATAAAGAAAACATTTAATTGGGGTGTCTAACTTACAGTTTCAAAGGTTCAGTCCATTGTCCATTATTGTCATGTCTGGGAGTATGCTATCATGCAGGCAGATATGGTGCTGGCTACATCTTGGCTTGCAGGAATCAAGAAATTGACTGAGGCAGTGGGCAGTGTTCTGAGCGCAGAAATCCTCAAAGCTTACCCCCACAGTGACACCCTTCCTCCAAGAAGACCATAACCACTCCAACTAAGCCACAGCTCCTGATAGTGTCACTCCCTTTGAGATTATAGGAGCCAATTACATTTAAACTACCACATACCACTCCCTGGTCCTCATAAGCTTGTAACAATATTATGATGCAAAATGCATTTAGTCTAATTTCTACAGTCCCTATAGTCTATCATAGTTACAACAATTTTAAAAGTCCAAAGTTCAAAATCTCTTATGACAGTCATACAATCTCTTAACTGTAATCCACTATAAAAGCAAAATAAAAAAGTGATAACATATAATGGCACAAAATATTCCTTACTATATCAAAGTGTAGGGAAGGGAGCATTGTGAGTAAATACTGGACCAAAGCAAGACTGAAAACCAGCTGGGCAAACTCCAAGCTCTGAAAGGTTTTCAGATCTCCAATTCTACTCAGCTTTGTTCATTGCAATACACTTCTTTCTCTTGAGCTGTTTCCACTTCTTGTTAGTAGCTCTCCTTGGCAGGTATCCCATGACTCTGGTATCTCTAATATGTCTAACATCTCTGGTTCCCTAAGGCAACCCAGGCTTCAACTTCACAATTTCATACAATTGCTTATTAGAACTCCATTCAGGGACATCCCTGACACATGTCTGGTCTTAGTGGCTGTATTCCATAACTCCTTTCTTCTATCCTAACTCTAGAGTCAGAAACAAATGGCTGAAGCTGCCAAGTTCTGCTGATTTCTAGGACTGAAACATGGCCCCCTCATTCAATTATATCTTCACTAGCTTTCTATCTTCCACTGCCTAAACTTAGCTGTCCTGAAACTTGCTCTGTAGACCAGGCTGGCTTCAAACTCAGAGATCTGCTGACCTCTGTGTTATGATTTATTACATGGGGGGGGGAGGGGCGAGTGTATCCAGTGTTTGCAGGGAAACATGCTGGCATGCTGGGAAGATGCAACAGCAGGCTGGCTGGTGACCCACTCCATGAGGGCATGGGGGGAGGGCAGCAGGTAGACATTTACAACCCAGATACTACATCCATGGGGAAATGGTTTATTATAATAGACAAAGAGAAGATAGGAAAGAAGAGAGGATGAGAGAGAGGGGAAAGAGATAGAGAAGGGCTGAGTGGTGCATGCCTCGTGGAAGTGGAGGAAGAGAAGGGAGAGAGAGAAAAGGGGCAGAGTTTTTCCTTAAAAAGAGACTTTTACATCAGAACACAAGCTGGCACCAAGGGGTAGGATCAGAGCATTAACATTTCTCCTTTTTGATTATTATAAGAAGAGGTGAGCTATGAGAGCAAGTAGGGGAACAAGGGCACTGAATTCTCAAGGCTACTTCAAGCTGGCAAGGACGTAGTAGAGAGGGGGGAACCCGGGAGTCATGCATGATGGGAGATGTAAGTGAAGAAGCATTGTTAGCTGTCATCATGGAAATCTCTGGTATCTGTTCCTTGAGGTTTTCAGGAGAGAAAATAGATTGCTTATCATCGGCCTTATGAGTTGTGCTAGCCAAGGGTACAGTGATAACTGCCAGAAAGAATGAGCAGAGAAGTGCCCTGGTTATACAGAAGAGGTAAGAGTAAACAGGTTCCAGTTGCTGGGCAGGTGCCCGTCTGATACTGGAGAGGTAGTACCAGCAGTGAGTTGAAGGATGTTTTCTTCAGGATTGCAGGAGCCATCTTATCTGTCATTTCTCTGGGTGTGGGGGTGCATCCATCCCAGTTGGTATCCTTGGTTGGGGGTTGGCATCCTCAGAGCTGGTGCATGGGCTGGTGTATCTGGAAAGCCCCTTGGCCCAGGCAGGAGGAGGGAAGCTGTAAATTAGTCTCGAGAATAGATGAAGTCCAAATGGGCTCTGGAGGCTGCTAATTTTTATTAGACTAGATTTTTTTGAATCAGTAGCAGAACTTTTTCCAGGACCCTGTGCTATCTGTAAGGCAGCCTGTGGGTATGGATTTACATCATAGCAAAAGGGTTAAAAATCCATACAAATTTAAGGACTCTTAAGAACCATTTATAGTCAGTGTTGTATCAGTTTATCAAAACTGCATTTATCAGTATTAAATTTTGAGCCTATTGGAGTTATATCTGAAAACCAGTTTATCCTGTACCATGAAGTCTGTGAATGAGGCATAGCTGTGTGCAATTTTAATAGAAAATATTAATGCATTGTCAGTAATCTTAGAATTGGGGTTATCAAACTGATATACCCTAGTCATCAAACATTGTCAAATCAGAGAAGGATAAATTTAAGAAGTGAGACAGCTTTCCAGCTACCTAGGCAGTAATCACAAGTCTCTCTGTGGTCACTGGGGGCGGGCACGCATAAGCCCCAAAGGAAGCATTTGTTTAGCTGATAGGCCCAGAAGATCTGACAGAGTTTTCTGTGGAGTAGAAATTCAATTCGGGGAGGTTATCCTACCCATCCTGGCAGGGAAGACAATCGGTCCCTGTTGCTCCTCTTTATTCACAGTCTGGACAGGATCTCAGCATTTCACTGCATGGCTGACCTTGCCATTAGCTTCCAGGTGAAGGTTCTGCATCCATCTCTCTTCTTGGAAGAAGATACAGGATGCTGCTGCCAGGAGCCGATATGTCTCTTTACCATAAAAAGCTTTTATATTAAATGCCATATTTTCAACTCTCTACAGGTGTTTGAAAGCTGAGGGAACAAAATTTGCTAGATGTATTATAACTTGGAGAGAGAGAGAGAGAGAGAGAGAGAGAGAGAGAGAGAGAGAGAGAGAATGACTTAATGAAGTTAGCAAGGACAGAGGAGCTAACCTTTGAGTTCAGCCAGATTATAATCCTGAATGACTTATATAGAAATATTATTTCTTAAGGTCATACAATATCTCCCTAGTTCTGCATAAATAAGGTCAAGTGCCTTATCTTATTGCAGAACCATTTTACTTAATAAATGTTAATGGGCATTAGATAGCCAATCAGTCTAATATGCCAGGGGGTTTCATTTTGACCCAGTAGTAGTCTCATATCTATAGGTTTAAAATCCTGAGCTTGAACCCAAATAGTATCAGAATTGTATTAATGTTAAAATCTGAAATTTAAAATCTTAAGCATTAGTGCTGCTACCCTATCACAGCATAGAAGTATGCTGTCCCTGCCCACCCAAGTGGCTGTGGAGGAACAAATGTCAGGCTGTGACTGAACCTCTGCCCCGCCCGTGCTGGCCCTAGTAAAGATGGCAATGAAGTCATATAAACTGCCTGTTTTGACCTTAGTCAAGATGGTAGCTAGACCGTGTGGCAGGAGCAACCAGTGGGGTGGGGGCAGGGCCACCCACCAAAGTCACCAGGAGGATAGAACAGAGTCAAAGCAAAAGAGAGAGAAGATCTAAGTGATAGAATTAGAGACAAGGATAGGAATTTGGAACAAGGGACAGGCAAAGACCGCAAGCTTTGCCTGGTCGGCAATCTTATATGTCGCCAAAAGAAACCCAACCCAGAGACAGGTGATGATGTGATTGCTTAGAGGAGGCTGGAGCAGCATAGGGGGTTGGGTGATGGGGCTGGGAGGAGACAGGCATATTTTTCCACAATGAGATATAATGGGACAAGATAGCCAAACACAGCCACCTCCATATGCCATTGCACAGAGGCAGGGGCCAAGGGGCTATGAGCCGAAAAGACAGTGAGTGAAATAAGACTGACCTCCAGCATCCCAGAGAGTCAGCAAGAAAAACAACACAAGATAACTAATGGACTGTCATCACAATGGTTATGGGCCATGGAGTGAGGAAGCTGTGGCTTGTTCTGTGTCTCTGATCTTCCAGCATTCACCCCAATAACTGGCCTCAGGTTTGACTTTATTAATAAGAACTTTTAAGATTCGTGCTACAATGGAGAGCTTAGGCATAAGAGGCTTGGACCCTGAAAGATAAGTAGTACCAGCACCACAATCAAGAAAGATGAGTGAATCCTCAGTTGTGGGAAAATGGCCAAAAGGGAAGGGAAGAATCTTACTGATCTGATAGGATGAAGAGTTTCCTGTGGTCCTCCAGCCAGAAAATGGTGGGTGGTACTCGGTCCCAAAAAGCTCCTCAGACCACTGGTGGGCAGGAGAAAGCAGTAAGATTGCCTGGCAGCACTGGGCACCAATTTTACGATTTGTTGCATTTGAAAGTGGGGGAGGCAAGGGTATCCCAAGTATGCAAGGAAACAAGCTGGCATGCTGGGTAGATACAGCAGCGGGCTGGTGGGTGACCCACTCCATGCAGGCATGGCAGAAGGGTGGTGGGTGGACATTCACAACCCAGACACTACATCTGTGGGGAAATGGTTTACTATACTAGAGAGACAAAGAGAAGATAAGAAAGAAGAGAGAAAGAGAAAGGGGGGTTGAGAGGTGCACATTTCCTGGAAGTGGAGAGAGAGACAGAAAAAGGGTGAAATTTTTCCTTAAAAAGAAACTTTTACATCAGGACATAGGGTGGTGCCAAGGGGAAGGATCAGAATATTAACACTCTGCCTTCCCAATGCTGAGATTAAGATTAAAGTTGTTCCTTACCACACCTAGCTGTAAACTTTTCTTTAATTCCTTTCACAAATTGGAAACTTAGCTCAGTGGGATCTTGTCCTGAGGTCACCACTCCCTTTATTCAATTTCTTATTTCATCCATTTATCTCCTTAAACAGAGGATTTAGCTCCATTTCACTTCCTGGCATCTCCTTTCTCCTCAAAATTTATATTATGTAATTTGCCCTGTTCAGCTTGCTCTTTTACATTATAAATAATCCTTGGATTTACCACTATATTCACACAGCAGAGTCTAAACTAGGCTGTTTTGAGATTTTTTTTTTCCCCCTAAGGAATTAAAGTCTTCACTTTAGCCTCAGGCAGACTCTTTATACCAGGGCAAACTACAGCAATTTCCTTTACACAAATATCACAAGAATGATGTCTCAGTAACATATGAAGTTTTTTCTCCTTCAAAATCTCTTGAGTGAGCCTCCAACAGTTCATGTAACTCTTTGCATCTCTGTCTTCCATGCTCCTATGAATATAGCCCATCTAGCTGTGCTTAAATATTTCCACTATTTTCATAACCCCAAAACCAAATTCCTCCAAACAAAGACATGGTCCAGCCTATCAAAGTCCTTGATATCAACTTCTGTCTTAGTTGGTATTTTCTATTGATGTGAAGAGACACCATGATCACAGCAACTCTTACAAGGAAAACATTTAACTGAGTAGTCTCACTTATAGTTTTAGACGTTCAGTTCATTATCATGTCAGGGAGCATGGCATCATGTAGGCAGACATGATGCTGGCTTCATCTTGGCTTGAAGAAAACAGGAAGGTGACTGTGGCACTGGGCAGTATCCAAAGCATAGAAATCCTCAAAGCCCACCCCCATATCCTCTAACAAGGCCATATCCATGCCAACAAAGCCACACCTCCTAATAGTGCCACTCCCTTTGAGCTTATGGGGGCCAATTACATTCAAACTACCAAATTTATCATTTACATTGAGGGATTGTTAGAAGAAAGGTGTTATTTTGTATTTGTTGAAATATTTCTGCTGTCTCTTGTTCTCTAATTGTAATAATTCTCACTTCTACCTCATATTTTCTGTGAGTCTGAGTAGATGCTGGAGAATTTCTACTTTAGTGCATCTGGGGATGAACAGTTCTGACATTCCATTGCTGCCTACTGAAAAAGGTCTGTCTTCCTTACCTGCTAAAGGTGCTGCTCGTGAATGTAAAGTCTGAGGTTGTCTTTCCCTGAAGCTTGTCAATGATGCTATAGTTCATTTGTACCTGCTCTTCACTGATTTCTGATGAAATTTCTTCAGTCACAAGGATACCTGATTTTAAATGTAGATTGTTATTTCCCTTAAAATCACCTTCCAAATTGCTTCCAGAAACTTCCTTATGATGTGTGTGGGTGTGGTATGTATTTTGATAATGACCATGTTGTGGACATTTATGTTTATAAAGATTCACACATTTAAGGAAATTTTGTCTGTTTAATTTTCAGGCTATTATTAATAATGGTTATCTTTTGTTAAAAAAACTATAAAGACACAAGTTCTAGGTTTTTCTGTATTCCAGCAAACCCCAAAGTTGAGGCTCATCCTCATCACTTCTTTTGTCTCTCTGTTTAAGTTCTAGAAGTTTCTGTATTTTTCCACATTTTCATCTTCATTCTTTCTCATCTCATCTAATACTTTTATCCCTTAAATGTTGCATTTTTTCAGACTACCATTTCATTTGTTTCTTTTAATATCTCACTATTACATCTTTTTTTCATATATCTTAAATATGTTGTTTACAATCTTATTAAATTATTTCATTGAGATTATTATTGGTAAATTTTCTTTCAACTTCATAATTAGTGGCTTGCATTGTTTTCCCTTTTTTAGTTGCTAATTTTTATTCTGGGTGTAATACTGTGTAGTTTTTTTCTTCTTTATTCTATGTTGTTTATATTTAACTGGCAATAAGCCTTTGTATCTAACTCATGGTTTCTTCTAACAACTATCTACCATTTTAGTTGAGTCCAGGAATTCCCTGGCATACTTCTTGACTCCACCTTACTCATAACAAAGCTAAAGATATGACACTGTTTTTCATTGGTTTATAAACCAATTTCATGGGTTATTCTCCCACCTGTGGTGGTCAATCTGCACAGGATCTGGAATCAACTAAGAGATAAGTTTCCATGCTCATCTGCGAGGGATTATCTTGTTCAAGTTATTTGTAATGAGAGGACCCATTCCAAATGTGGGTGGCACCTTCCAGTGGTAGCTACATAAAAGGAGAGCCAAAGGGAAATATGACTTTCCCATCATTGCCATCATGTTTTACTGGTGGGTTCATGTAGCCTATGGCTGCTGCTGTGACCATTGCTATATTCCTTTGCTAAAATCAGAACACCGTTTCTTCAGGCATCCAGCATGTACTGAAAGAACTGAAGTTCCCAGGTATTCAGGAACTCCCCAAGGCCTTCAGTACCAGATTGGTACTACTGAGGAATCCAGCATAAGAAACAGAACATTTGCCTGGTTCTCAGCATCTATAGTGTGAGGACAACTATTGTAGGATGACACAGACCATAAATATAAGGCAGTCCAGTAAACTCACTGTTAATGTATACTCATTCTATCAATGTGTTTCTCTGGAGAATTTTTTGATTATCATTATATAATTTGAATATTCCTTCCCATGTTCTATCTTTACTGAATATCTTTTATGCTTATTGTTGAGAAAGATATACTTGTCTTGGGGTTTCTCCTATCTGTATGACTATAGCATTGTGCAAAGTGTTCTTGACCCAACAAAAACTACATAAAAAAATGGAAGGTTGTCCTTTAATCTATTCTGAACTTAAGTTAAAAGCCATGAGTTTCACAAAGGCTCTGATCATGCCCCATACTTCCTGCCTCTGACATGGAAACATATTCCTGGTTTGGAGCCTACCTATCTCTCTAAAACCATAGCTTTCAATTCAGCTTAAAATAAAACTGAGTCTGAGACAAGTACATTTAAGCATTTGTATTTATTTATATCAACACATGCAGAGGTTTCATATGAAAATTATCAGGGATGGGAAGGAAAATAGCACAAATCACAAATTACCAGAATTGTAATTTTTCTTCACTGAAATGCATTAATAAGATGCAGTTTTCAGTTGAGCATAGCAAATTCAAGTACAGACCAGTTCACAAGCAATGATGAGGACTAGAACATATTAACAGGACCCTACTGTGAGCTTCCTTTTGGCAGAACACTACAGACACTTGATGAAATTGTGAAAATCTAACTGTGGTGATCATAACATAGATTTTGATGAGACTTTCTTCCAGTGAGTTTAACAAAAACAAAACAACAAGAGGAGATTACGTATTGTGACACAATTCAAATCTATCTTTCAACAATTTACAAACTAGTAAAGCTTAGCCTAGAAAATGAAATGTGTTGATTTGTATCCTGCCTCTACGTGTTCTGATATTCATGGGGTTAGAGGAGTATTAAATGAAAATCTGTTTAAATGTGATTTCTAAAGCATTTAAGTCAATACATTTACAATAGAATGAAAGCTTTGGTTTTAAAATAAAAGATCTAATATCTTCTATTAGCAGATTAGAACCTTTTTATAATTTTTAATGAAAAACCAGCCGGTAGGATTTGCTGAAGGAGGCGGAGGCAGGAGGATCACGAGTTTGAGGCCAGCCTGGGCTACACATTTTTATGGGTTCTCTGGCAAAAAAGAAAAAGAAAAACCAGTTGTCCCCTTTAGCATTTTGAATGTTTTGTCTCTATTTGATAATTTAATCAGGAGTTGTATATGTGGTTGTGGGTGTGTCTATGTATGTACTATATATTCATATGTGTCTAATCTCTATGACTAGTCTGTGTGAGTGCATTTGTGTCTCAAAGCAGGCATTGTATATATGTTTTTCTCTATGTATATGTGTATTTCAGTATGCTTATCTGTGTATATATATGAATTTTGTGGAATGTGTTTTTATGTAATTGTCTGTGAGGGTATTTGTGTTAGTATGAGTGTAGTGAGTATGTGTATATGACTATGTGCATGTAATGTATGTGTGAGTATATATGTGGCCCTATATATGTATATATGCTTCAAATTTCTTTTTCTGTATCCTGTTGCTGTGATAGTATAACCTTGTAAAAGCTACTTGAGAGGAAAGAATTTATTTTGCTTCAAAATTGAAGTCCATCTGGTAGGCAAATTGCAAAAGCAGAAGGATGGTGCAGTTTGTAACATTGCATCCACTATCAAGAACAAAGAATGATGAATGCTTATGCTCACCTGGCCCTTTCTGTTTTATTGTGACTAGTGCCCTGCTCCATGGAATAATGTTACTCAGAATTAAGGCATGTCTCCCAATCTCAGTTAATCTAAAAAAGATACTCTCTCACAGGCATGCTCAGAGAATAACCCTATGTAGATAATCCTTAGAGACATCATTTTTTTCTAGCGGATTTTTATATCATCAAATTGACAATCAATACTATCTCATCACAGTGTGTATATATGTGTGCAGCAAGAGGCATATATACATGCATGTCTGTTAAGAAAATTAAAAATTTCTCTAGGCTCCAGGAGTCAGGGCACAAACCATGCCCCATTACCCCACTCATTGTAGCCTTAGTTGCAGGCCAGTAAGTAAGACTCTTGCAAGCAGGCCTGAACACAACCACCCCACATCAGACACTATAATCTACAAGTCCCACTCACCCTCAAACACACCCATCCCCCACGACCTGAACTCCTCACTGAGACACAAAATCACCCAGCTATGATTGGACCAAGAGGTGAATGACTGTTCTCCCAGCTGCTCAGCCAACCCTCTAAGCCCTAAACCCCAAGGAACAACCCCTGCTCATAACCCCACCCATTGCAGCCCCAATTGCAGGCCAGCAGGCAAGAGTCATGTAGGCAGGTCTTCCCACCACCACCCCACAGTGGATCCTACAATCTACAAGTCTCACTCCATCCCCCCAATACCCCAACAGCTCCCTGAGACAAAATCACTGCCAGTGGTGATTGGACCAAGAATTGCTCCCTGAGACACAGACACTGCTTGAACTAATTAGAGGAAGAAATGGGTAGATGACAGTGCAAGAATACATTCAACAACATAAAGAGTAATATGTCACCACTAGAACTTAGTGGTTCTACAACAGCAAGAACTGAACTTCTCAGTGTAGAAGAAGCATAAGAAAACAACCTTAAAAATGACTTTATGAAGGTGATAGAGGCCTTTAAAGAGGAAATGAAAAATTTCCTTAAAGAAATCAAGGAAACAACAAACAAAAACTTAGAAGAAATAAAAAAAAATTAAGAACACCAAGAAGAAGCAAACTAACAATGAAGAAAATGGTTCAAGACTTGAAAATTGAAATAGAGTCAATAAAGAAGACACAAGCCGAGGGAATGCTAGAAATGGAAAATCTGAGTAAATGAACAGGAACTACAGATGCAAGTGTAACCAACAGAATGCAAGAGGTGGAGGACAGAATCACTGGCTTTGAAGAAATATAGGAAATATATTTATTAATCATAAAAACATTAAAGTCAACAAATCATAACACAAAATGTCCAGGAAATCTGTGATGCCATAAAAAGATCAAACCTAACAATAATAGGGATATACAAAGGAGAAGAATACCAGCTCAAAGGCACAGGAAATATATTTAACAAAATCATAGAAGAAAAGTCCCAACCTGAAGAAGGAAATGCCTATGAATATACAAGAAACTTACAAAACACAAAATAGACTAGACTCCCAAAGAAAATTCCCTGGCCACATAATAATAAAACCACTAAATACAGAATAAAGAAAAAAAATATTAAGAGCTGCAAAGGAAAAAGGCCAAGTAACATATAAAGGCAGATACATCAGAATAACACTGAACTTCTCAATGGAGACTCTGAAAGCCAGAATGTCCTGGACAGGCATTATTCAGTCAGAGACCACAGATGCCAGTCCAGACTATCATACCCTGCAAAACTCTCAATAACCATAGATGGAGTAAACAATACATGTCATGATAAAAGCAGATTTAAACAATACCTATCCACAAATCTAGCCCTACAGAAAGCACTAAAAGGAAAACTGTAACATAAAGAAGTTAGATGCACCCACAAAAACACAGACAATAGGTAGTTAATCCCACATCAACTAATCCCAAAAAAAGGGAAACACACACTACCACAAAAAAATAAAAGGAAAAATAATCACTGCTCATTAATATCCCTTAATATCAATGGACTCAATGTGCCTATGAAAAAGACACAGGCTAACAGAATGGATATGAAAACAGGATCCATCCTGCTGCTGCATACAAGAAACACACCTCAACTTCAAAGACAGATGCTACCTCAGAGTAAAGGGTTGGAAAAAGACTTTCCTATAAAATGGAATTAAGAAGCAAGCTAGTGTAGTTATCCTAATATCTAACAAAACAGGCTTCCAATTAAAATCAATCAAAAGAGATCAAGAAGGACCTTACATATTTATCACAGGAAAAATCCATCAAGATGAAGTCTCAATTCTGAATATTTATGCCCCAAACCCACATTTAAAAAAATACATTACTAAAGCTTAAATTGCACATCAAACCCCAGGCACTAATAGCTGGAAACTTCAACATCCCATTCTCACCAATGGATAGTTCTGCCAGACAGAAACTTAACAGAAAATTAAGAGAAATAGCAGATGTTATGACTCAAATGGACTTAATAGACATCTGTAGGACATTCCAACCAAATACAAAAGAGTCTACCTTCTCCTCAGAACCTCTTGGGACTTTCTCTAAAATTGACCCTATACTCAGTCACAAAGCAAATCTCAACAGATACAAAAATTTGGAATAACCTCCTGTATTTTATTGGACTACCATGACTGAAAGTTAGAATTCAACAACAACACAAATTACAGAAAGTCTACAAACTCATGGAAACTGAATAACGCTCAATTGAATTTAAAGAAAGTAATTAAAGACTTTCTAGAATTCAATGAAAATGAATGTACAACATATCCTGATGTATAGGACACTATAAAAGCAGCACTAAGACAAAAGTTCGTAACTCTAAGTACCTACATAAAGAAATTGGATCATTTCTAGCAACTTAACAGCACACCTGAAAGCTCTAGATTAAAAAGACTCAAGCTCAACCAAGAGGAATAGATGCCAAAAAATATTCAATTTGAAGGCTGAAATCAATAAAATAGAAACAGAGAACTGTACAAAGAATCAATGAGACAAAGAGGTAGTTCTTGAGAAAAAGCAACAAGATAGACAAATGTTATCCAAACTAATCAAAATGCAGGGAGAGAATATGTAAATTAAGAAAATCAGAAACAAAAAGGGAAGCATAACAAAGACAATGAGGAAATACAGAGAATCATCAGGTCATGCTTCAAAAGCGTGTACTACACAAAATTGGAAAATGTAAAATAAATGAATAATTTTCTAAATAGGCACCATATACCCAAATTAAGTTAAGATCAGATGAACAATTTAAAGAAATCTATAACACCTTTGGAAATAAAAGCAATCATTAAAAAGTCTCCCAACCAAAAAAGTCCAGGATGAGATGGTTACAGGGCAGAATTCTACCAGAATTTCAAAGAATACCTAATACCAATAAGCTTCAAATTGTTCCACACAATAGAAACAGAAGGAAAATTGCTAAACTCTTCCTATGAAGCTATAGTTACCCTGATACCCAAACCACACAAAAATGCACTAAAAGAGAATTACAGACCAATCTCCCTCATGAACATTGATGTAAAAATTAATCTATAAAATATTAGCAAACCAGTAAAAACATAAAAACAATCATTAATCATGATCAAGTAGGCTTCATCCCATAGATGCAGGGATAGTTCAACACACAAAGATCTGTCAATGTAATCTAATATGTACCAATCTAAAAAGAAAAAAAAAAGAAAAAAACACATCATCATCTCTGTAGATGCTGAAAAAGTCTTTGACAAAATTCAATGCCCATTCATGATAAAGGTCTTGGAGAGAACAGGAATACAAGGGACATACATAAACATAATAAAGGCAATTTATAGCAAGCCAATAGCCAACAGCAAATTAAATGAAGAGAAACTCTAAGCAATTCCACTAAAATCAGGAACAAGACAAAGCTGCCCATTGTCTCCATAGTTATTCCCTACAGTACTTAAAGTTCTAGCTAGAGCAATAAGACAACAAAAGGAGATCAAGGGGATACAAATTGGAAAGGAAGAGGTCAAACTTTTGCTATTTGCAGATGACATGATAGTATACATAAATGACCCCCAAAATTCTACCAGGGAACTCCTACAACTGATAAACACCTTCAGTAATGTGAAAGGTACATGATTAACTAAAAAAACCAATAGCCCTCCTATATACAAATGATATTGGGCCAAGAAAAAAATCAGAGAAACATCACCCTTTATAATAGCCACAAATAATATAAAATACCTTGAAATAACTCTAACCAAGCTAAAGAAAGATCTGTATGACAAGAACTTTTTCTTGAAGAAAGAAATTGAAGAAGATACCAGAAAATGGAAAGATAGGTAGAACTAACATAATAAAAATGGCAATCTTACCAAAAGCAATCTATAGATTCAATGCAATGCCCATGAAAATCCCAAGACAACTCTTCACAGACCTGTGAAGAACAATACTAAACTTCATATGAAAAAAAAGGACAGCTAAAAAATCATTTATACTAAAGCAATTTATGGAGGCATCACCATCCCTGATTTCAAATTCTACTATCGAGCTATAGTAATAAAAACAGCTTGGTTTTGCCATAAAATCTGATATGTTGACCAATGGAAATGAATTGAAGACCCTGACATTAATCCACACACCTAAGCACATTTGATTTTTCACAGAGAAGTATAACTGAAAGTTTTCCTAGTCCTGACTGACTTCCACAGCCCTGCAGTCCTACAGCTGCTCAGACCCAAGTAAACACACACAAACTTACTTTATTTTTAAACTATGGCCATAGCACACTTCTTGTTAACTAGCTCTTATAACTTAACCCATTTCTATAAATCTATGCTTTGCCTTGTGGCTCCTAGCTTACTGTTATCTTTATATCTTGCTTCTCATGGTGATGGCTGGCAGCATCTCTCCCCACCTTCTTCCTGTCTCTCTCTTTGAATTTCCCACATGCCTCTAAGCTGCCTTGCCATAGGCCAAACAGTTTTATTTATCAACCAATCAGAGCAATACATTTTGCAGTGTATAGAAAGACATTCATTCCCCCATCACTTCCCCTTTTCTTTCTAAACAAAATTTCCTCAGTCATTTTTTTTCTGTGTCCTGTAGAATTTCTGGCAGTTTCTTCTATGAAGTAGGAACCTGAAGGACCATCTTGCTCTGCAGAGTTCAGTGGTCACCTTCCTATGGGTCCTGCATGTCCAGTTTATATAACATAGTATCAGCAGTCCAGGCAAGAGTAGTTTCTTGCCTAAATGGCTATTTTTGCCAAGAAGAAGATAAACTCCACATAGAGTGCCTTCTATGCCCATCTTTCTCTTTGAAGTAAATCAGTGCTGCCAGAATCAGACATATCTCAATGTCCAGAAAAGTCTGTCTTTAAAACATTTTAAATGCCATATACTGTAGGTCTTTGAAATGTTTGAAGATTACCTACCTAATTGAATTATATCTATGTACACCTAGAAAACTTAACTAAATGACTATGAGTTTTTGACTATCATAGATGACTAATTATTAATCTGTACACCTTAATTGTACATTACAATTTCAATGAACTGCACAAACAAAATACTTTAAACAAGATTGGAAATATATATACAGTATAACAAAATTAACTTTAAATTTGTATCAATAAACTAAAATCCATAGAAAACATTTTTAAACAAGTTGTTGCTTTTCAAATCAGATTCAATAATCTAACCTTTTATCCTATCACATCTATATCCTATATTTCTATATCATATCACTCTTTTTGTAGAAAGAAATTGGCTATGACCAATAACAATTTGTAACCAAGAATCCAAAGAAAGACAAACATCCATAATCCAATTTTTAGGCTGCTTCCTGCTGCTGGGGGTGCTGGTAGTCTTATGGTGATCTTGTGAAAATTTGAGATAATGGTCAAGTCCACAGAAGACAAGCTATAACCTTTGTTGATATGTGCCATCTGTTAAGATTCAGGAGGCCTGGCTTGATCATATCTGATCCATCTAAACCTGGAACAAATCTACAGCCTCTTGCTTCCTGTGGAAACAAAAGCAGAGCATCCTTTCCAAAGCAACATACCCTTAGATCCAAATTTTGAAGTCAAAATATCTTTAAAATATACATATTGGTTTAACTGAGCAGCCTTTACAATAAAGTGTCTCTCTGCAGATAAAAATTACAAAGACAATATAATATAGACTCTCTGTGTAATATCCATCTTTACATGGCTTTTTATATTACCTTTATTGTCTCTTTAAAGGCTTTATTTTTAAAACTATTTCTTTATATAACTACCTATACTCATTTTCTTCTCTCTTCCAAACCCATGTACATTTTTACACATACTGTAAACCATTTAAAATCTTATTTCATCTGAATCTGCCTGTTTGTATATCTATTGTTTTAAACTGCAGTGGTTAGTAGTGAAGCAGCAGCCTTGGCTGCTGACTCCACCCATCTCAGCTTTTCAACATGGTAAAGGTAATTCACCACCAGCTCTGGAATCCATGCTGTCCACTGACTCCAGAAGGCAGTGGATATATGCTTCTATCAAAGCAGTGTGTAGACTGGAAACCTCTTTTTTTTTTTTTTTTTGTCTGTACTAGCAAAGGCTAAATCCATCACTCAGCATAATGTATGGCTTGGAGACACCGCCTCTGTGTACCATTGTGGGAATCTGCCATGAGAACATGATGATTGATCTGGGGAAGAGACAGAGTGGGCGAGCAATGAAAAAAATATCTTGATAAAAGGAGACATTATGAGTAAGGGAGAAACCTAGTGGTCGGGAAATTCCCAGGAATCCAGAATGATGACCCCACCTTAGGCTACAAGTAATAGTGGAGAGGGTGCCTGAACTGGCCTACCCTGGTTATCAGTTTGTTAAATACCCTAGCTGTTATCATAGAGCCTTCATCCAGTAACTGATGGAAGCAGATGCAGAGATCCGCAGCCAAACACCAGGCCGAGCTCCAGGAGTCTAGTTGAACAGAGTGAAGAGGGATTCTATGACCAAGGGGGTTCAAAATTGTGATGGGGAAATCTACAGAGACAACTGAACTAAGCTTGTAGAAACTAATAAACTTTAGTTGGTATCTGTGGAACCTGCATGGGATCAGACAAGGACCTCTGCCTAGGGGCGACAGTTGTATAGCTTGGTCTGTTTGAGGGGCCCCTGACAGTAGGATCAGGATCCATCCCTGGTGCATGAGCTGGCTTTCTGGAGTCCATTGTCTATGGTGTGATGCCTTGCTCAGCCTTGATGCACAAGGAAGGGGCTTGGTCTTGCATCAACTTAATGTGCCAGGATTTGCTGACTCCCCAAGGGAGACCTTTTCTTTGTGGAGGAGGGGATGGAAGGTGGGTAAGGTGGAGGAGGCTACAGGGGATGAAGAGGAGGAATGAGAGGGAGATCTGTGGTTGGTATGTAAAATGAATAATTTTTTTTTTTACTTTTTTAATTAAGAAAATTTTTGTTCATTTTTACATACCAATCACGGATCCCTCTCTTCATTCCTCCCTCCTCCAGCCTTCCCCATCCAACTCATACCCATTCCCTCCTAGAAGAAGGTAAGGCCTCCCATGGGGACTCAACAGAGCCTGGTCCATTGATAGAGGCGGGTCAATGTCCCTTCCCCCTTCCTCAAGGCTGTGCGAGGTGTCCCACCATAGATAGTGGGCTCCAAAGAGCCAGCTCTTGCACCGGGGATGGATCCTGATCCTACTACCAGGGGGCCTGTAGCTGGAAGTTTCCCCATTTTCTGCCCAGTCTGCAGATGCTCAGATCCAAATAAACACACAGAGGCTTATATTAATTATGAACTGTATCACCTAATGGCTCAGGCTTCTTGCTAGCTAGCTAGTAGCTCTTACATCTTAAGTTAACCCATTTCTATAAAGCTACACTTGTGGCTTACTGGTACTTTACATCTTGCTTCTCCTAGTGGTGGCTAGCTGCGTTTCCTCTGCTCTGTCCTTCTCCTTCCTATCTCTCTAGTTAGAATGTTCCACCTAACCTTATTATGCCTCACCATTGGCCAAACAACTTTATTTATTAACCAATCAGAGCAACACATATTCACAGCGTACAGAACAACATCCCCATAAGGGGCCCCCTTGAACAACTGTCTCGCTTATGCAGAGGGCCTAGTCCAGTCCTCTGGAGGCTCCACAAGTGTTGGTCTAAATTTCATGAGCTCTCACTAGCATGGTTTGATTGTCTTTGTAGGTTTCCTCATCATGATCTTGATGTCCCTTGCTCACAGAATCCCTCAAATTCTTAAACAAAAAATTTTAAAAAATATATTGAAAAAAATAAAACAGAATCTTTGTTTTCACTGCCTTTTACAAAATAGAAGACAAGCGCAGGGTTGAAGAGATGGCTCAGCAGTTAGGGGTGCTTACACACAAGAATTAGGATATAAGGTCAGACCCCAGCACCCTTGTAAAATCTTAGCATTGTCCTGCACTTGTCTGTAATCAGAGCATAGAGGGAGGCAGAGATAGGAGGACCTCTGGGGCTTGCTGGCCAAAGGCAAAATGAGAGTCTGATGCTCAGTAAAAGAACCTGCCTGAAAGAAACAAGTCACAGGGTAATAGAGGAAGGTACTGAACACATATATCTGGCTCAACACAGACACAAGAAGATGCTCATTTGTGAATCCCAAAACCTATGACTGGGCTGACATCGTAAGATGAAGTTGGCATGATTGATGGGGTTAAAAATATGGGATTGATGTTTGGATCTATATTTATTCAATGACATCACCATGGTCCTTCTGAGAGGGAAGTAAGAATAGTCAGTTGTGGTAGATGAGATAATAAAAGCTTGGGTCATGGTCTGGAGAAAATGCAAGATTTTGGATTCCTTGTTTGAAGATGGAGGAAGGAACCACAAGGCAGGGAAATGCCATCCTTTCTAGAAGCTGGAAAGAACAATGAAGCACAATGTCTTCTAGAGGCCATGGGATGGAGCAGACATGATAGTGCCTGGATTTTAACTAACTGAGTCTGACTTGAGCCTCTACGTTTATAACTGAAAGGTATTGACTCTGAAGTTTTTCTCCAATGTACTTGTGTCAGTTTTTAACATGAAAAGAGAATCAAACCTGATACAATGTATAGTTTTTGTTACTCAATACCTGCTTCATTTCCTATACCCAGTACCAGGCTTCCCTTTCTCCCTAGGTGAGACCAGATACTCAAACTTAATAATAATCACATAACATGATTCTAACATAAAATATGTAATATTCATGTAATTGTAAGACTAAATTAGTGGTTACCCACAGTCAATTTTAAGAGCAAATGATACATGATGTGACTTCTCCAGGCATCCTAATCTAGTAATCCTTCACTCTGACTTCCTTAGTAGTGCGATGGCAGGGCTGTGTAACCAAACCAGGGCTATTTGGCTGATTTTTTCATATTATAAGAGGGCCTCTATGTAATGGGCTATGTGATTATTTGGCCAACAGAATCTAATAAACATTACTCTTGTAGCCTTGATGGTCCATGCTCATGAACTGATAAATTAAACTTCCTGTGTTTGTGGCATAGTTCCTACCTCCTGAGTTTTAGATGTAGTTTTTAACTTCCCTTGTTTAGGGAACAGTTCCTATTTCCTGTATTTAAATCAGGATTTCTACTTTCTACGTTGTAACTCATAGTTCTTGTCTCCTGTGTTCAGGGTGTAAGAAATAAAAACGTATCCTCTGACTTAAGTAAATAAATAATAATAATAATTTTTCTATAATTAAACTGAAATAAATAATTCTATACATTTATAGTTCTTTCTATAATAAAATCTGTAATAGTCTCCCAAACATTAACCCTTCAGGACTAAAACTTAAGAAGACATAAAAGTCCTGACCTAATCTTGTTTTCCTCTTCTTTACATGAGCCTTTATGTATTCATGTTGGGTATGTCGATGTTCTTCTGCCCACTTTGCCTCGGCACAGTGTTTTTCTACCAGTTGCTGAGGAACTGTCAAGAGTTTAAGAGATTGTTTAGGTTAATAGTTAAATTACCTACTCCATTAGTGTAGGACTTTAAATTTATGTTTCAAACATCCATAGTAAATATTGATGCTTATTATAAATGATGGGAGACATAGATATGTACATATCTTTTGTGTGTGTGTCTCAAAATATATGTACATAAATTTACCTATCTTCACACTGTGATATCTATTATACTCCCAATTTGACTCATTATGATTCTATACCTTGAGTTGTATGGGCTAGATATACTCCCTAAAGCGTTTTTCTTCTCTGCTTTTTATTAGCATACAAATTCCATGTTTGAAACTTTAAAGGCATGGGGTGACAGAGTTTTTCATTCACTCTGAAGCACAGAAGCAAAACAAAAACAAAAACATCTAATCATATCACATTTTCATGCTCATTGTGATGTTGAAAATATACTACTTTCCCTAAATTGTTTCAGGCTGTTTAGTTCTGGCTAAATCACACGAAGAGCCTTTGATATAGTGAAATTTGACTGAATATTAAATTAAAGAAATAAGATGATCCTAGACTGAACATTTGATTGACACCCCATATATAGTGCATATCATAGTTAAAAAAGGATTCTTTGGTGACCACCATGACCCTGTGGTGAATAATCTGAGCAGCTCTAGAGCATGTTCAAACACAGACATTTCAGAAATAACAGTATTTGAGGGCATTGCTAGAGCAAGTCATATATAGAAATACACCACAATTTTAAATTAAGCCACTTATTCTGGAAAGATTATTCTGAACCAAAAGTTAATTAATAGGCTCAAAATATATGCATATTTAGAATTATTTTGATCTGGATTATGAAACTATCCAGGTGTGCTATTAGTAAAATGTTTGCCTAGTATATAGAAAGCCCTGAGATTCACCCCCAGTACCACATAAAACAGGATGAGGTGGTACATGCCTGTAGTTCTAGCACCAAGTACATGGTGGAAGGAGGATCAAGAAAAAAAATGTGTGTGTGTGTGTGTGTGTGTGTGTGTGTGTGTGTGTGTGTAAGAGAGAGAGACACAGACAGACAGACATACAGAGACAGAAAAACACAGAGAGATACAGAAAGAGAAACCCTGAGAACAAATACCCCTCTGTACATTAAGAGTAAAGTGCCGTGCTTTCCACACCTTTGCTCAGAATGTCTGGTTACTCATGGTAAACTACAGTCAGTCTTGTTTGAGCCACTTCATGTCATGCATGTCCAATAATTCTCTCTGGTTCTTCGGATATAAAGGTGTCTTCTGGAAAAATTAGGCTAAAGTGGATCCTTTCTTATTGGTCTTGAAGTAGATGATACTCCCAAAATTAGAAGCAATACTTTGGGTAGCTTTAAGATGATATCAGTAGTCTTTGCTTCTTGGGTTTCATCCTCTTTCATAGGACTCTCCCAGACATCAGGGTGGCATCTATGGTGCATTTTCCTAACAAGACTAATCCATAAAAGTAGTTAACACCTTCCATGTGTTTTTAGAGTAAGGGAGGGTTATCATCTTTCTTTAAAGACACTAACCAATCCTTGGGAGAGTCCTAAGTGGAGAGGAACTTAGAACCCAGAAACTGAATTCTGGAATCTCAGAGTAGAGACTAAATGAAAGATGTGGCTACTCAAAAGTGTAGAAAGGCTCAATGCTTTCTCCCAACATAAGGAAAACAAGAAGGAATTAAACAACAAAAGAGTGGAAGGAGAAGAAAATTTAAAAAATAACAACAAAATACAATACCAACAGAGAAATGAAAGGTTCACACACCAATATAATCATGACTGTAAAACTCTAAGTATAAAGATTTGGTCTTTTCTTGTCAAGATTCTCATTCCTTTATCAGATTAAGTAAAAATTTAATTTCTCAATAATAGAAACTTTTCACATGTAATAATTTTAAAATAAAACACACAAAATATTATATATATATATATATATATATATATATATATATATATAAAATCTGCTTCATTTTCACTATCCTGTTTCTACTGCAAATCAATATAATTTTATTTATTGAAACTATGAGTATGAATATTTATTGAAACAATCCTTATACTTAGAGATGAGAGATACAGCTTTTGAGTCTTTAGTTCTGGAATCAGTTTAATCTTATACAAATAGCTATCATTCCTGAGTTTCACTTACTGAAATTTTGGAAGGAAAAAGGCTCATCCATCTCTAAAGTTTTGGGGTTTTTTTGTTTTGTTTTGTTTTTTAAGACTTATTTATTTATTTATTTATTTATTTATTTATTTATTTATTATGTATACAGCATTATGACTACAGGCCAGAAGAGGGCAGCAGATCTCATTACAGATGGTTGTGAGCCACCATATCCTTGCTGGGAATTGAACTCTGGACCTCCAGAAGAGCAATCAGTGCTCTTCACCTCTGAGCCATCTCTCCAGCCCCTCCCCCCCCCAATCTCTAAAGTTTTAACGTATCAGCTGAAAAATTTCCTGAGTTGGATATTTAGTTTCTCACCCTCTGTCTGTTTATTCTTACATATATGGAAATTTTGAGCTCTGCTTTCCTAAAGGAGATGAAAATCTATTGCTAGATGTCTCAGAGAACACAATGTTCTCTAATAATCACTCATAGTGACACAAATATCTTAAACCCATGACTAAAGAAAGGGAACAGCCACAAAGTGAACCAGGCACAGATCAGGTGCACTGACCATTTCTGCTTGCTCCTGTCTTGTTAGTCTGGCATTTCCAACAGCCTATTCTGTGTTTTTTAAGGACCTATTTGTTTCCATCCAAAGCAATTCCACACTCCACATGTACTTTGTTGTTGTTGTTGTTGTTTTGATAATAGGGGCAACTTAAAGACTAAATCATCAGTATAAGATTTCCCAGGCCAGGCTATGGTGGCGCACACCTTTAAACCCCGCACTCCGGAGGCAGAGCTAGGCAGATCTCTGTGATTTCAAGGCCAGCCTGGACTACCAAGTGAGTTCCAGGAAAGGTGCAAGGCTACACAGTGAAACCCTGTCTCGAAAAAACAAACAAACAAACAAACAAACAAACAAACAAACAAAAAGATTTTCCAATAAGGACAACTATGTAATACAGAATGGTTATACTATATTTTACTAGGAATGGTGTGTGTATGTGTGTGTGTGTGTGAGAGAGAAAGAGAGACAGAGAGACAGAGACAGAAAGAGACAGAGACAGAAAGAGACTATGTTTGCAGTGATGATGCCTTTAGGCATGTCTGTGGGCCATTTGAAAAACCAACAAGACTGGTTTAATGTGTCTTGCATAGCCATGTTCTTATCTTTGTGCAGTACCATATTGGCCTATGGGCATATTTGTGGAACATTGTCTTGACTGATGATAGATGTGAAGGGGACAATCACATTGTGTCTAGTGCCAACCCTAGGCAGATGTTCCTGGGTTGTATGAAATACCTGGATAGGTTAGATAGAGCAGAGCAAGCCAGTAAACAGCATTTCTCAGTGGTGTTTGCCTCCTCTCTTGAGTTCTTGGCTTCCCTCGATGACAGATTAAGCTCTAAGATAAAATACACCCTTTCCTCCCTGAGTTGCTTTTGCTCAGTATTTAATCACAGCAATGAAAAGCAAATCAGGCAAGTGAAGGACACAAAATGTGAAGTATAGCAGCAGTCTTACAGCATCTAAGGCAAGGAACTACTGTCTTGTGTATCACTAAGCTCTGAATCTCTTACATGTGCAATCATGTTTAATCCTTAAAGAAACCCTGAAAACCAATTTATATAATGACCAGTGAAAATAAACAGAACTTCACAGTACAAGTAGCTTACTTAAGCTCACAATTCCTTGTGATTACAGACCACTGAATTCAGGTCTGAAACAAAAGCACCTGATTTCTTTCAAAGCAACCAACAATTTATCTTGCTGTACACAGCCATGCCCTTATCGTTGTAGCAGGTGATATTTGGATATTAAAAAAACTAAAAGCAATACATAGATTAATAGAAATGGGTTAATTTAAGATGGAATAGCTAGTTAGCAAAAAGCCTGCCAGAAGCCATATAATTGGTAATTAATATAAACCTCTGAGTGATTATTTTATGAATGGCTCTGGGACCTCAGGGCTGAGCAGGACACAAGAAAACTTCTAGCTACAATACACATGAATGGAAGTGTCAAAAATAGATATTTGATAGAATGTAAATAGACACATAATAACACATGACTATATAATTACAGTTTCCATTAAGAGCAATTGCTTATTATATACAGGTTTTATTTTTATTACCCCCTTTCCTAATACACCATATTTCTAATAAGCTCTCTGTGACTCATTTGAGGCTTTGGTTATATTCTTTTTTTTGTATTCTAAGAATTATCCACCATAAAGACATTATGTCACAGGCCATCACATAAATAAAATGGATGTCAATTAATAATTCAGGTGTTAACTCACTAGATGAGTAACTCTGTAATGTAGGAACTTTATCCAGCAAGGCTTATGGGACCACAGACTCTGAAAGCTGGTTGCTTCTATCTGTAATTTTTCTCATGTTCTACTATATTTCTTTCCTAAAAGCAGTTATGTGTATTTTCCTCACTGCCTGTGTGTTTATCTCATGTATATATTCCATCTACCGGGTACAAATATATCTGTGGATGGTCAGAAAGATGATTTCTTCTTAGGTTGTAGAATTCTGATAAATAGAAATAATACTAGGATGCCAGACTGTCGTGGTGCACACCTTTAATCCCAGCACTCAGAAGGCAGAGCCAGGTGGATCTCTGTGAGTTTGAGGTCAGCCTGGTCTACAGAGCAATATCCAGGACAGGCACCAAAATACTAGGATATTTTTCATAGCTCAGGCTGACATAGGAAAATAACAATATTCTCAGTTACAAAAACAGCTTTTAAACTATTACATGATTTAAGACCTCAGAACAAATTCAAAGCAGACTAGCTGCCCCTGCAAATGAATTGAACAAGAACAGATTCTCAGGTGTCTTTTGAACTAAGCTCAGGCATGAAGCAACTTTAGTGCCAGTTCTTCATTTGCAAAAGTCCGGTTGATAAAATTAAAGACATAACTCCCTGCACAGATTCTCTCAACAACTGATTCTCTGCATATACCCCTAATATCAATTTTATGATACAGAACTCAAGGTTCAGCCAACAAGCTGTTTATTGTTTAGGTTCTGAATCTCAATGTCCCTTTTAGATGAGAAATGCTGAGTACTCAGCCTATGTGCCTCCTGACTTTGCTTTACAAACTGCACATTAAGGAATTTGGCTGACAGCCAAGCATTGCCATAGTTACTCACTCACGGCCTAGTCAGCAGGACATCCCAAGTCCAAGAGAAACCGTGTGATTTCTCCTCTTACCAGAATGGCTCTGCTTCTCATTGTTTACTCAAGAAATGTTATGTGATACCCCAAATGTAACTCATATATTTGTCCATCATTTTTTTATGTTGAAGAGGGATGAGTAGAAGAGAGGTGTGTAGCTGTGTAGAGATGTGCAGCTGTAGAAGATAAATGTAGCTGTGAAAAGAGATGTAGCTGTGTGGAGACAGAGATTTTCAGAGAAGAAAATTTTCAAGATGAATTAAAAGAGAAAGTTACCATTAGAAAGCCTGTATTTCTTTGCTATTACCCCTCAGATAAAAAAGTTTAGTCCCTACCTACCGTCATGGATTTTTTTTTTTTTTTTTTTTTTTTTTTTTTTTTTTTTGCATACCCTACATGCAATCCTGGAGCAGGATTTCAACAAAGACTGTGTTAACATTATGGGAAGAATGGCTTTCACCTTTATCAACTCGTAACTAAGGATTCTTTAATAAGAAACAATGTGATATGATTCCTTGAAGCTAGTTAGAAAAAGATGTAATTACTTTTTAAGGTAACATCTGGTTTCTTCTCCCCTCTCCTGCATAAAGCCCTTTATGCTGTTCTGTTCTGACACCAGAGCCTGGGATAGTTCATGACATGTGACTAAGCAAATTTTGTTATGTTGTATATTGTTGTGCTTGAGGAGTAGATGTAAATAGACACATGAAAATATATAGATAAATGAAAAATAGTTTAAAAACAGAATTACCATTGCTTTTTCTTTTCCTCTCAGGAATAACTCTTCAGGCAGTATTTGATCAGGCTTCTATCCAGTCTTTTCATGTTATCCTTTGAATAAGGAGCAGTATTTGTTTATTGATTTACCCTTATTTCCTGGCTTCATATGCTTGAACTCCTGAGGAAAACCCAATTTATTTACTGTCGCAAAGTGTAATGTGAACTATGATATACACTATTCTCTCTAACATACTGTTTTAGAAATACAAAGTATACCTCTAACTTGCATAGCCTTGAGTATTTATAATAATGTTCAATTTGGTTATTTTGAGACAGGGATTTTATATACATTAATGGTAGTATGTGAGAGGTAAGGTCCTTAGTTTAAGCTTTAGAAATAATACATATTTTCTCTAGCTATTTTTACCCAGCCAGGAAAACAAAACATCAATAAAAGACTTACTTGTGTTTATTAGTACTATCATTCTTCTATTCCTTAAATATCAATTGTAATAACATTGCAAGTCACATCACATTAATATTTTTTTTCAAATGCACTTATTACAGATAAAAAAGGTTGATGACTTTGTTCTGGGGGTTTCTGAAGAACAGAATAAGATGAAGGGACCAAAGGTCATAAAGAAATTTCTACTGTTAGGAATTGGTTCCACTAAACCATACACATTTGCATATATATTTAATTATAAGGTTTGCTATGGCCATGGATATTATTTATAGCTGAGGTATTTCTATGCTAGGATCATCTCATCTCAGATTCCTATCTAGCCTTCTCTTTCACAGGTCCCTTCTCAGCTAAGAGCATTTGTTTTTTAATGATACAATCTGAACAATTTCCAATTGAATCTCTCTTTTTCTAGGACATTTATCTCCATGGGCCATGTCTTCACAGATCTTGTGGGCTACAAGAATGTATTATAGAAATTCAGCTGTGTATTAAAGCTATACTTTGAGCCAACCAAAGGTCTGTCAAATGGGAAGCCATTTATCATGGAATATTTGGTGTTATACAGCCTTAATATTCAGCTGCACCTTGCTATGAATTTCTGATGGGCCCATATATTACTAGACCATATGTCAAACAGTTGAGCTTCTGAGACCTGCTGAACCTCTAGGAAACTAACTCCCCCACTGAGCCTAGGAGAGAGACAGGCTGTAGATATACAGCTTTGCTTCTTGTGCAAATGAAGCTCAGACCATCCCCTTCTTTTTAGGCCTATAGGCATGGCAGAGAGATTGACTGAGGACAATAGGGCTTTTTGCATTACCAGGTGCAACAAGACTGGAGCAGAATTCCAGAGGTGGACACAGAACTGCATGGCCAAAAAAAAAAAAAAGAGAAGAAGACAGAGATTCTGTGAAGGGTAAGGCAGATCTCTTGTAGAGTTTATCAGGGCCAGGGGTAAGGAGCCAGGAATGATAGATGGAGGACAAAAGAACAGAGGACGAAGATGAGGTCAAAAGCATAGGAGCTTACTAAAACCACAAGGTCAGGAAAACTGGGCACAGAGAGTAGCTGAATGTGAGGAGAGAGCTGAAGCTGTATAGATGGAGTCTTGTTATAGAAGAATAAAGTTAATGGACAAAAGAATGTACTATACATAGATTCCTTTCCCTCAGATACCTTACACCAGACAACATCTTTCCCAGGACTCTAGAAGGAATTTCCTCAAGGCTGGCCTTGGGAAAATTCTAATATCTTTACACAGGCTCTTCAGGGCAGTGTCTCACAGACAGTGAGGTTTAGTCACCTCCCACTCACCTTTCTCTGCATGTGGTGCTCACCGTTTGCCTGTCATGATCTAAAGATTTAGAAGGAAAAATAAACCCATGGAGGTAGTTCACCCTTTCCATGGCAATGTCTCATTTCCACAGCTGCTGTCCCCAGTCCTGCCTCCCATTCTGAGCTAAATATGAGGAAATATAGTAGAAAGAAGCATTTTCATGGTATTGGAGTGAATTCTAAAATTTATGTGTTAGTTACAAAAAGTAAGTAACTTGTAAGCAGTAAGCCCTGTTTCCAATCATTTCAATTATATTTCCAAGCATCTAATTTCACCACACTGGCTTCCTCATAAGAAAAACAAGCTACTTATATCTCTGTCTTGATAGAAGTCCATCTGTTTTCCCAAAAGACAATTAATGTGTTATTTCTTGTTTACGATATACATATTTTTTTAGGTGTGAAGGCAGGAGTCAGGCCCAGGACATGAAGCAGTGATCTCTCTATTAGAAAGTGACAGGCAATGTATTGAAGGTGGTGTTCTTAGATTTTGAGAAAAATTGACAGTCTTAGTAAAAATGGAAAGGCATATGAAAGGAAGCCCATTTAATTCTGTTCTACCTACCAGTGTGGAATGCTGTCCTCTGAAACTGTGATGCCTAGAGATGTATCTGATATATCAATACCCTAAGAAGAGAAATTGCAAACCATTTTATTTTTAGATGTGATTGATCTACAGGAAGACATAATATATTACATTGATGCCTAACATCAATTGATTCTTACATGATGGTAAGAGTTTTAAAAAATTCTGTTTTATCCAATGATACAGCATATCCTTTTACCATTTGGACCTGCTTTGGTTAACAAAAAATGTTCCTTTCAGACTTAATGATAATTGTGGAACCCAGTGCCCCTCTTTGTTCCTTGGAAGAAATAGGACACTGGCTGGTGGACTGATAGCAATAAAGAGATGAATCAGAAGAAGTGGAGATTAGAAGTGCAAAAGGAAATAGAGTGCAAGTGGCTAAGATCAGAGAGTCCTTCTACCTCACATAAATCTCAAATTTTTAAGCAAAAGGAAAGTAGCACCATATAAAGTTCAAGGGGTGCTCTAGAGCCTAACAATAAACATCTCTCCAGATCTCAAAGAACATTCTGGAAGAGGAGCCAATGCCACAGTGAAGGTCAATCAAGAAAGCTAAGCAAACTCCTTGCAAAGGCCAAGGAACTTGAAGCTGATGCTTTTGGCTTAAATCTTCCATCAAAGTAGACTTTATGAAAGCTGTGTGGAGTCATTGTTAAATGCCAGTGTCCTCTCTGTTCCCCTTTGTCTGTTCCCACAAGTTCCTGTTGGAAAAAAAAGGCTCACTAGCTTCTGTTGGCTCCAAATATAAGACCTCATGGTTGTTCTTGAATCACATCAGCCAAATCTTCATTTTTCCCAGTAACTGGCATGACAAGAATATGTATAGGACATCTCAGTGTGCTGTACAGTGTGGTCTGCACATCTGTATCCCTCAGCAAGGCACATGGAACACAAATTTCATTTTTGTTATACTGAGAGGTTGTTAGGACATACAAGTAGATGAAGCTGTGAATCATGTTATCCTAACAGGAAAACTTGAGGGAGCCCTTTTATATTCTACTCTCTACATAGAGATGATGCTATGCACAAGGAAAGGGCCAGCCCCAGACTCCAGAATAATGAGCAATGAATTTCTCTTCTTTATAAATTGCTTAGTATAAGGCATTTTCTTACAGCAGCCCAAAATAGCTAAGACACTGTACTTCATACAATCAAATCAAATCAAATAGCCTTTCCTGAGAGTCCCAATGAACGTGAAATGGTTCCTTTAAACGTCCTTCAGGAATCATGATGCTACAGCACACAGATATTTTTTCTAAATCCACAGACATAAAGCAAAGAACATTCTTCCCCTTAAGCTTACTTATCTCTTTGTAGCTGATCTGACATATCCAGATGCATTAGTCATTTCTCTAACACAGTATGAAATAATCATCCGTCATTCTTCCTCCAGAACACTGTCATCAATAAGATTTGGTTGGCCTTTCCATGAAGAGTAGAGAAACATTCTCAGAAATGAATTATTATTTGCTTCTACACCATTTTAAGACCTCCTGTGATATGAATACACATATCAATTTACACTTCAATTGGGTTATGAGCTCAAGTATTAGAGAGAGTCCCAGCTAATGGAAGCAGAACATTTACTCAAAAGTTATCAAGTAGTTCTCAGAGTCTGGGAGGGACAAAGAACCAGTCAAGGCTTAGCACAGCAGCAGAGCAATGCTCAGATTCTAGAACAGCCCAATCCTGTTATATCCTTCATCCCTATTGACACCATGCATGGGCTCTTGCATGCACTCCCCTGGTGACATCAGGTCAGGCTGGCTGGCTTTATTGTGACCACCACTCTTGCTTCTGGTAGATTAGTGTGGCTGCTCAAGCCATCAGACATTGCGGAAAGAATCTGGATAGAGCTCAAGTCTTCTCATCAATGGCTTATTACTCAGAATCATGGGTGGATTCCTGTGAAAAGGGGGCCTGGTTCATATCTCTAGCCCTTATAGTGAAAAATGTTGAGATAGTAAACACAATGTGTTTTGCTTTTGAGTGGAGGACTTGGTTCTATGAGATTTTTCTACTCCCCATTAAGGAAGAAGTACACTTGGGATTGTTAGTTTACCAAAGAAGAACAATATTGATAGTAACTCCTAGATGATGTCCAAACTGGTGTCATCTCTACAATTGCTTTCTAGGCCCAAAGACACCCATTTATGATAGTTTACTGTGCTGATTCTTCATTTCTATTTTAGCAAACAAGTATGAGTGAGTGTGCTGATGTCATTGACCTCACTCTGATACTAAAAGAGCTAAGTGTATACAAGATGTCACTCACTACTCAGCCTGCTTCCAGCAGATCTCCACCTCAAACTTCTGAAGCAAGTTATCAGCAATGGGTTTTATAGAGTGAATAAGCTGCTATACTAGGGTATCTCTTCAATCCTGGAACTGAATCAGTAATGATAGACACAAAGACCTCTGAAAGAAGACATGGAACCTATAAGCCTAGTCAATATCAGTGAGTGGCAGATGAGGTGATATAGCAGACACGAGGCCTATAAGTGACAGTGTGGGAGGCAGAATAACCAGAGACTCAACAACCAGCATGTAGGACATCAGAGAAGCTTCCTAGGTGTTTTTGTCTTCTTTCCTGGTATTCGTACATTCTCTTTTATATTTACCATGAATTCTACTCTGAGTGAACCATGAAAGGAAAATTCAATGGTTGGATTGGGGGCTCGGGGTCTTCAGAAAAGTTGGAGTTAGGATAGGATAGATAACATCCGAATATATTGAATTAACCTATGAAATTTAAAAAGAATCTACAAACATTATTATAAATAATTATGGGATACTGAAAAATGCCAATTCTAGGTATTTATTGAATTCAGCAGGCAAGAAGAATGTGTGTTAGCTGTACTATATTAGAAAGCTTTTACTTGCTGGGCACATATCTGTAACTATATCTGTAACTATATCACTAGAGAGTTTGAGGAGGAATCTTGCAGGGTTGAGGACAGCCTAGACCACAGAGTGAGACCCTATCTTTTCAACAAAAATAAAACAAAAAAAGCAAGCAAGCAAGAGAGCGCCAACTTTTCTAACTTCTCCCCCCGTTTAGCTTTTGATTATTATAAGTATTTGAAGTAAGTAGAAGTACCAATTTTTATTTGCCATTAACTTAAATTGTTTTAAATGATTTAAATTTAATCTTTCTTATTTTAATAATTGAAACATTTAGGTGCTACTTTTAAATAGGAATAATCAAGGTATATACATATCAGTGAAATTATACCACATGTAGTAGATCATTTACATTGCTTCTTTATATACAGTGTCTATAAACCTTTCATATATATGTATATATGAATGTAGATATGTATCCATATGTAACTTTTTGTAGAAGAGTAGAACTGTACCATTTTAAGTTAGCAATTTCTTTTACTTTTTGATAAAAGTACTTTTCCAAGGCTCCTGGCTAGAAAATCACTGGTGGAGAAAATGAGTCCTGGTTGACCATTCTTCCTTTCTTCTCTGTATCTATTTCTACCTCAGGAGTTGGCTACTACAGTAAAATCAAGTGGAGAACAATAAATCCCATGGGGTTGGTTGGTTCCCATTTTCTGGGTTAGAATAGTTTTACCATACAAAACATTCTGAGAATATGTAGCACACAACTTACCTTTGGGGTCACTGGCCTCATAGACCTGCATGATCTGTTGTTCAGAGCATCATGGATGGATGATGCATGCAGACTCCAGCAGCAGGAAATAGTGACATGGTGGGCAATGCACACTCAACCATCATCAGTCAGAAAGCTGCAAGTTCAGAGAAACATTGTAAGAGTTTGAAGCTGACAATAGTACAGTGATCAGCCACATCAGCATGTATTTGTGTTTCAGATTTCATCATTTCTCTTTGAAGAGCATCAGGCAAACCAACACTCTATTTTAGTGAAATATATATATATATATATATATAATCTCCATGTGTGGGTTCTGTGGTCTGCACAGAAAGTCATATGGAAACTTACTGTTCATTTTGATGGTATTGAGAGGTTGAGCCTTTGGAGGTGATTAGGATGTACAAGTAGGAAAAGTTGTGAATGTTGTTACACTGATAAGAAATCTTGAGAGAATCCCCTCTATTTTTTCTACCACAAGAGGGCACATAGAATATGTGACTGGCACACATAGGTTCATGTGACTGAACAAATGTTCATTTATTTCTAACATTCCATCTCCTGATTCCTGATACACTGCCACATTATTATTACTCCTTAGCTTGGGAAGTTAGGAAAGGTTCACAGGGAGAATCAGAGTCAAGTAGTACATTCTTGAGAGATTTCATTGGAACTCAAGGTTTAGCCAATGATTATAGGAAAAAAAAAACTGAAACAAATTTTCAAACCTTGGACTCTGTCTTTGGTATCTATTAGAGGACTCCCCTAGTCAGTCTTCTCAATGCTGACCTGCTACAAATTCAACAAGTTGGAGCTTCTCTTACTTTGTTTTCTCTTCTTTCCCGGGTCTACAGCCGTGGTCAAAAACCCGCATAGTCAACATGGGGATTTGGGGATGGTATCACTAGCAATGGATGTGGTTTGAGTACATGTGGTGTGTGTCTTTCTTGAGATGCATGTATGTGCAAATCTATTTGTGTGCAAATTAAAGTGTATATTTTTAAAACCCCAAAATTTATACTATTTGAAGATATCTCTTGCAAAGTTTAATAAGCTGAAAATATCTAAGTTGTCTTTCACATGAGCCCTCATACTATATTATAATCAGTTTCAGCTTTTCTTCTTCTAATTTTAAATCTGAAATGGTGAAAAATGATTTCAAATGTAGCATTGATTTATTTACTCAGAAAGAAAAATGAATATTATTGCATTAAAATGTCGTGCAGATTTTAAAAATATTCAAATGAGGAAAAGTTGTTATTTTAGATCAGGAAATACAGTCTGTATCTATCCTTCACATGATACAGGGAAAACCTATGATGGGAATTAATTTCATTTTTGTTTATTATTTTATAGACCGTAAGAAAATGGACAAATCATCTCTACCAGAAGCAATGTGTCTCGATTCTCTCTCTCTCTCTTTTTTAAATTTATTTTTGTATTTTGGATGGCTTTCAGTTTTGCAGCTTTCAGTATAATGGTTTTTGATCCATGAGACACTGTAGTCTAAGAATGACTGACAGAGCATATTCAGAGAGCTATGAACTTTGGACACAGGCTCATCTTGCTAAGGTACATCTGCAGCTAGTGCTGCTGCTCGGGGTCAGTGGGTGGTTGTTCTGATCTGGATTCCTAAGAACTCCTGCTGTCTGGGGCAGACACCTGAAAGTATGTCAGTGGCAGATTCCCAAGGCAGAGGACTGTAAGTATGCAATACAGAGGTCTGATGCAGTGATAGCAGGATACCCTGGAATGTCTGAATGTCATTTGTTTCAATCGCCCTCTGCACCTGCCACCAGTCAGGGTCTCTGATGCACTGTGCATCAAGCTAACTGTGCAGTCACCACTGTTATATGACTAAACGCTACAGAATCAAAATTAAGATGCACTTTTTACTTCCTTGGTCTTTGGCTTAAATCTTATTTCAGGAAAATCTGGAAAAATATGCAACATATGGATAGACTTGTACTGCAGCTGAGAGTATGAACATTATAGAAGGCTGTTGTTTCATGTGCTAAAACATAACAAGGAGTGTTCCAGTCTCTGCATGCTAATTCACTTATTCCTCACTAATGCAAGAAGTCCGTGGAGTCTGCTTAAAAGGCAAAGAGATTTATTAAGAAAGGAAAACTCACAAGACAGAACAGAGAAATTGTCACAGGGTCCTGGAAAAGGTGAGGCACGGATGGTCCTACCTTGTTCTTCCACACCAAAGACTGTCTCAGCATCCAAGTCCCACGAAGGAGTGAAAAGAGAGGTGAGTACAGGCGTCTCAGGTCTTAAGGGTAGCCATGCCTCAGGGGCATCTACTTTAAGGTCATAGGCAAGTACAGCAGTTACCTGCTATGTCTCTAGGGCTGCGCTTCAGAGTCATAGAATAGATATCCGTTACACCTCATAAAAGTCTTAAGAGTCTTCACAGATGATGTGGGGTGGAAAGATGGCTCAGCTGTTAACAGCTCTGGCTCACAACAGAAAGGACAAGAAAGGCTAAATGATTGTCCAACACAGTGTAGCAAAATGGCAGTTTTGGTCACAGTTTCCTCTGGTCCCTAACCACTGTGCTTTCCTGGTAAAGCATGATTACTCTTCCCTTCCTCCTAGAGGGAGGCCTCATGTCCTAAATTCCTTCTGTAGCCCTTAAGGAGTTTGTAAACATCTTCCAAACATATACCAGATTGACACAAGGGGGCAGCCTTAGAACTCAGAGGAAAGATAGCCATAAGTTGGCCATTTGGAGGAAATTCAGGCTACCAGCAGTTCCAGAAATACCAAAGCCACAGGAATGCTAAACCCAGAGCCACCAAGGATGCCATTACATGGGATCCTCAAACTCAGCTATTGACACTGAGATCTGCCTTATATCATCATGAATCACAAATTTTAGAACAAATGCACTATTGTTTTCTTTTACCAAATCATTTTCTTAAACTTAAGAACATTAGGGTTATTATTATTATTATTATTATTATTATTATTATTATTATTATTTTAATTTCTCTGTGCTTTGAAGACCATAGCCCTGACACACATTATAATTTTTAGCTGAGAGTCCTGAACTATAAAAGAAGAACAAAATCCACAGTGAGCTTGCAGAGATAATACAGAACATCAAAATGCATTGCACTTTTTAGAGATCAAGTTTATCTGTAAAGGTGGTTGGTAAATAATATAAAGTGTATATTGTGCTACAAGCAATGGTCAAGCACTCTTAAATGCCTACAGCCGCTGTGAAAGACATCTCCAAATAATGCCTGTCACCATAACAATGCCTGAGCTAAGAGGAACTGGGAAATAAAAGGGGAGTAGTTAAACCACCACCTTCAACAGGTAGAGTGCAGAGAAAGAGGCCTTGCCATGCAATCCTGTTCTGCTCGGTGGGAGGAAAAACAAAACCCTGTGCCTTCTGTACTTGGAAAAGTCTTTAAGTGTCTGGCAGAAGGTCAATGGCTTTCTTTTTAACAGAAAATTTATTCCTACACTACTATAATTTGATATTACTAAATGTACTCATAATGAAAGAGAAATCTACAAACTGAAAAGTATTTTCCTGCTGGCAAGTTCTGCTAGAACATAGATCTGTCATTAAGACAGAATACTTCCCACCACAAGGAACAACAGGTAGACTCCTCACGCTCTCTCTTACCCTTGTTTGGTTTTAGGAATTCTGCAAGGGAAAATTACAAGTTGAGCAAAAGGTAATGAATGCTGTAAGCGGGGATGAGCCCAGTTGCTGAGCAGTGGCCTGGACTGTGCGAGGCCCTGCACTCTATAATCTGCTGTACAGTAACAGGAGCATGATGGTGATGTCATCTCTGAGAGGTCAGGCTTATTCAGAGCTTCATCCTCTTGAGAAGCAGAGGTTCTGCTCCAGCCACTGTCTCCCCCTCTAATCTCTGTCACTGTTAGGCTGGGGACCCTACACACTAACTCCTGCAAGACAAGAGGCCTGAAGCAAGTCTGACTGCTTTTGAGGAAGAAATTAACAGGGTGGACAGAAACTCTTTTAAAGCAAATGCACATTTCAATAAAAGTCACAAGAATACAAGGAACAGCTGTAGAGAAATCATGCAAATTAGCTCACAGTCATCTAGGATTTGGTGGTACCCTCTAGAGAGGGAATGAAATTGCCTGAACCCACGGGACAGATGGTCACAGATTAGTATGCACGGGTGATGACAATGATCACAACTCAGACAAGGCAACTGCAGAGTACTCAGTATGTTTCTCTTCCCACGTGTGAGGCCAGTGACATTCTGTCTGTGCATCGCAGATAGATGCATAGAAGGAATTTTTGATCTGGTAGTACTAATTTTTTTTTTTTTATGAAATGTAAATCTGAGGAAAGTTGATCACAGGTGTGTGTGTGTGTGTGTGTGTGTGTGTGTGTGTGTGTGTGTATGCTGTTTGTATAGGAATTAAGCAAAACGTATTCAAAACACTTATCCCAAAGCTAGAAACATAGTAAAGCAACCTGCTTATTATTCAATCTATAATAAATGTACTGAAAACTAAACTTACAATGGCTGAAAATACCACTGATCATTTCTTTATTCATTCACTCACTCATTCATTAGTTTGACACCAAGAAGCTGGAAAGCAAACTCACCACATTCCTCTTTCTCCTTCAGTCCTCCTTGGGTATCTCTTTGCTCTAACCCTAGATGAAGTTGATATACATCTGCACACCAGGGCAGAACAGAACAGAGCAGTCATAGAAGAGTCAGAATTAAGATTATAAGAAGAGCATGCCTGATATGCATCCACACAGAGGTAATTACTCATAACCACATTGGCACCCTACTCATGCCCAGGGAAGAGGCAGAATTGCCTCCTAGGATAGAGAAATGTTCTCCCAACAGAAAAGACAGAGCCAGTGATTCTAGATTCAGATAGTAACTAATACGATGCAATACAATAGAAACTAAAGCAATAGTAAGTCAACTAGACTTAGTAAAAATGAAAACAAAACACTGAGCCTAATTAATGACATTTTAGAATGTTAATACTTGGCCAGACAGCATCAGATGAGTTGATAAAATAACAATGTAATAGTCTGTAGGAGTGTGCTTACAGCAATGTGCACAAGAGTGCTGTGGATGTCCTTCTGTACACTGTGAATGTGTGTTGCTCTCACTGTTAATAATAAAGCTGATTGGCTGGTAGCCAGGCAGAAAGTATGGGTGAGACAACCAAAGAAGGAAGGGGAGAGGGAGTCAGACAGTTGCAGGCCAGTGGCCAAGAAAACAAGACAAGTGAAAATGAGATAACAAGACACCAACCACATAGCTAAACATAGACAAGAATTATGGGTTAATTTAAGAGTAAGAGATAGCTAGTAATAAGCCTGAGCTGCCGGCCGAATATTTATAATTAATATAAGCCATTGAATAACTATTTAGAAGCAGCTGCCAAACAGGGTGGGTCAGAGAAAAGATTACACAGGAGCACTGAGGTGAAAGGCTGAAGTATAGAGACCTGTGAAAGAGGGACTGTCAGCCTCTACAAAGACGTTCTTGTTTGTGCAGGCTTCCTTGTTCACTCCACGATGCTGGCAGATGCCCTGACCTCTATCCACCGGTCATTGTTCAAATGTGCTTTGTTGGTAGGTTGTTGGGGAGACAATGTTTACCTCATGGAGACCCACTGAACAAAACTCTCACTCTAGCTTTCATGTGCAATCATTCACTACTTGTACATCACCAGGGAGTTAAAAAAAAAAATAGAAATTCCAAGTCTTGGAATTTCAGTCCAAACCTGTGTGAAAAATTACCCTCTTTACTGTATAGAGTCAGGTTGTCTAAAGCATTTAGTTATTGTAACAATTAGAAGAGCAGCAATCCCAGAGCAATATGACTACTATATTCCAACATGAGTGAATTAGACTGAGGCCCCATGTTCCCACAGTTTGTACTTGAAGATCCTTTTTAAAAGAGCCAGTCTTTTATCAAGGTTTATTTTATGTATATTTGTTGTGTATGTATGTATATGCTCTATATACTACTGAGTACAGGTGTCCACAAAAGCCCACAACATGGGGTTCTCTGGAGCTGAAATTACAGGAGACTGTGAGAAGCCACTTGTGGGTGCTAGAAATCCAGCTCAGGTCCTCTAGAAGCACAGTAAGAGCTCATGCACTTTTAACACCTAAGCTATCTCTGAAGCATATAAGCACTTCTAAATTCAAATGTTGCTGCCATTAAAATGTATGCTTTGTGATGTGCTTCCATCATGTCACTCAGAAAGGAGCTTAAAATGCAGATTCCCATGCATAGCGCAGTGGACCATGAGCATGCAACCCCTGGAGTGGAATTTAGGGATCCACCCTTTAACAAGAGCTCTGTGTGATTTCTACAGAGTCAAAACTGAACAACCAAGGATGCAAAAATTGTGGCCTAGCATACTCTGAAGTGTTTTATTGGACTTTTAAGAGGCACATGGCTGTTTCTCAGGGAGAGGATAATATATAAAAGCATTTATTATCTCCTTGCTCCTGGCCTACCTTAAATGTCAGAGGGAGTTGTAGATGAAGGCCAAGCTCTATGCCTGGAGAGTATTTTCTGTTCTTCCTTTGTGGTTAGAACTTTCTATAGAAATTTATGTCTTAGGCTTTGAAGTATTCAAAATTTTTTGAGCTAGCCAGTTAGTAAATATTTTTTTGATTTTGATGGACAATGTAAAATGCTCTACAATACTGTAAATTGTGTGTATAAGTGTTTATAATTATTTATTTACTTTATTTATTTTAAAAGTGCGGAATCAAAGCATATCACATAGGTATATAAAATAAAAAAGCAAAAAAAAAAAAAAAAAAAACGCAAAGAGAGACAGGCAAGGAGTGGAGCTCAGTTCATATAAGCAGTGTGCTGACTCCTCACTGAGCCCAGGACCATGATCTATGTGGAAAGTTCTTTGATCTGTTCTTGTACTCAGGGTCCTATTTAATGTTTGACAACAGTAATCTCAAAGGAGAGTGCCTCAAAGAATTCTTCTGTTTATTTGCTGGGCATTGACACAGCATCGTGAGACAGAGCCAGGGGAGTTCAAATGGTATAATACAATGTTTATTAGGTCAGGGAAAGTCACTTTGTGCATTTTCCACTACCATACTCATTTTGTTATCTCTACAGCAGTGTTAGTACCCTCACTCCAGAAGCACCAGAATTTAATAGCACTGAGTTGGTCCCTAAGTCCACTTATCACTTGATATTCAAGCATCATGAGCTCCAAGTGAGAGCAAAAGGCAAGACTGTATTTATATTTGTGGGAGAGTATGAAAAAAGGTTATGTAGAGACAGGCAGAGACAGGGGATTGAGAAAAAGACTACTCTCTTTGTAGGACAGATTGAGTTGCCCACTTGTAAATACCCTACAGTGGAGTCTGCCAAACCCATCCTCACATTTCTGCCCACATCCAATGTTTATCTGTAGCCTTTATTGAGAGGTTCTTGAAGGTTTTTTTTGCTTCACAATCTCCTTTGTTGGCAAAATGTATATATAAAATAGGTGAAAAAAATCAAATATTTACTAATAAAACCTATTTTAAAATAATTCTACAGTATATGCATAATTTTCCATTTATCAAAAATGGAAGTTAATATGCATTCTGATGAGACAGATGTACTTGTTTATTTTTTATATCAAGTATAAAATCTTGAAAAAAATCTTTAAACACCAGGATGTAGAGCATTTTTGATATTTTTCAGAGTTTATATACATTTTCTTAGTAATATTTGTTCTGAATATGCTGCTTCACTTAAACACATAGACCAAATGGTGGAAGTGTGTTTAGAGACTTTTTTTAAATTTGCTGAAAATTCTTACCTAACTTCAAGCCAGAATTCATTTATTCATTTAATGACCGCTCCACTCTCTGTGTGTGTGTGTTTGTAGGTCAAGCAGGAACTCACGCGGAATTTCTTTAAAAAAATTCGAACATTCATATGCATAGCCCTGGGAAGGGGAAATAGATGAGATAGCCATGAGTAAACTGGGGATGAGGGGTGTGCAATGGAGGGTAGGAGATAGGGGATGAGAACATAAGGGAACAGGATGTTTGAGCTGGAACAGAGACGGAGTGGGAGAGCAATGAAAGAGATACCATGATAGAGGGAGACATCATGGGGATAGGGAGAAACCAGGTGGTAGGGAAGTTCCCAGGAATCCCCAAGGATGATCCCAGCTTAGACTACTAGCAATAGTGGAGAGGGTGCCTGCACTGGCCTATCCCAGTAATTACATCAGTAAATACCTTAACTGTCATCATAGAGCCTTTCTCTATGTAAGTTTCTCCAGAAACTGATGGAAGCAGATGCAGAGATCCATAGCCAAACACCAGGCCAAGCTCCAGGAGTCCAATCGAAGAGGGAGAAGACAGATTCAATGAGCAAGGGTATCAAAATCATAATGCAGAAACCTATAGAGACAACCAAAACAAACTAGTGAGAACTCAAGAAATTTAGATCAACAGCAAAGGAGACTGCATGGGACTGGACTAGGCCCTCTTGGCATAGCAAGGCAGTTGTGTAGCTGGATCTGCTTAAGGGGCCCCTTGGCAGTTGGATCAGAATCCACCCCTGGAGCATGAGCAGGCTTTTTGGAGTCTACTACCTATGATGGAACACCGTGCACAGCCTTGAGGCAGGGGGAGCATCTTGGACCTGCCTCTACTAAGTGTAACTATCCATGGGAGGCCTTACCTACTTGTAGGAGGGAATAGAGGGTGGGTTGGGAGGGGGAAGGCTAGAGGGACGGGAGGAGGGAAGAGGGGGAATCTTTGATTGTTATGTAAAATGAATAAATTTTTTCTTAATAAAAAAATTCAAACATTCTGTGACAATATATTCTAAGATAACTGCCTTGATGCTTATACATTAAAGAATATTGGTAGGATAATACTAGAAATCTCTGTTTACATAATTAAGCCATTTAAATATTTTTAGAAGAGCAGAAAACATATTTTGTGCAATAAAATCATTGCTGGTCATCTTCCATCTGAGCCCAGGTGTTTCAAGTAGCATTTGTTGGCATTGCTTGGTGTGGTAGTATGCACAGCATGAGGTAATATACTGAGTACTCAGAACCAAAGCTGCAGGGAAGTTGTGTGTACAGCATGGGTGAACACTGCCAGAAATGCCTCAGATACTGTGTGTGTTTGGTTTTGAACTAAATTTATTGGTTGTGCATTCAGAAACTTTTCTCTGTTGTCAGAAATTTTACAGCTCTCACATTGAGTATGAGGCTGTGGTCAAGTATAGTCAAGAAACTGTTATCTAAACAACTGCCCCCCCCAATAGAGCTCTTTCTATCATTAGAAGTCTTCTGACCCCCTTCTCTGAAAAGTCCAGAGGCCACCATTTTGTAAGTATATAAGAAAAAAAAAACTGCTTGTTAAAATCACACTATTTCATTTATCTCCTTCAAATGCAGTCACAAAGGATATTTATTATTGATGAATGCTACAAACATAAGTAAGGCATTAATATTTGCAATTTTTATTACAAATTAAAATTACAAATACAAATTACAAAGAAAGTAAGATTTGGGCATGTATTTCCATTTTTCTAGTAATGTTTGTCATCAATTACCTTTTCTTTTTCTTATTTTATTTAAATAACATTTTTTTTTCATTTATTTTACATACCAAATGGAGTTTCCCCTCCTTTCTCTCCTCCCAGCCACCATCCCAATTTCCACTTATCCCGCACCCCTTCCACTCCTCCTCCATCTCTGTTCAGAAAGGGGCAGGCCTCCCATGGGCTTGAACAAAGCATGGGACATCAACTTGAGGGGGGACCAAACTCCTCCCCTTGAGGCAAGGCTGGGCAAGGTAATTCAAGCACATCTAAACTCCCTCTCAATGTGATTTGCCTTGCAATAGTCACATTATGAATTTTTTCCTATAGGCTACAAACTTCCTTATAGACTGAAGGTGACTTTTAAATAAAAACAGTGTGGAGGAAAATATTTACAACACAAATATTCCTTTTTCTTCAAAGATTTCAGCATCTTTTAATTTTTTCATCACTAAAAATATGAATTTTTGTCTTCATGTGTGTCTGCTCATCATGTGTGTTCTAGAACAGGATTCTCTAGCCTGGGTCAAAGGCCATGCTATAAATAAGGAGTACAATGATAGTTCTTTCCTGTCCATCATTAATTACTTATCATCATTCATATCTTTACCATTCTAATCTCTAGTTTGTATAAACTCTTGCTATTGCTTATAAAGTAATACTAAATATATTCAGAAAGAGTATTTCAGAATCAAAAAGAAAAAAAATGAATAACAATCAGTACTTTGAAACCCACAATAAAACAGAGTCAGTAGCTTTCCTTAACTTTGACAAAAGATTTGAAAGAATGATGGTAATTGATAGGAAACCTAGAACCGATTATATTTAGATATAGAGGCATCAAATTCACTGCAAGTAAGATATTTGAAGATTATCTTCCTTTCCTTCCCATCATGATCTTGCATGTCCATCTTCAGCTTTGAATCATTACTGCATGTAATTAATTCATAAAACATCTGATCAATGAACATGTAACATATTATTAAGGGAAGAAAAGGAAGGAATTCTTTCCTTAGCCACATTAATGCAATGGTTGTGTGTCTTGCTCTTACAAAATACCTATTTTATAGTGTATTTAAATTAAATAGTGTATTATAGGAAGATTAATAAACTAATATAATTTTAAAAAATAACCTTGATTATTTATATAACATAAGGCAACTATAGAAAAAGTAATAAGATAGTTTACTCTCCTGCTATAACAAATACACTTTCTTAATGAGTTGGGTATCAGGGTTTCAATGCAGAATTCATGGGAACCCTGGTTTTACTTTTGGGGACCTGAAGTACAGGGAGGATGGCGGAAGGCCTCTCAGCCATAGACAGATGCTATTCCTATTACTTTGCCTTTTCATTTCCAGGATTGGCCTCATTAGCACATTTACAATCCTTTACACACATATCCACAATCAGGTCATTCATTCTAAAGCTACCAGTGACCATACCCTGGGCAGGACGCAGTTGTCATTGTGAATGTGGACAACATTAGGAAGTGTGCTGCTGCACAGGAGGTTCCAGAGCCTGTAGAAGAAGAGTGAGCTTGAATGCAGGAGTATATAGACAAAGCAGACTCAGCAGTAGTGGCTCTGACCATAAATGGCTCCAGGGCTTTACAACAGATGGATAGCTAGATGGGTCTGCTGAAATATGGAAGCCAGAAGAGGACTCTCTAGCCTGGGTCTAAAGGCAATGTTACAAATAGATATTGCATCAATATTTCTTTCATGTCCATCATTAGTTACTTATTATTTGTATTGTAGCCATTCTAATCTCTGGTTTAAAGCCACAATGGTAAAGCTTGAATTTCTGCTTCAACATGCAGTTACTGTAAAATTTTTTAAAAAATGTCTCACTCTCTTTTTACTTCAAATTTCATTTATAAGACATTAACAATAATGAAATCATGTAGAGGTTTATTAATGATAATATGAGTTTAGTTTTATGTAATAGATACTGAGTGGTTCAGGAGGAGCAATATAGATATTTGTTTATAAGATGCTCTGTAGTGGATAGCCATCCCAGCATTGGCCTGGAAGTTCCAACCTCCACTGAGGCTTCAGTAATGATCATGCCCACAAGGCAAGGCAGAGGAGGGAGCAGAAGACCAAGGAGCAGGAGGAGGTGGCTCTCTTGGTTCCGGGACGCCGGACGCTGGAGGTGGACCGAGCAGAGTTCTCCAGAGAACACCGCCGGACTACCCTATACCTTTGTCAGACCCTGCAACCTACCCCTTCATTTGTAAGTTATCCCACAAAATAAACCTCCCTTTTAACTACGTGGAGTGGCCTTAATAATTTCACCAATAATGCTCAGCAGCTGAAAATGATTCTCTATGCCTCATGATATTGTTGCAAAGGTGATACAAGAGTATGTCATGATAATATAAGTGCACCAAACTATAACTAGAGATGTAATTTTAAAATTAAAAAAATGTTGTGCCCAAGACACACTTTGTAGGATTTAAATTCACAGACTTTTAAAATTTTGATTGTCTTAAACCCACATTGAAATTTTGCTTCAACAGTCAACGATCCTTTATTTTACTATCTTTGTATCATATCTTATAAAATGTGCATTTCTTTATATTTGCCTGTTTCCTTTAAAAGAAATATATATTTTACTTATGTTTCTGTGTCTTGTATATGTGTGAGTGAATGTCATGTGTCTGTTCAGCAGTCATAAAGCCTGAACAGAGCATCAAATTCCTTGGACCTGGAGTTACTGGCCATTATAAGTCACCTGACATGGGAGCAGGCAAGAGAATTCCAATACTCTGGAAGACTAAAATGAATTGTTAGCTGCTGACCATGTCTATAGCTCTACCCAGTACATTATTTATGAACAGTTATCTGTGTCCACTGAGCATTTTTTTCAGTGTAAGCATGTTTGAAATGTTCAGATCACTGCAAAGGTATGGAGATACAAAAGGTGGATACACATGGCCCATGAAACTGAATTCTTTTCTCTGAAGCTATGTTGTCCCTAATATGATAAATGCGCAATACACCGAAATTGGTTCTCTCGCAAAATATAAGTGAAAAATAGTACTTACAAGTAGAAATCATATTTAAATTGCATGTTAATATATATGCCCACAGTATTCTCCTCTTGTAAAAGTAAATTATAACGCAAATGTGAACAAATGCATTTATTGACATTGATATTCACTTTGTTCTACTACAAATGAAGAGAAATTAGTCCTGCTTTAACACAAATAAAAACAGCAATCTGTCACTTTAAAGTTTCTAGAATTTCTCATTGAATTTAAAACTAATGCTCATAATTTATAACAGTACATGTAAGCTCGGAAAGACATGACACATGTAACTGAAAATACAAATAAAAATATTACTTATGATTCATTTTATATAGGTAAATTGTTTCTTTTCTTGAAGTTGCTTGATCATGTAAATGCACCACTGGTTTACACTGTTGTTGCAGAGACAGTCAACCAATTGACACTGAATTATTAAACTCTTCATTCATTGTGGAAATATATAACAACAAATATGCTTTCACGCCTAATTTTTCTAAATTTTTAGAGTAGTAGTCGTGCTGCCAAGTACGGGTCCTGTGTAGGAAGATATATTGTGAACCTGATGAGCTCTAATTCTGTTCAAATTATGTGCGGCATGCTGAAATAGACACAAAATATGTGCTTCTTGTAAATAAGTGCTCAGCAGAATCTCTACTCAGTGCTATGTGAAAAGTTCCTCAGGGAAATTTGTAAAGTATTAAAAGCATCACTGAGTATACTTCTTTATGAATCAAAACTTAAATACTTCTATGATTTCTGACTTCATAAAGGCCTGGATACAATTTACTCAAAGAAATCTGCCATTGCAGTTGTGATAAATAATATTTATCACCTACACATTTACAGATGAATCTACAGTATCTCCACAAAATGTCTTCTAAGAATCAAATATGATAGTTTTCAAGCACCTAACAGAGGGCCTAAAACATCAATTGTTCCCACTCTTTCTGGCCCCTATTTCTGGTAGAAACACATTTTCTCAATATTTAGATATTTTTCGTTATATCTTTCTTCTTTTGATCTACATTTTGTTTCTTAAAAATTGCTGTCCAGGGGCCACTGAGATGTCTTAACAGTTAAGAGCATATGCTACTTCTGCAGAAGACGTGAATTCAGTTTCCTCTTTAAGCACCCACATTGAGCAGCTCACAACTCCCTGCAGCTGCAGCTCCAGGGAATCTGATATTCTTTTCTGGCTGCTGTGGACACTGTAAAGGGCAAGGGCACAGAACATGCACACACATAATTTAAAATTAAAAAAAGTATTTTAAAAGGAAACATTTGTCCATAAGCACTTTTATACTGTAAATATATGGTAAAGAAGTAAGATCATGATGTAGAATATATATGGATATGGAAATACTGTATATATGAATAATATATAAACATATTATTTGTAGAACAGAGACTATGCATACATATATTGTATGGACACATGAAACAGAAACTTTCCTTGAAGTAAAGCCTTCTAGATAAGTATATAACTTTCATTTTATCATTTCTTAAGTAATTTTGCTTCTATTCAAGGTAGGATACATTTTTTTATAAGTTAATGTACTGGTAAAATTTTAAATAAGGTAATACCAATTATTATACAAATAATCCTCTGAATATAATATAATACCTCAGATATTACAGATGTTTGGTTTTTGCTATATAACCAGACATATGACATTCCCTTGGTTGCCTTCTCCAGGCGTTTATGGCTTCATCCTTAATTGGTCCATACTTTGATATTTTGTCTTAATCACTGCTAATAAAATCAATAGCAGAACATGAAAGTTTTGACATAATCGGGCTGGAAGTGAATCAACCAATAAATATCCTCATGATCTACTCATTGATGTGTAACATAGAGCCAAAATTAATAGTATACTGATAATTGGAAATATAGAATATTGTGAAATAAAATATGGCTATGTCTGAGGAATAAGAGTAAAGTGTTTTATTGGTAGTGAAAAAATATGAGAAATCTCAGGATATTTTAAAAGTTAATTAAATATTACTAAATGAAAATTATTATTAGTTAAATACTAGAATGTATTTCAAGTTTTCCTGACTATATGTGGATTTGAGTGACACCATGCTTATATACATGCATTTTACATTGATTTCAAAATTAATGACATTATAATTAATAGAAGAGAAGGTAATAAGAAAAGATTATTGGTTAACTTCTTTGTCTAATGGATGCACTGAGAAATACCCTGCAGGTCAGTAGAGCACAGTTCTCAGTGTGTCTAGTTTGGATTATTCAGGGCACAGATGACAGATCCAGTGAGTTTATCTGGTAACATAGGAATCCCAACTCCATCTGGAGGCATAAAAACTAGTTTTCTTTACTTTTCTTTTTCTCATAAATTTACACGTTTTTGGTATAAGAAGCAATCGCTCCCTCCTTGTAAGTTTCCTTTCTTTTATATTTAGCACTATACAACTATTAGTATGTTCCAGATCTTTTTCACAATGTCCTCCATATATTTTCCCATATACCTTGATTCAGTTTGCTCAGGATATTTTTTAATCTTTCATACAATGTTATTACTTTAGAACATGCATCTCTCTCTCTCTGTCTCCTCCCCTCTCTCCTTTCCCTCCCTCCCTCCTTCCCTCCTTCCCTCTCTCAGTGACCCCCCTCTCTCTCTCTCTCACACACACATGCATATGTTGGTTATTTTTACTTTTTGCTCTTTTTGGGGCCTGCCACTCAGCTCCCAAATAATCACATGGAGACTTATTCTTTGTTATAAATGTCTAGCCTTAGCTTGACTTATTTCAAGCCAGCTTTTCTTTCTTTCTTTCTTTCTTTCTTTCTTTCTTTCTTTCTTTCTTTCTTTTTTTTTTTTGAGACAGGATTTCCCTGTGTAGCTTTGCAACTTTCCTGGAACTCACTTGGTAGCCCAGGCTGGCCTTGAACTCACAGAGATCCGCCTGGCTCTGCCTCCCAAGTGCTGGGATTAAAGGCGTGCGCCACCACTGCCCGGCCAGCTTTTCTTAACTTAAATTATTCCATCGACCTTTTGCCTCTGGGCTTTTTACTTTCTCTATTTTTGCATATTGTTTCTTCCCTTCTTATTCTGTGCCTGGCTGTGTGGCTGGGTGGCTGGCCCCCAGCATCTCCTTCAGCTATCCAGACTTGTAAACTGAAGAATAATGGCTGTGTCAATCTCTTCACAATATACAGTGATCTTAAAGGTAAAATGCAGAGAAGATAATCTTTTTTTTTTTTTGTATTTCTTTTATTTTGTTTTTTAATTAATTAATTAATTAATTTTTTCTATTATCAGCTTGAAACAGTATAAATTTGTATCCTAATAGTGACATGTTTGATTGAGGCTTGCCCAGTAATTGAGTAAAACCAAAACTTATTATAAGCCACAGTCATCCTAGATTCCCCCCCCCCCCCCCCGCGCTATATAGCCTCCCTGGTTCTGTGGGTTGCAGTCTGATTGTTCTTTGCTTTATACCCAAGGATTGCTCAATTATACCACAAAGGTACATGCTCAACTATGTTCATAGCAGCATTATTTATAATAGCTAGATGCCTATCAAATGGAGTACTACTCAGCAGAGAAAAACAATGACAGCATGACATTTGCAGGCAAATGGATGGAATTAGAAAATACCATCCTGAGTGAGGTAACCCATACCCAGAAGGACAAACATGGTATGTACTCACTCATAAGTGGATTCTAGATAAAAAGATTAAGATAATCTATTAAAGCAAGATTATGAACATTTATGAGTAATGCTAATGAAGGTTAATGGAGAAAAAAGAGGAATGTTTATTCAGGAAATATCTTGAAACTCGCAGTTTCATAGAATATTTTGTTTCAGCAATAATAAAATGTCCATTTATGTGTGAGTTCCTAAAATGGGTGAGTTTCTATTCTCAGCCTAGAGTTTATTGTTCATCATATATAAGTAAGAACCTGACATGTATAATACCTTCAATTTTTTGAAATATTAAATATTAATGGGATTATAAAATAGCAGACAAAGAAAACACACACATTTATAAACATACATACACATATATGCAGCAGTTAAAAAAAATTGGCCTGACTCATTATTTGTTGTTTATTTCAGAAAACATTTACCTGAGAAAGATTAAACACTCAATATTTTTTTTGCTAATCTTTGAAACTGTTACATTTCAACCTAACAGCTTCAGTAATCTGTGCAGAACAATCCCAAGGCCCTAGCAACTCCACCTAAAGGACTATGAATATATTCTGTGAAGCTATGTTTCCCTGTAGATTGAGAGTGTGAAAAACTTAAATGTCATTTTTCTCAGGAGATGTCATAACATTTTGTGTGATGCAACAATGTGCACCATCTTAAAGATACCAACTATATTTGGAGAAACAAGGAGATGAAATACATCTACAGTGTTATGTGTAATGCTGACTTTATTATTTCCTACGTGACTGATGTATGTCACAAGCAGAAATTATAAAACAATCTAGTGAGACAAGACAAATGAAAATTGCATGAGATTTTATTCTGGAGTCAGTGTTACTGTAGGGTTTCAGCTGTCTGTCATATGACTGTGGGAAAAATCTCTGATATATGGCAGAACTTTCATTCTTGAGGAAGAGGCATGCTGGCCACTAAAGGGAGGTGTTACCTAGCATTATTGCATAGTAAAAATAAAGATATACTGGGTCAGAAAGACCATGATGGCATTAAAATTCAGGTGTTTTCTGGTCCAAGATAATGTCATATTGCATTGGAATAGAATGGACTTCAGGAAGCAGACACCACTGAGAAAATGTCAACAAAGGATAATTTTTGCATAGATATATTTTCCATGATTAGTGAATTTATTCAAATCACTTATTGCATAGTACTGACTTTAAAAATGCAAACTGGAATTTTCAATGTTTAGTAATCTATAGAAAACCTAGCCATGCGGTGGCACACGCCTTTAATATCAGCACTTAGGAGACAGAGCCAGGCAGATCTCTGTGAATTCAAGGTCAGCCTGGTCTACAGAGCGAGATCCAGGACAGGCACCAAAACTACACAGAGACACCCTGTCTTGTGGGAAAAAAAAAGAAAGAAAGAAAACCTCTTTTTTTATGAATAAATATCAAAATAACACTGAAAATATTACCGACAATAAAATTACAAATAAATTATGTGTCTACCTACATTTAGCAATGCAGACATGAATTAAACTTAAAAATAAATGAAAAGTTTCCATATCCCCATATTAGCCCTCTCTGCCAATTCGGTGATCCAAATTGGACCAAATCAAACAAGATTTTTAAAAAGTGAAGGTTTAATGAGTAAAACGCTGTGGGATGATTTTCTGGCCCCAGGAGAGGAGACAGGAAAAGAGAGAGAAAAATCACGTGAATGTTCTGGGAGTGGGGGGCAGTTTAAATACCCAGTGGGAGTGGTCTTGAACATCCCTGTGGAAGGAGCCACATTTGGTGGTCTTTCTGAGATGAGGCAGTGTTTGGAGAGAGAGAGAGAGATAAATGGGGATATGGGGGAGCAGAGGAGAAGCTTTCACCAGAACAGTAAATAGTTCCAAAATAACGAAATTTATTTATATATTTATATATGCAAAATATCTTTCAAATATTTCAACATAAGTGGTCTGTTTCAACAAAAGTGCCAAGATGGACCATTAGAGCACCATATTTTTGCTTTGATTCTTCTCTAAATATTATTTTTTTTTACATTTACTGATTTTAATATTACATGTAAAATAATTGTGGTGTTTACTATTTTAAAATTATGCAAATAATATGACTCAATAATAAAAAGGAAATATAATCATTTATTTGTGTGTACACATATCAAATAGAATTTATACACCAGTCTATAATAGTACCTAGAGTACACTTAGCATTTTTGTCTGTTACTTAGATCATTTTCCTCTGTGATAGTTTGAAATAGAGTTTGCTTTTGTGTCAAGCTTTTGAGAAATAAAGAAATTGTACATTGAACTTTGAAAGAAATATTTCTGGTCTAATAAGCATTAATAATAGTGTCAATTATATCTTTGAAGGATGTTTTCCTTGAAGTTTGGAAGTGATTCATTCAGGTAGATAAGCAAGGTAGACATATATCTTAGTATGCACACATCATAGGGACTGCTATGGTGCCACCTTGTGTTTTAATACTACTACTATGTTGCACTTGTTACTACTGTTTATTTTTTTAATGTGCTAACGGGGCTTCTTTTCTCGAGAGTGCTTAGCAGCTTCTATAATTATTCAATTATTGTTCTATGTTTTCCCCTCCTGAATGAAATTCCAGATTTTCAAGAACACATTTCTATTTTCTTTTGTTTTTTTCTAAAGACTTTTTAAACTGTGGTGTGTGTGTGTGTGTGTGTGTGTGTGTGTGTGTGTGTGTGTGTGTTTAGCTGTACATGTGTAAATGCACATATGTGAGTGCAGGTGTGTTCACAGTCCAGAAGAACCATGAGATAATCTAGTGAGATACCAGTGTTTGTGACCTGCCTGACTTGGCTGCTAGGAGCCAAACCCAGGTTCTCTTCAAAAGTAGTACATGGTCTTAATGGATGAACCATCTCTCCAGTTTCTGGTTTCCCTTTTGTAGTTAGCTTCCTTGTTCATAAATCTAATGCTCATTAAACATTAGTAGAGGAGTAATAAATGTAGGTCTGTATGTGCACTAAAATTTCCTCAACAGACCTGCCCAAATTGGCCCAAGGTTCTGGCCATAGGGCAGGATCCCCAACCGCACGAGGAAGGTTCCCCCTCTCCAAGACCCTCTGATGGACCCTACAACCTCCACGCCCTGCCCCCACACCCATCTGCCCAGGACCCCAGCCACATCCAGAGATATGGAAACCAGCCCCCAGCTTACATCCTGCCCTGGAACTCCCATCTGAACCAGAGGTAAGTGCCTGGGTTACAGTCAGAGAGGTCCTCACATCTAGGTCCCACCCCTGGGCACCAGCCATCCCAGGAAGACCTGCCCAACTTGGCCCCAGTTTCTGGCCTTTCAGCGGGCCCTGTGGGAAGGTTTCCCCTTTTCCAAGACTGGAGGCAGACTCTGCAATCTCCACACCTAGCCCCCACACCCATCTGCCTGAGACACCAGGCATTTCCTGAGATTCAGAGACCAACCCCCAGCTCTCATCTCACCCCAGAGCTCCCATCTGGACAAGATATGGAGACCATAGCCACTTACGGAGACTTAGAAACCAGTCCCCAGCTTCCATCCTGTCCCGGAACTCCCATCTTGACTGGAGCCCCCAGCTCCCATCCCACCCCAGAGCTCTCATCTGGACACTGAGAGAAATAATCAATCAATGTGACCTCTTGAAACTGACAAGCTTTTGTAGAGCAAGGGACATGGTCAACAAGACAAAGCGACAGCCTACAGAATGGGAAAAGGTCTTCACCAACCCCACATCTGACAGAGGGCTGATATCCAGAATATATAAAGAACTCAAGAAATTAGACATCAAATTTGTCTGACAGTCCAATTAAGAAATGGGCTATAGAACTAAACAGATAATTCTCAACAGAGGAAGCTCAAATGTCTGAAAGACATTTAAGGAATTGCTCAACATCCCTAATTGTCTGGGAAATGCAAATCAAAATGACTCTAAGATACCACCTTTCACCTGTCAGAATGGCTAAGATAAAAAAACACTGAAGACAGCTTATTCTGGAGAGGATGTGGAGCAAGGGGAACTCTCCTCCACTGCTGGTGGGAATGCAAGCTTTTACAGCCACTTTGGAAATCAATATGGAGCTTCCATAGAAAATTGGGAATCCATCTCCCCCAAGACCCAGCTGTAGCACTCTTGGGCATATACCCAAGGAATGCTCAATCATACCACAAGGGCATTTGCTCAGCTATGTTCATATTAGCATTGTTTGTAATAACCAGAACCTGGAAACAACTTAGATGCCCTTCAGCTGAAGAATGGATTGCTGTGGGATGTTCTGTATGTCAAATGTGTTGCCCTGATTGGTTAAAATAAATAAAGTGCTGATTGGCCAGTAGCCAGGCAGGAAGGATAGGGTAGGTGGGACAAGGAGGAGGAGAATTCTGGGAAGTAGAGGCTGGGAGGGAGATGCTGCCATGACAAGGAAGATGTAAGGTACTGGTAAGCCACAAGCCATGTAACAACTTATAGAGTAACAGAAATGTGTTAATTTAAGATAGAAGAAGTAGATAACAAGAAACCTGCCATGGCCATACAATTTATAAGCAATATAAGCATATGAATGATTATTTTATAAGTGGGTTATGGGACCGCGGGGGCTTGGTGGCACCTGGAGAGAAGCTCTCCAACTCCAAATGGCACCCAATGTGTTGGGAAGCATTTCCACCTAAAACCTGAGAAAAAAGATTCTAAAACAGAGCTAAAAACAGCTTCCTAGTTGTCTCTCTCAAGTTAGCACAGCCTGCTGGAGTGAGCTACTATGGTGTGTTCCTGACGTGTGCATCTGACCTGCAGTGTGGTGGAAATGAGGAGTCTACAAATGGCACATTACTCTGCTGCATGGTGGATTTAGCCTTTGCTAGTTAAAAAAAAGGGGGGGGTGGTTCTGGGCTATGTGCTGCTTTGATAGCACTGCTTCTGATAGTTGATGGCACACATGGCTCCAGACCCAGAGCTGGTGGTAAACTGTACCACTGCCACTTTTGGAAGCTGAGGTGGGTAGAGCCAGCAGCCACAGTGGGATTTCAGTCTTACAAAGATGGATATTACACAGAGAATCTATTTCATGTTGTTTTTGGGATTTTTACTACAGAAAAATATTTCATCGTAAAAGCTGTTGAGTTAAACAAATATGTAAATTTTAAAGGTACCTTGACTTCAAAATTTGGATGTAAGGATATGTTGCTTTGGAAAAGAGTCTCTGCTTTTGTTTCCACAGAAAGCAAGAGACTATGGATTTGTTCCAGATTAAGATACATCAGATTTGACCGGCCAAGACCACCTGAAAGGTCTTCGATGTCACCATGGCCCAGATGATTCAACATCCAGAATGGTTTCAAGGCAACAGGCTCAGAAGTTTACCCTCACAGACTACTCCACAATCCTAAAATTTTCTTTGTGTCCCCATAAAATACAGCGCCCCCCTCCATCAGGAGGTAGTACGACAACTACGTCCAAATTCCCAAAATTATCAAGCTGGCTTTGGAGATGGAATTGGCTCACTCCTTCTCTAAAGCCAGGCATATTGATAAAAGAAAAACTTAAGAGATTCTTGTGTCCCAAATCAGAAGAGCCCTCTGGTGTGGAACAGAGGAAAAAACATTTTTATTTAAATCAGGTTGATTACAAATGTGATCTCTTTCTAAAGAAGAAAAGGAGATATGATAAAGATATAATAGGATGAAAGGGGAGATTAATGAACTTACTTTTAAAGAACAACAAATTGTTTAAAATGTTTTATATTGGTATAGATTTTAGTCTATTGATACAAACTTAAAGTTAATTTTGTTATACTGTATATAGATATTTCTAATCTCATTCGAGGTATGTTTATGCAACTCATTTAAATTGTAATAGATAAATAAGAAATACAGATCAATTAATCTTCGATGATAGTCAAACTTATAGTCATGTTAAGTTTTCTAGGTATACATAGATATATTTTATATAAACAGGTAATTGTCAATCACTTCAAAGATCTACAGAATATGGCATTTAAAATGTTTTTAAAATTTAGACTTTCTAGAGAGTGAAACAGGAGGAATGGGCATTGAAGACACTTCATATGGAGTTTATCATCACCTTGGCAAAGATAGCCATTTGGGCAAGAAACTGTTCTTGCCTGGGCTGCTTGATCAACTAGACATACAGGACCCACAGAAAGATGACCACTAAGCTTTGGTTGGCAAAATGGTCCTTTAAATACCTGCTTTGCAGAGGAAACTGTCAGACATTCTACAGAACACTAAAAAAAAAAAAAAAAATGACCAAGAGACTAGCCCTGTGGGCTGAAGAAAAGTGCCCCAACTTTACAAAGGAGCATTAGGTGACTGTCCAGGTTGCCAGCTGTCTCTGTCTACCCTACAATACTCCCAAACATTGCTTGTATCCTTCTGCTGGTTCTCAGGTAATATTATATCCTTCTGAGGTCTTTGATGTGGTTGAAGACTAGATAGTTATATTTTCCTCAGTTATGATGAAAGATAAGTTAGATATACAACCTTAGACTCTCAAATATAAGATAGATAGGATATCTTCTTTAATATTATAACTGTAATTCTTGCTTGATAATTGTTTTGTTATCTAAAATTTTACTATATAAAGTTAAAACCTTGCTTTTTGAAAAAAAGAAAAGGGGAAGTGCTGTGGGATGTTCTGTATGTCAAATGTGTTGGCCTGATTGGTTAAAATAAATAAAGTGCTGATTGGCCAGTAGCCACCCATGAAGGATAGGGTAGGCAGGACAAGGAGGAGGAGAATTCTGGGATGTAGAGGCTGGGAGGGAGATGCTGCCAGCCACTGCCATGACAAGGAAGATATAAGGTACTGGTAAGCCATAAGCCATGTAACAATTTATAGAGTAACAGAAATGTGTTAATTTAAGATAGAAGAAGTAGATAACAAGAAACCTGCCATGGCCATACAATTTATAAGTAATATAAGCATTGGAGTGATTATTTTATAAGTGGGTTATGGGACCACGGGGGCTTGGTGGCACCTGGAGAGAAGCTCTCCAACTACAATGGATAAGGAAAATATGCTACATATACACAATGGAGTACTACTCTGCAGTGAAAAACAATGACATCATGAGGTTTGCAGGCAAATGGATGGCTGTAGAAAAAATCATCCTGAGTGAGGTAACCCAGACTCAAAAAGACAAAAATGGTATGTATTCACTCATAGGAGGATACTAGATGTAAAACAAAGATGAATAGATTGCTACACAACTCCAAGGAGGCTACCTAAAAAACAGGACCCTAGGAAAGACACAGGGATTGCCCAATGACAAAGAAATGGATGATATCTACATGAACAACCTGGACAACAGTGGAAGTAATGAAGGGCAAGGTTTGAGGGAAAGAGAGTTTAGGGGAGCAGGAGATCCCAGCTGGATCAAGAACGGAAAGGGACAAGAAGGAATAACAGACCATGATAAATGAAGACCCCAGGAAAGCAGGAATAGGCAGAGTGCTAGAGAGGTCCCCAGAAATCCACAATGATACATCCACTGTAGACTACTGGCAATGATCAAGAGAAAGCCTGAACTGACCTAGACTGTTGATCAGATGGCCAAACACCCTAACTGTAGTGCTGGAACTCTCATCCAATAACTGATGGAAGTGGATGCAGAGATCCTTGGCCAGGCCCCAGGTGGAGCTCCAGGACTCCAATTGTCGAAAAAGGAGGGATTGTAAGAGTGTGAATTGTTGAGACCCAGATTGGAAAAAGCACAAGGACAAATAGCCAAACTAATGGAAACACATGAATTATGAATCAAACGCTGTGGAGCCCCCAACTGGATCAGGCTCTCTGGATAAGTGAACCAATTGAATAGCTTGGACTATTTGAGAGGCACCCAGGCAGTGGGACCCCGACCTGTCCTTAGTGCATGAGCTGGCTGTTTGGAACCTTGGGCTTACACAGGGACACTTTGCTCAGCCTAGAAGGAGGGGACTGGACCTGCCTGTACTGAATCTACCAGGTTGAGCTGAATCCTCAGAGGAGTCTTGGCCCTGGAGGAGATGGGAATGGAGAGGAGGGGCTGGGGGAAAGGTTGGGGTGGGAGCAGGAGGGGGAGGACAGGGGAACCCATGGCTGATATGTAAAATTAAAACACAAATATAATTTTTAAAAAAAGAAAAAAGAATAAAGAAAAAATAAAAAAATAATATTTCCCCAAGCACAGTTTGGGAATGATAGAGGTAGAGAAGTAGCCTATATAATCAAATTAATATAAAATAAGTTGGTTGAAATCTTAGATAAGATTAAAGATTTTCTCTTTTGTGTACATGTTCATGTCAACCACTCTTATGTGAAATTGTAGTTTAACAATTTTTGTTTTGCAAACTTTTTTGCCCACAGTTGCCATTGCTTCTATGAATGTGATTTTTATCTTATGGTGCCACTTAAATCATTTGAAGTAAATATTTAAGAGTACTTAGCAACATTTACAAAGAGATTACTAAGTATAATAAAGTAATTAAATTTTTATTCTAGTTTTCCTCATTGTAAAAAGTAGTCCGGATTTAGCAATATAAATCAGTAATTACTATTTACTATATTTTCTCACATTTTATTTTTCTAATTAATATCATTAGAACTTTCAAATAAATTATTGGTATAAATCTAAATGTTATAAACTTTTTGATAGCTTTTTTACAATAACAAATAATTTCTTTTAAGATTTTTTTATACAGTAATAAATAATTTACCATTAAACTGCTTACATCATTGGAAAGGCTAAATAAATGGATGAATTAGCCAGGATTAAATTAAGTTTATTTTAAATTAAATTTACATCTCATATAGTTATAAGACAATGTATTCCTAATCACATATCATGGCCTTTATTTAACTAAGTCTTTCTAGGATTTATTTTCCATTTATTTTTATGTATGTGCTGATGTATGGGTCTATAGGTGGTATGTGCACATGGGAGTACAGGTGGCTGCAGAAGGAGATGGTAGAAGTTGTCAGATTCTGTGAAGCCAGAATGAGAGAGTGTGTGAGCCCTCCAACGTGGGTGCTGGGAACTGAACTCTGGTCCTTTCAAAGGACAGAAAGGGTTCTTAACTGCTGAAGCACCTCTCTAGCTCCCAATTAAGATTTTATAATATAAGTAAACAGAAAACACATCTCTGATTTTATTTATGGTAATTGTTACTGTAACATTCATGTAATTTATTGAATACAGTATGTTTGTATATTGATCTTAAATTAGCTTCTCAATATCTATGTGACTGTGATGTAACTTAGGAGTTGCTTGGGAACTATATAGCATAGTGCCCTCCTGGTCAGCACTTGAGGAGGGGAAACAGACAGAATGGAGATGAGTCTTGAGTTTATCCTGAGTTTGGGAAACAGATCCAGAACATGCATCCCCATGCCCTGGGTGCTTCCTTCCTGGTGAGATTTGTTCTTAGGTAAGATGCTTCCCTTTTGCTGAGGCAGAGATAGTGTTATCTGTACATTTGTTTGCTTTTGAGACAGGCTTGCTTTGTGAGAAACTGAATCTCACTTCATAATAAGAGCTCTGAGGTCTCAGAGTAGAGAAAATTTCAGTTGTTTGTTAAAAAACATAGATTACCAAAGGTCCTTTAGGAGATCCCTGCTCAATGCTTTATATTATCTGGCTGATAATTTTTTGCTGGTAGGACTTACCTTGTTCTATTAAAGAAAGCTCTGACGGTTAGAAATGTTAATAATGTTTGGTATAGTACATATAAAGGAAAGTATTTTAAGTGGATTGAAGTGAAGCAGTCTAAATTATTTTGAAATGTAAACGGTATTTACTTACAAAAGTCAATTGAAAGTATGAAACTTTGACAAGTTTTCTGTGAACAATGTTAATATAAGCTGTCCTCTTCAGATGGAATTTTTTCTCAGCTTTCAGTAAAATCTATAAAGACCTTCAGTGTTAAACCAGTCTGTAGGTCAATGTGGGAGGCTGTTGGCTTTAGTTACACATGTCAATAATTCTGAAGCCATAAAAATTGCTATAGCTAATGTCAAATTTTTGCATAAATTAATGTTGGTAATTCAGGACTTTTTTTTGTAACTTGAATGTATCAAGCATCCCACAAATCTATGGCATAGAAAATAAAAGACAAATAAGAACAGGCATATGTTTGTAATTTAAACTTAATTTTAGTTAATTTCTCTGGAGTAATGATGCCATGTACTTGTATTGTACATGAAACAATATTAACATACAAAGTACCTGTACATTAGAAGTTATATTAGCCTATTCTCCAGTGGAATACAACTGATGAAATTGATGGATGTACATGTATGTGTTTATATATGTATGTAAATATAAGTATGTATGTATACATGGGATTTGTTAGAGTGGCTTACAGATTATGGTCCAGCTAGTCCAACCGTGGCCGTCTTTTGATGAAAAGTCCAGGAATGCAACAGTTGTTCAGCCAACAAGACTGCGTGTCTCAGCTGGTCTTTAGTACATGTCAGAATCCTGATGATATAGGCTCTAACACCAGTGAAGGAATGTGTTTGTATATGAACTTGCACATGAGAATGGAGGCAAGTGGGCAAAAAACAAAACCTTTTTCTCCCCACATTCTCTATGTAAGCTGCCACAAGAAGATGGGCGCAGCTTTAGGATGGGGTTTCTTTCTTTTTCTTTCTTTCTTTCTTTCTTTCTTTCTTTCTTTCTTTCTTTCTTTCTTTCTTCCTTCCTTCCTTCCTTCCTTCCTTCCTTCCTTCCTTCCTTTCTTCTTTATTTCATTTCTTTATTCATTTTATTCCTTTATTTTTTTGAAATAAGGTATCTCTTTGTAGCTCTGGTTGTCCTGGAACTCACTCTGTAGACCAGGCTGGCCTTGATACATTGATTCTACCTCCCCTAGTACTAGGATTAAAGGCATGTGCCACCACTGCCAGACCAGGTTGTAATACTTCAAGTGATCTGTATTTAAAATGGGTCTTCCACTTCAAATAATCCAATTAAGTAAAAATCCTCACAGTAATACACAGTTGTTTGGGTTTTTAGTTAATTCCAGGTGTACTCAAGTTGACAACAAAGAATAGCCATCACAGAGCTTTATTATCTTTTGATAAATAAAAACCTTGATTGACATTTTATTTAATCCTTTCATTTTTTTTATTTTCTTACCTCTTCATATCCTTCCATTTCTTATTCATCTTTATTATATTTATGTTTTATGAATTATTGGAGGGTCATAAAAGTTGTTTATAATAAAGCAAAACTTCAGGGTTGGGCAGAGGCTCACTTGTCTAGTCCAGGTACTGCCTGATTCCTTCTGGAAGCTGGTGGTAATATAATGATCTTCCCATGCTCCAAAGACCCACAACAGCCCCCTCCTGAAAACATGTCTATGAGAAGCATCCCCTAGTAGGATATCACTGAGACATTTTGGGGAACCTACCCAGTCTGAGACATAACAAGACTTCACTCAACCCAGAGTGTTGAACAGAGAATGAAAGGACAAGTCTAAAAGGCATATGGAAATATAAAGTCCCACATGAGCCAAAAGAATATGTTAGGATCACAACTAAGGGTATCAGTGTACAATAAATAGCCATGATAATACTGTGATTTGAAGGGCTCCCTGCAGGTATCATATGGGAAAAGAAACCACATAAAGAGATTAAAATGAAAACCAGGTGCAGAGTGACTTTGTCAACCTGGATCAAACTTTGGGGAGTCTAACGCCAGATCAATCTTTGCAAACATATTTAAAACATAGCAGAATTTGGGAAAAGGTTTCCAGGCCACAATAAGTCCAGCCAGTCCAATTTCAAGTGTACAATAAAGCTTAAGGTGTGACTACATAGACACTCCTTTACAAAGTACATGTGACCATGACTGTGGGTTCTATAGTTAAAAGATCTAGAATCTAGTGTGGTCTCTGGCCGATAGCATGGAAGTCAGCAGGCCATAAAGCCCTTTTGACATCTCCTCTAAGGATGGGTAATGGTCTAGAGAGGGAAGAGTCTCAATTGATCATTCTGGGGAATTTGGGTGAGGTCTGTCTCTACAGTAAAAGATAGGTATGGTCTGCTTTCACAGATAGGAAAAGTTCACCAGGTTGTTTACAAAATCCACTCTCAGCTTTCCCGTTGGAATGTGGGTATTTGATTTTATTTACTCTTTTGAGGAGACACTCTTGCATGATTAACATTCCTGGTTCTCTTAGTGCTTCTTAATGAGTACAAGGACCTCTGTGTCCCCAACAATGAACTAAAGATAGAAAAATGTATGAATAATTAAACTATTCTAATTTTTACTCTGTGGTCACTCAATTTTTTACAAAAGATATCTTTATCTTTTAGAGATCCCAATAATGTCATCAGCATCAGTAATTTCCTACATATATTCCCATAACCCAGCGAGGTCCACAGCTTTTACTAGGGGCAGTTGCATTTGTGTGACTAAGTTACTTGTTACTAATTCCTTCAATAGGTTTACAATATATTGTATGGCCTAAGTTCTGTACTCTTAAGTGGGTAATGCTAGCTTTCCACGGTCTCAAGGTAAGAAGAGGGACTTTCTACAGGTGGCACACTCCATATCTTAGCAATTAAATAAATTGACTCTAGGCAAAAGAATGTGTTAATCCTTTGATTAAAAACATGATATCTTAAAGGTAGAAATGAAAGTGTATTTTAACCAATAGTGTGAAGATAACTAGATGACCCAGTGGGAGAAATTAAACTTGATTCCTACATAATGTCTATAAGATATTTTCAAATCTATATAAAAAAAAAATCTCACCTAGGTAAGAATTCAGGATTTCCAGTTAAAAATACAGGGCAATTGATTTATACTTTGAGAGAAGAATATATATATCAAAAGTTTTCTCTGGTCCTGCCTGGCCCCACAGTCTCACAGCCACTTATAAAATAATCACTCAGAGGCTTAATACTATTTACAAACTGTATGGCCTTGAGTAGACCACTTGCTAGCTAGCTCTTATATCCTAAATTAACCCATTTCTATTAATCTGTTTTGCCACATGTTCCATGGTTTACAGGTCTGCTGGCATGTTGCTCCTTGGGAAGCATGTAGTTGGAGTCTTCCTGCCTGGCCCACAGTTAGGACAAATTTCTCTTACCTGCCAGTTCCATAGTTGCTCAGACCCAACCAAGAAAGCACACAGAAACTTATATTTCTTACAAACTGTATGGCCGTGGCAGGCTTCTTGTTATCTACTTCTTCTATCTTAAATTAACCCATTTCTGTTAGTCTAGACTTTGCCACATGGCTTGTGGCTTACCAGTGTCTTTACATGTTGCTTCTCATGGCAGCAGCTGGCAGTGTCTCCTCCCAGCCTTCCTGTTCCCAACCTTTTCCTCTTCTTTGTCCCACCTACCCTCTCCTTCCTGCCTGGCTACTGGCCAATCAGCACTTTATTTATTTTAACCAATCAGAGCAACACATTTGACATACAGAACATCCCACAGCAGAAGCAGGCTGTCATCTCTCCAGATTCTACCTTTCTCTTTCCTGATTCTCTCCTTGGATTTCCCATTTGTCTTTAAAATGCCTTGCCAAAGGTCAAAGCAGCTTATTTCTTAACCAATGGGAACAACCCATATTCACAGCATACAGAAAGATATCCCCTAGCAATATAATTTTTCTATAAGAAAAAAGGCACAGACGTTACCTAGAAATTGATATATAAGAAAGCCTGCCAGCACCTATTGGACTAAGATGTGAATCTTTGTTCTGACAGCCAAATACCCCAGCCTCTAGGCTTTGGTCCCAGAGGCACAATCCTGTACCCTAACACCACCATTCATTGCAGTCCCAGTTTCAGGCCAGCAGACAGGTCTCCTCTAGACAGGTCAGAATACCACCATCCCCCACTAAACCATGGTACCCATAAACCTCACCTCCCCCAAAACCACCTACCCTCCAAGACTGCAGCTGCTCACAGAGCCTGCCAGTGCCAATAGGACTAAGAGGTGAGTCTTCATTCTCATAGCCAAACACCCCAGCTTTTAGGATTTGGGCTGAGGGGTACAACCCTATGCCCCCACATCACCACCTATTGCAATCCCATTTTCAGGCCAGCAAGTAGGTCTCCTGCAGGCAGGTCAGACTACCATCATCCCCCCACAGATTCTGTAACCTACAATCCCCCAACTCCCAAACCCACCCATCCTCCAAGACTGCAGCTACTCCCTGATACAGAGACCACCAGTGCCAATTGGGCTAAGTGCTGCTCCCTGAGACACAGAGTCCACCAGCACTGATTGAGCCAAGAGCTCCCATTTGACCAAGAGTATCAATCAGATCAAGAGAGGCTCCCTCAGATACAGACACTGCTTGCACCAAATAAAGGAAGAGAAAGGTAGATGCCAGTGCAAAAATACAGTCAGCAACCAAATACCAATATGTCAACATCAGAACCTCTTGGTCCTACATCAGCAAGACCTGAACATCCCAATGCAGAAGAAGCAGAAAAAAATCAACCTTAAGAAATGACTTTGAGAAGATGAAAGAGGTCTTTAAAGAGGAAATAAAAAAATTCCCTTAAAGAAATCAAAGGAAAGACAAACAAAAATGATAAGAAATTAATAAATCCCTTAAAGAAAGCCCCCAAAAAAAGCAATTAAACAGGTGAAGAAAACAGTTCAAGGTTTGAAAACTGAAATAGAGGCAATAAAGAAGACACAAACTGAAGGAATGCTGGAAATGGAAAATCTGACTAACAACAGGAACTACAGAAGCAAGCATAACCAACAGAGTGCAAGAGATGGAAGAAAGAACCTCTGGCATTAAAGATATGATAAAGGAAATAGATTCATCAGTTAAAACAAAACAACAACAACAAAAAAAAAAAACTAAAGTCATCAAAGTCATAACACAAAGTGTCCAGGAAATTTGGGACACCATGAAAAGACCAAACCTAAGAATAATAGGGAGAGAAGGAGAAGAAAGGCACAGAAAATATATTCAACAAAATTGTAGAAGAAAACATTTCCAAACTAAAGAAGGAAATACCTATGAAGATACAAGAAGCTTACAGAACTCAAAATAGACTGGATCTAAAAAGAAAAAAAAAAGTCCCCTTGCCACATAATAATCAAACCACTAAACACACAGAATAAAGAAAAAAATATTAAGAGCTGCAAAGGAAAAAGACCAAGTAACATATAAAGACATACCCATCAGAATAACATCTGATTTCTCAATGGAGACTCTTTAAGCCAGAAAGTACTGGATAGACATTATGCAGACACTAAGAGACCACGGATGCCAACCCAGACTATTATACCCAGCAAAACTATCAATTGCCATAGACAGAGTAATTAAAATATTCCATGATAAAGCCAGATTTAAACAATACCTATCCACAAACCCAGCCCTATAGAAAGCACTAGAAGGAAAAATCCAACCTAAGGATGTTAGATACACCCACAAAAACACAGGCAATAGATAATCCCAAACTAGCAAATACCAAAGAAAGGAAACACACAATACTACCAAAAAAAAAAAAAAACCAGGAATTAACAATCACTGGTCATTATACCCATTAATATCAATGGTCTCAACTCACCTATAAAAGGACACAGGGTAAGAGAATGGATATGAAAACAGGATCTATCCTTCTGCTGCATACAAGAAACCCTTAACTTCAAAGATAGATATTACCTCAGAGTAAAAGTGTGGGAAAAGACTTCCCAAACAAATAGATTTAAGAAGCAAGCTGATGTAGCTATCCTAATATCTAATAAAATAGGCTTCAAATTAAAATCAATTAAAAAAATTGGGAAGGGCCTTAATATTTATCACAGGGAAAATCCACCAAGATGAAGTCTCAATTCTGAACATTTATGCCCCAAATACAAGGACACTCACATTTGTAAAAATAAACATTACTAAAGCTTAAATCACACATCAAACCCCACATACTAGTAGTGGGAATCTTCAACACCCCCACTCTCACCAATGGCAGGTCTGCCAGACAGAAACTTAACTGGCAAATAAGGGAACTAACAGACATTATGACTCAAATGGATTTAATAGATATCTACAGAACATTACACCTAACAAAAAAGAATATACCTTCTTCTCAGCATACTAAGGAACTTCTCAAAAATTGACTCCATGATTGGTCACAAAGCAAACCGCAACAGATACAAAAAACAAAAAAATGGAATAACTTCCTGTATTTTATTGAACCACCATAGCTTAAAGTTAGATTTCAACAACAACAAAAATTACGGAAAGCCTACAGTCTCATGCAAACTGAATGATGGCCAACTGAATCACCAATAGCCAAGGAAGAAATAAAGAAATAAATTAAATATTTCCTAGTTTCAATGAAAATGAATTTACTACATACCCAAACTATGGGACACTATGAAAGTAGTGGTAGGAGGAAAATTTACAGCACTAAGTGCCTACATAAAGAAGTAGGAGAAATCTCACACTAGTGACTTAACAGCACAGCTGAAAGCTCTAGAACAAAAAGAAGCAAACTCATCTAGAAGGATGAAATCAATAAAATAGAAAAAAAGAGAACAATACAAAGAATCAATAAAACAAAGAGTTGGTTCTTTGAGAAAAATCAATGAGATAAACAAGCTCTTATCTAAATTAACCAAAAGGCACAGAGAAAGCATCTAAATTAACAAAATTAGAAATGAAAAGGGAGACACAACAACAGATAATGAGGAAATCCAGAGAATCATCAGGTCATACCTCAAAAACCTGTACTCTACAAAATTGGAAAATCTGAAAAAAAATGGACAATTTTCTTGGTAGATATCACATACCAAAATTAAATCAACACCAGATAAACTATTTAAATAGAAATAGAAACAGTCATTAAAAGTCTCCCAACCAAAAAAAGCCCAGGACCAGATGGTTTCAGTACAGAATTCTACCAGACTTTCAAATAAGAGCAAATACCAATATTCTTCAAGTTGTTCCACACAATAGAAACAGAAGGAAGTGTCAAACTCTTTTTGTGAAGCTACATTTACATTGAGACCCAAATCACACAAAGATGCATCAAAGAGAGAATTACAGACTAATCTCCCTCCTGAACATTGATGCAAAAATACTCAATAAAATACTGGCAAACTGAATTCAAGAACACATCAAAATAAAAAAATCCACCATGACCAAGTGGGTTCATCCCATTTATGGATGGTTCAACATACAAAAGTTTGTCAATATATTACATCATATAAACAAGTTGAAAGAAAAAATCCACATGATCATCTCATTAGATTCTGATAAAAGCCTTTGACAAAATCCAACACCCCTACATGATAATGGTCCTAGAGAGATCAGAATACAAGGAACATACCTAAACATAATAAAGGCAATTTACAGCAAGCCAATAGCCAACATCAAATTAAGTGGAGAGAAACTCAAAGCGATTCCACTAAAATCATGAATAAATGTTGCAAGGTTGTTCGATCTCCCCATATTTATTCAATATAGTACTTGAAGTTCTAGCTAGAGCAATAAGACAACAAAAACAGGACAAGGGGATACAAATTGGAAAGGAAGAAGTCAAATTTGCTAGCAGAACATTCAGCCAAGGAAATATAAGTCTAGGCACTAGAAATCGAGAAACATTGTTCAGCATGGTTTGAAACGTGAAATTTCGAGAGAAATTACAGAAAAGTGTTCATGGGTCTAGGATCACCAGAGATTTATCAGTCTGACTCAAGTTTTGGTTTTAGTAAATTAGTGGGGGTTGGGGATTTAGCTCAGTGGTAGAGTGCTTGCCTAGCAAGCACAAGGCCCTAGGTTCTATCCTCAGCTTAAAAAAAAAAAAAAGAGGCTTTTTATAAAAAAAAAAAAAAAAAAAAAAAAAACTGGTCAGGAGAAAAGCGAGAAAACCAGGGAGAGTTCTCTAGGTAAGGAAGGCCTCAGCTATTGTTAGTCAAAGGACTATGTAGGCAAAAACCAAAAGTTATAATTTTGGGGAGCCAAATTAACTCATATTCTGTCTGTGACCCATTAATTTGTAGGAATAGTTGAGGCACTAAAATATTTTGCAACAATCAGTAGTTTTTAAAAAATTTGCCAAACTGTTGCAAAGTATTTCTTCACACTGTGTGAAGATATGCCAATGTGATTGATTTAATAAAGAGCTTAATGGCCAATAGCTAGGTAGGAGAGATCTGCAGGATTTCTGGGGAGAGAGAGGAAGAGGAATCTAGGCACTTCTACTATGGCAGAGAGATGCCAATGTGACACAGAGGGAACTGGACATACAGAATGAAAATATAAAAAGCCACATACATGATAAAACATAGATTAATAGAAGCAAGCTAATTAAATTAATGAGAGCAAGTGGGAAAAATCTTAAACTAAGGCTGAGCTTTCAAAGTGATTTTTTTTTTTTTTATTTTATGTGCTGTGGTGTCCTGGCTGAATGTATGGCTGTCTGTGTGGGAATGTTGTATCCCTTGGAACAGGAGTTACAGACAGTTGTGAGCTGTCATATGGGTGCTGGGAATTGAACTCAAGTATTTCTGGTTGTGAGCCTAGCCTTTAACTGCTGAGCTATCCCTCCAGTCCTGAGAGAATCCATTTGTAAATGCTGCAGCCAGATTATTAAATTCACTGCCAGTCTCTGGAAATGGCAAGGCAGTGGGAGGGGTGACCCTGAGCTGAGACATGCAGCAGAGAGTTAGATTCAAAGAGAAAAAGGAAGTCAGATACTTAAAAAAGAAGTAAGTATTTATTTAGGTAGGATTTCCTAGTCTCCAGATGTCTCTGATGTTCAAGAAAACATGTAAGAATTCAGATAGTCAGAAGGCATCCCTTCTTCATACGTGATAATTAGTTAGAGGTTCTTAGACTTGGCCAAGATTTTTGTAAGTAACTAAGAACTTTGCGGGAATAGTCCATCCAGAAAGAGGGAGAGAGAGAAAGACAGTTTTTTAAATACAGCGATAGAAGAGCTGAAAGTTGCCCTTAGCTTTAAAACTGGCTGGGGGTGGTGGTGGTGGGCTGTCAGTCTTACATTGTTATTTAGCTAGGTGCAAGACAATTTCATAGTTTTACAGCTCAAGTTGGCCCTTAGAGTCTAGTGAGTCATAGAAAACAAAACAAAACAAAAAACCCACAGCTGTTTGTTGAGGACACTGCTGCTAGGGAGAACACAGTGAACTTCATTAGCTCTAGTTTACACTCTCAGAAGGTCTTGTAGTGTGATAATATTGTGTTATCTCTTTGTAAGACCCCAAATGAAATAATGGCAGGTTTCTCCCCGGAAGGAAGGGGTTAGAATCTTTGCCACTTATCATAGTCTGCCAGGGAAACCATTCCATAAGATTGGCAGCTTTTAGGGTACCCCCAAAACTTTCCTTGAATAGTTTAGGATGCCTTATGGGATTAAAATAATCTAGTGCTTCCTTATCTAAGTCTGGAAACAGACTGGAACCTGACAGACATGCCTTTCTTCTCAAGCCTCTGTCCTATAACTTCTATCAAAAGCTATATCTCTTTAGACTCATTCTGACCAAATCACCCCCAGAGAGACCACCAAAGACCAAGGATGTCCAGAATCCAACAGCAAGGTTTATTGTTGGCATGCAGTACAAGCCTGGCGGGGAACTTGTCTCAAGCACTCACTTGTTGCAGTGCAGTGAGGCAGGGAGGAGTTTCCTTTCTTTGTGTGGCTGGCTTAGGTTGTGGGGGAGTTAGTATGGGTACAATTCTAATTGGCTAAATCTTCCTGGGCCTCCTGTTATCTTATTTTAGTTTGTCAGTTTGCTCTGTTAGAACTTTTACAGCCCGTCTCCAGAGTTGAGACAAGGCGTGGCTTTTGTTGGCATTTGGGGCACTCTTTTGTTAATTAGTTGCTACCAGATGGCTCTTCCTGACTTTGTACTTTTAAGTTCCTGGGTCTGGAACCATCATTTCTGGGAGCTTGAAACTGGCCTGGGTCTATCTATATTAAGATACCTTTGTCTAAGCCTCCTTCGTCTTAGAGAATAGAAAGAGGGTCTCACAGTACAAGGTACAAGAAAGATTCTTAGTAGGAAAGGGATATTCAGCTACTCACCACTAAGATGCATGGGGTTCATCTTGGTCTGCAGCATCTTTGATGAGGGGCATTGGGAGCTGGCACTTTGGAGGTCACCTTTACAACCCCCTAGGGAAACTGCCTCTGTCTGGACAGCCTCCATCAAGTGACACCCCCCCCCCTCCTCCTTTGAGTATGCTTGGTTGATTACTCTTCTGAGTCTGGATACCCAAGGACACCAGATCTCAAATATTATTAAAGGACCAGCCTTAATATTATTCTTCCCAGGGCCCCAGAGAAGAAATTACACATAGTGAGAACTGTTTTTGGGAAAAGAATCTACATACACCATGCTCTTTGTCTGTTTACTTTATTCCTCTATGACAAAATTCTATCTCTACAGCTTCAGTTCCATTTTCATATTCAGCTCTTCTCTGCCTATTTTTCCTGTCCTCATAGTTTCAGTAAGCTCCCATGCTTTTGACCTCATCTTTGTCCTCTGTTCCTCCCTCCTGCATCTTTCATTCCTTGCTCCTTACTCCTGGCTCTGAGGAGATCTGCCTGACCACCTACTGAATCTCTACCTTTCTCTCTTGTCTCTGGCCCTGAGTCTCTGTCTATCCTCTATAGAAAAGCTGCCTTGTCCCTCCTCTCCTGGCCACATGACTCTGCCCCTCTGGAGTTCCCCTCCAGTCCTTACCGCACCTGGTTATGCAAAAAGTCCTGTTGTCCTCAGTCGATTGCTCTGGAATGCCACTAGGTCTGAAGGCAAGGGATGGTTTGGGCTTCATTTGCACAAAACAATGAAGTGTTATATATACTAACAACACAGCTTAAAATAAAAGAAGTAAAATAATTCTGCATTTTTATAAAAATTGATTAAAAAATAGTATTTCAAACTGTACAGTCACCAGAAGTACACAGTTATCAAAAATGCACACATTTCACTTGGCATCTCTAGCAACTTCAGGATTCTGTGCCTGGTCTGTTTTGGCATCTCCATTTTCTGCAGGATTGTTCACATTCTTACCAACATCAGCCTTCCTTTCTTCCCCTTGGGGACCTTCTCTCCCTTCTTTGCAAGGGCCTTTTTAGGCTTGGGCTTTGGTTTTGGAGGATCAGGTTTAGCAGACAACCTTGCAGATCTTCTCTGTGGCTCATCCTTCACCTTGCCCTTATCTCCTTTAGCATCCCATCAAGCCTTTCTTTTGGACATGGTTGCAGTAGGAAGCTGTGGTAGGGGACATAGGTACTGATTTGGGAATGCAGCAGTGGATAGATTGGCCTGTCTGGGGGTCATTCTTATTGCTTCTTCACATTGTTTGGGATCTAGGGGGAATACTCTATTTTCAATAAGATTTAATTACTTAAAAAAGAAAGTGGTGTCCGTACTTAAATTTGTTTATGAAATACAACACCTTCTTATGAGAAACTAAAATCTTTAATAGGTAGGCTCAATTACTTTTCATAGATTACATTTATAGAGAACATTTTTTTCTATAGGTTCTGTTATAACAGCATATATACAGTAGTAGTATTTTAAGAACCCTGTTTAACATCAAATGGTGAAACTATATTCATTTAGCAAATTCATAAGAAAATATATTTAGCAAATATATTATACATTAATTAAACAATCCAAACCACAAAAATGTAGCTAAATATTTGGCACAGTAAGTATGATTAAAATTTAGTTGTTATTACTATAAGAAGGAATTTGATATATTAGACATTTTATTTTCATGTGTCCCTATTTTACAAAAGCAACCATCTCAAAAATAATGGAAGTATAAAATGCACATTTTCAGCTGAAGAGTAAACATTTTGAAATGGCTGTTTCATAGTACTTTCATCTTCTCTTACCAGTCTGTTTCCAGATATTTTATCACACTGTGTGAAAATGTGTTGCTGTTTCACTTTGCCTGCCTGAGGTACCTGATTGGTTTAATAAAGAGCTGAGTGTCCAATAGCTAGAAAAGACATATTAGGCAGGAATTTCCAGGCAGAGATAGGAACTCTAAGATAAAGAGAAGTGGATTCACCAGCAAGACACAAAAGAAGTCAGATGTACATTATGGAGGAGAGGTAACAAGCCATATAGAAGAATGAAGATTAATATAAATGAGTTCATTTAAGTTATGAAAGAGTTAGCTGGGACAAGAATAGGCTAAGGCTAAGCTTTCATAATTAATAAGAAGTCTCTGTGTCATTATTTGGGAACTGGCAGTCCAAAAGAAGGTCTGTCTATACCAGTCCTCCTTTTGAGAAGACAGGACCTTTCAACTAGGAACTGAAAGAAGTGGTAGCTTGATGATTCTGATTAATTTGAAGTTCATGTGAAGTAGCTGAAGACCTGACAGAATTTTATGGTAAATATCATACGGTTGACACAGATCTGTTAGTTTTTGTCCTCAAAGACAGTTATGAAGTTTTCCTTTCATTTTTGATAAAAATATATTTGAGACAATGCAGTTAGTTTTTGTCCTCAAAAACAGTTATAAAGTTTTTCTTTCATTTTGATAAAAAATATATTTGAGACAATGCAGACTAATCCTTTCTGCAACTAACTTGGGTTCTTGTTTGAATTATGTTTTACTGACTATAAAAAAATCTCTCTGTGAGTAGCAGAAAGGACAGCTAAAAGAGCTAAAGCACTCAAGCTAGCATCAAGGGAAAAAGTCATTTTTTGTTCCACAGTGGTAAGATGACTTGTATCTATTTTTCAGAATGCCCTAGGAGTTGGAGGCTATGAATCTGGGCTCTACAAAAAAGTCAGGGCTTTGCCAACATAGCCCAGGTTGATTTATTATAAGGAGGCTTAGCTCAGTACTTATTTCTTCTGGTTCTCTAAATTAAGGTAGCTGGGATAGAAAACTAGGGAGAAGGAAACTTTCTGTGAGTCTGCTTTTCATGAAGACACACATTTAACATTTTCCACTACACATACAAATGTAGTCTACAAAACTCATCTAATGACCTCCACACTTGCCAAAGTCAATAAACATTTCTCTTGACTTCCTACAGCAAAGCTACTATGAGCTCTACATTCAAGCTTTCACAGCTCTGCTCACTGTTCTCAAATTTGAAATGTGTCCCACTCTCCATTTTTATTAGTTTTGTTTGTTTTTTAGAACATTATTAAATCCCATCTACTCCATACAATCTTTCTTGACTACTACTGAAATGTTCTCTTACCATTCTTTGGGGCACTCACTCTCAGTGGTGATACTGTAAAGTACACAACTTCTTGACTCTTCAAGTTTGCACTTTGCTGTTCTATGTATACACAAAAGCTGGACTCTCCAAGTAAGCTTGTCAATGCCTATGAATAAAATCATGAGTTACATAGGGCATTGCTCCTCCTTTCCTTAGTTCCAGAACCTCTTCCTTGCCTGGGCATCTGCAGACATCAAGTTCCAATCACAGACTGAAATAAAGGCTGGAAAACATGACCCACAGAACTGTATATGTGACTGTGACTTTTTCTAAGCATATGATAAGATTGTCATTTCAACCAGTGGGTAGGGAGGAAAGACTAGAAGTGATTCACAGATAATTAAATTACTTTGGAAGATATTATAGCAACTTGGCATATGCAGATCTTTAAAAGTAATATGCTAATTAATATTATCTTTAGTAGTTTAAAATAGCATTCACACTCTTTTTTTAGTTTTAAATTAGCACACAGAGAAACCTGTTTCTTTATGGCATTTTCCTTTGTAAATAGTTCTGGTTGGTTTCTCACACACTCCCCCATCTCCCTATTTACCCACACCTACCTGTAACCTTCTGTCCCCCAGTACTCATCTTTGCACTTTTATAGTGCATATGTTATATTACACTGCCCACTCACTTTCCTTCAAGCCTCCTTTTCTGTCATTAACCCTTTTCTAGTTTCTGACATATCTAAGTAAAAACAATCCACTAGTATTCACTTTATATATAGCTTTTAAGCCCAGTTATGTGTTCTCTTTACTCTGTTCAAGAAAAATTCTCAAATATGTAGTCTCACCTCAGTCAGATTGTTACAAATACCCACTTTTGGCCTTCATCTGTACAAAATGAAACACAAGTTCACCACTAGCTGTAAATCCTAGGAAGTAGAGAGTGTAGACTCCTCCCTCACTCCCTGTCTGGGAAAACCACTGTCTGTACCTCCCCTTGTTGAGTCACTTCCTGTTTTCTGAGTTCTTGAAACTGCTTGTTCTTTCCTTCAACAGAGATCTCCTTGCCATATTTCTGCTTTGCTTTTATCCACCCTCCTTCTCATTAATCTTTCTAGTCCTCAAGGATACAGATTAATAAGTCATGGTAGACTCATTTAGTATAATATTGGACTATAGTTATTGTTATAAACAGCACTTAATCCATCTGCAAAGACTTTTATGACACCCTTACCAAAGAGCTGTCTATGTAGATTTATCAATTCTGTTAGTGAGTAATTAAAGACCAGATACTATAAGATTAGGTGACAACTGAGATGCAGGGCTTACCTCAATTTTAAGAGAAAATAATAAACAGTCTTCCACTTACTTAGTAGACTAGATCAACAGAAGATCCTAGGAATGTGAGATAGAGATACGTCTAACATCACCAGTCTTCATCACTGGCACAAGGCAGACTGTAGAATCTTCTAGAGATGTTCTCCCTGCTGACAGTGAATTGGCTTTACAATTTACTTCCGTAATTTGCTTCAAGAAGTTACCACCAATCACTTGACACTGCTATGTGAACTGAAGCCCACTTGACATCAATGAGAGATTCTTATTGCAGATATAAAAGGAACACAGGAGGTCAGGGAGAAAAGGACCCCTTTCCAGTATTAACTAACTCAGTTTCAGAATAATCACTTTGACATTTCATCCTTCTTTCTATGAGTTATCAATTAAGTTTAGAATAATGAAGAGCCCCACAAATCCATGTGAGCATCAATTCAAGCCCTTAATAAATAAAGCAATTGAATTTTTAAGCAAAGACTTTACAGTCAATATATTAAAGCAAAGATGACTGGATGTGGTAAGACATTCACCACTTTATAGAGAGGAATTGTTATGCCCTGACACTCATTATGTTTTCCTTTTGCAATCTGATGAAGTTTAGATGAGTTCTACATACTGCTAAGCATCTCTATGAGTTCAATATCATTTGATTGCTAAATGAATGTATTTATATATTGCATGAAGAAAACTGTCCTTATCACCAAGAATGTGGAAATTATTTGCAGATTTCAGGCAGTAAGGTGGAAGCAGCCTGGATCTAAGCTGAGAGCAGCTGTTGTCTATACTATACTATGCTGTGCAGTGAGTTTCAGACCTTGTGCCCTGGTCTCTTTCTTCTCCTCTTTGTATACCATTGAGGAAAAACAAAACAAACAAACAAACAAAAAACATTCATAACATAAATTAGTTAATGCAGTAGAATTTTTGTAAAGTTTAATGTAAAGAAAACTGTATACATCTGAGTTTTTTTTTTTCTAGAAGTAGAAGGCAATATTTAAAGAATGCTAATGCATTAAATAGTTCAGAATAGTGCCAGGTCACTGCCAGAGTTCAAAGAGCTTAAAGTGGAGCAATAAAGACTTAATTGCACATGGAGAGTTTAGACATTGGTTCTTGATACATTGTCTCAAACATGTAGTTCTTGCCATTAGAAAAAAATTATGATGGTGTGCAATTTTCTCAGCCCTATTAACAAATATATTTGCAGATCACAGATATGGTTAAAAAATAATGACCCAAATCACCATGTTTACTGACTTTATTGCTGAGAGCATGCTTCATGGCATTCTCACTGCTATGATTCTGATATTTATCAGGAGGATTCTAGGAGAATACATTCTTGATCTCCACTTTGTCCTGTATGGATCTGGTACACTGTGCTTGTAAATAAAATGCATGGCACACCATGGTCCTGAATATTCCCAGGAGTCAGAATATTAAATGTTGAAGGACTGTGAGTAGAAGGTAGCTGGCTTGACGAACAGTCTTCATTCTCCACATTTCCTTTTATGTACATCTTCCACATAGAGACCCTGATGGTGTGAGTGTTCACTGTCCATTCCTAGTTAATGTACTAACCAATCACAGTCAATAGGCCTCCACTAAATAAATGGTTGTTCATGTACACCAAAGCAGAAGCTGTTCCCTGAAACTGTCTATAGATTGATTCATTTCTGTGCCCTGTACGAATCCACAGGCATTGCAGTCTTGTCAGAGGATGTCCTGGTAATGACAGCTGAACATTTTTTTCCCCCAAAATAAGGAACTATGTATTTAAATTACAATTTTCTAAAATGAAGATAGAATAATATTAGATGTTCACCTCTATGACATCAATATTTCAAAGTTCTTCTCTCCATGAAATAATTCATTTCCATCCTCTGGTCACGCATAAATTAGTTCCACCAACCCTGAAAGCATATTTGGTTCCAGGGCAGAACATCCATTGCCTCTCTTAACAGCAAAATGATATATCTCTTTGAAATACATAGAAGTGATTAGATGTCTACATTTTTTTTCCTGCTCCCAGGCCTGCTGCCCCTTCCCTGCAAAGATGAGGAGACAAGAGTACAAAACTTTATCGTACTGAAATAGGTTTAGTATAATACATGAAAAAGAGAAAATGATCTCTTGAAGGACATTTTTATATGTGAACCATATTATTTCATGAAAGGTTTTTGAATCTCAAAATTGAGTCACAGTATCCTCATTAATCCTCATCACACAAATCCACAGGGTCTGTGACTACAATAGTGAGAAGTTACAATTAATGACCACAGGTCATCAGTCCTTAGTGAATCTGGAAATATCGGATTATCAATCACAGCTAAGTTTAATCTGTATGATGGAAATTAACTATACTTAGTTTTAGACAGCATACAAGGCTTAGTAACACGAAAGTTGTGAAGATATTAAAAGACGAATACTACTAGCTGCTTATGCCTTGTGTAGGCAAAGATGAGTATAGTAAATATAATATTTCATTGTTAAACTATATAACATAGTCAAATTATAAAGTTTCCAAATTTGCAAGTCTTAACATTTTCAATTTTAGTTTAATTGTAAAACCTGACATACTGATTGTTAGATGTTTTTCTCTACACCAAATTCAAAATTCATAGGTATATTATCGACAAATTTTTATTCCCTTGTTAACACAGGGAAATGTGAATCTATATAATCTACACTGGATTTTATACACTGCGTTTTCTTCAATTCCAGCAATCCCTTATCCACAAAAAAGCACTAAATACTTTTCAAGGTCTCTATCTCAACCAATCCCAGCCCCTCCTCTCTCTTTCTGTCTATAATTGTGCATATGCATGTATATGGGTGTTCAAGTTTTAGAGAATGTATTGATTTATAATTATTTTTAATTGAAGACATAGCTCTGAGTATTGTAGAACCAGAAAGTGTTTTTCTGACTCACAGTATTCCTCATGCTGAAAAGCTTTCAGGAATGGCAAACCCATAGCTAGCGTCTTGCTGTACCTACTCATGTTACTCAGCAATGACTTGAGCAATGCCAATGATAAAAGTCCATGTCTCCTGCTCATGTTTGCCTTTGTTAAAATCAGAATCTCTGGGCTGCAATGCACACAATAGGGCTTCATTTAGAGAGTGTCCTTGTGAGTAAACTCTGTGTAGTGTTGTCTGATATTGATGGTCTTCATATATTCAGTATTCCCAAGGAAAATGTAAGTGAAATACTGAATTTCCACAGAAAATATTAATATTTATCATCATCTGCTCCTATAAATCATTAATTACCAGTGCATAAGTTTATTGTTTCATGAGCAATATACATTGAATTAGTACCTCAAACACCTCTAGAATTTTCAGTTCAGTACTTGTGAGCAGGCCATCCTTCTCTGTACACCCTTGGCAGCTGGTGTTGATGGTATTTCAGAGACCTACAGTGTAGGTACATGAAGGATCTTAATCTCTATTCGTAGCAAGGTAGACAGAGCTGGACTAAGATGACCTCTGCTGGAAGGACCTTTGTGATCCTATGGTTGCCACAGGTGCTCTTCTCTGTCCTTTGCACTTGCAAAAAAAAAAAAAAAAAAAAAAAGTGCATTTAGACATGTGCTGACAAGTGGCATACATACACTTTAGGATGTAGATGGAAGTTTTCCTGTGTCTTGCAGCTATTAGGAAACAGACAGAGGCCTATATTAATTACAAGCTGTTTGGTCTATGACCCAGGCTTATTACTAACTAGCTCTCTCTCTTAAATCAACCCATTTCTATTAATATGTGTATCACCACAGGTCTTATGGCTTTACCTGAGTTCTTTTACATCTTGCTTCTCAGTTTGCGGCTGGCAGTGTCTTCTCTGACCTGGTCTTTCTTCTCCCTGTATCTCTCTTGGATTTCCTACCTGGCTGTCTCCTGTCTTGCCATAGGTCAAAGCAGTTTTTTCATTAACCAATGGTATCAACGTATATTTATACCATACAGAAAGACCACCTCATAGCACTAAGAAGTAAAAGTGCATTATTGCATTTTAACAAGCTACTGTTTTCTGTAAGAGTGACTTCTAGAGTTTGCACCTTAATGTACAGATCATTTTCAAAGTTTGTATTTATTGCTTATCTGAATGTGATATTTTTCTTTGTTCCTTACATAATTAAAAAAAGCATCAGATATATTGTAAGTATGAGACTGAACACTAATTGGCATTATGAACTTGTTACACCAGAACACTGATTTTTGGAAATTTTCTTGAGGGTCCCTGATCATAAGTAGCATCTGAGTGTTACTGAAATAATAGTTTTTAAAAGGGACAACAGAGAGGATAAATAAATTAATTTGCCCTTGTCTACAACTACACAAACACAAGAGATACCTTTAAATGGTACATCAACATTGGTATGATGAATCTACATATAAAATATTAGGGTAACTAATTCAAAAGTAACATGATAATACAGAAATTCTGTTGTGTTTTATTTTGTAAAGAACAAATGGGGTAAGCTATAGAACTATCCCTCTATAACTACAAAGTAGCTTTAGAACTTTATTGGCAACTGGGAGCTCAGTCTCAAGTCATGAATATAGAAGATGGAGAATTGCTTTTAGAGAGGGTGATTGGTTAGGGAAAAGTAGGATAGAAACATTTCAGATAGTAATAAACAAAGCAGAGATGCAAACAGAGGAGAGTGCACTCACCCATGCACTGAGCTGCTTGAGCAGTAGTAATAAACATGGGGTTAGTGGGGGAGAAAGCCTTCTCAGCTCACAAACATCTTCAGCACAGAAGCCTGCTCTCAGCTCTGCCCAGCAAGGCCACTAGGTTCCTGGTCTTCCAAAGCTGCTCAAGTTCAGTTTATAGCTCAGTCAGCCAGCAAAGGACAAGTCTCTGAAATGTCCTCAGTCTGCATAGCTGTCACTCTGCAGGTCACCAAGAACTAATGACACATCTGAACTAATAGCAAATCTTTGTATCTGAAGTCCCACTTTTGTGGAACTAATCACTAATGAGAGCAGTATAAAACATATTCTCCTCTGTTGTACCCTTGGAGCCAGAGTGAACCAAAATGGAGTGGAATGGGGGGAACCTCTAAATGGTTTTTATAAGGAAGCAGTGCATTAACTTTGTAGGTTCGTCTTTTTCCCTGGAAAGGCAATATTGGGCCAAATTAATCAAATACATTGATTCTCCATTTTGTTAACAGCAAATCATATGAATTAATTTGCATTAACTCAGGAATCAAATATTTACTGAAAGGTTAGCTGCTCTAGGACCAAAAATTTCATTATTTTAAAGTTATCATGGCTAAGGTTGTTATTTACTATTTTGTCTTTAATAGTTTTCTTCTTGAAATCATCAGATTTTTTTAAATTGAAATGTTTGACATCCAAAAGTAAAAAACAATACTGATGAAATATAACCTAGAGAGTGTGGTGGTATTGTGTTCCCTGAAATATTGTGTGTTCCCCAAAATAAACATATCTGGGGTCAGAGAACAGACAGCCACTAGAACAGAGCCAGAAATGGTGGCTAGAAAATGGGAAGAGTAAGCCATAACAGAAGTTGGGCGGTGGTGGTACACACCTTTAATCCCAGCACTTGGGAGACAGAGCTAGCCAGATCTCTGAGTTCAAGGCCACTTTAGAAACAGCTAAGCATGGTGACCCACGCCTTTAATCCCAGGGAGTGGGGGCAGAAAGAAAAAGGTATATAAGACGTGAGGACCAGGAACAAAAAAGGAGGAGAAAGCATGTAGTTAGTCAAGCTTTGGAGCAACACAGTTCAGCTGAGATTCATGTGGAGGAGGACTCAGAAGCTTCCAGCCTGAGGAAAAAGGATCACCCGAGGAACTAGCAAGGTGAGATAGCTGTGGCTTGTTCTGTTTCTCTGATCTTCCAGCATTCACCCCAATAACTGGCCTCGCGTTTGAGTTTTATTAATAAGACTCTTTAAGATTCATACTACAAGAGATATTTTCACATGTGTACATACACTAGCAGCTCCCCAGCAGGCACAAAATTGACCTGCCTTACACACTTTATCATCTCATTAACTAAATTGGAAACTTGTACAGTATCAGATAATACATAAAATCAAAATCTAAAACACAAACATATTTGTAAACAAGGCATATTGACACAGATTTGCAAATGAGCACAAAGCTGCCTTTAATTGGACAGAGCATAACCTAATGCACAAACACTTGTGCTCTTGACTTATTCACACAAGTATACTTGTTTGAATTACTTTGAAATATGAAAGTTACTTTGAAAGTCTTGTAAAATAGCCTAACTAAAGATAAAATTGTATATCCATATGCTTACATGACAAGAACCCTCCCCCAAATTCAAGAATTCTTAGGGAAGAATGTTTTGCAAAATAATTTGCTTCTTGAAATCTTTAAAAAAGAATGAAAAACAAATGCCAGAAATGATATCTTATTTTTCCAATGTCCATTGGTAAAATGAGTGTACTGATTCATTAATGCTGAAGAAATAAAAATGGAAGAGCAGCCTAGATTCTGAAGTAGAAAAATGGGAAATAAGGGGAAGCATTTTAACCAGAAACAGAACAGGTGTGTGCAAATGTCCTCTGTCCAATGGGACAATATTAACACAAAGCTTTTTTATGGATCCAGAACAATGGCATTGATCATGTTAAGATTTAAGAGAGAGACAGGTGACATTGTGAGAAGTTTGTAATAATTGCCAATAGAAATCATTTAAACCACACAAAGTCCTGCCCTAAATGACTCACACACTCATTTGTTGTCTCATCAGTCATGCCGTTGAGAAATATATGAAGAAAATTTTTATGATGTCTTTGATATTAGAATATGACTTGCTGCTTTGGCTTTAAATTCCACCATATTCAGAATCAGGCCTGCCTCTCCTCTGCTTTAGAAATATCCTTCATAATTCACACAATTGTAAGGCAAGGGAGCATAGCAATGTTGTATGGGAGTTTGTCAATGCTCACTTTACTCTTATATGGAAAGATTATATTTTTCCCTATTATAGTCAACTGTGCCATTCTACTGTAAGAGTAAAGGCTGTGCCTTTTGGGTTTGGGTAATTACCCTGCAAACTTTCTACATCAGATAAATCAGCTACCATTCTCCTCAGAATATACCTCTGCCATTGACATTCATAGGAGTAAACTGAAAAAGTTTAGTTACATGGATGACATCTGTCTTCCTCAACAATGAAATTTGGAGGTATTGGAAGGTTTAAGTTCATACCATTTTATTAATACAAAGCAAGAGTCTGAAATGGAAGCAATGAATTTCCAGATGAACAGGAGAAACCTGCTTTTTCTCATTCTGTTTAAGTCACAGAATATTTTTGAAAGAACGTTTGCTTCTCAGTAAGGTGCAAACACTAAATGCCTCATGCCATTAGTGTGGGAAAGGGGAATTTGCCAGATGAATTTGTAGTTAGCCTCATTTCCTAGCACACAAAATAGATGTCTTTTAAGCTTAGAAAAGCTTGCTCAAATATAACAAGCTGTCATTATCAACACAATAGCCAAGATGCTTGAAAGCAGGACCTTTACTTTTGATAGTTTGAAACAGTCACTTTGGTCAAGTAAAATCAAATTTGATGACTCTGACCTCTAGTGAAGTTACTTATCTACATCTTGATCTGCAGTAAGAGACTGTGATGCCCTTCCTCCAACAAGGACACATCTCCTAATAGTGCCACTCTCAGTGGGCCTATGGAGGCCATTTTTTGTTGTTGTTGTTGTTGTTGTTTGAGATTGCAACAGCCACCCTAAAAAATAATGAGGAACCTGCCTGACTTAATTTTGAAGGCAGTACACATTATGTTGAACTGTTAAATATAAGTTTCCTTTTACTGGAAGAGCTGAGTTTCCCTTTTTAAGTCTATTTCCTGGACTCCAACCTGTTCTAACCCTTGACCTTGACTTCTTTTCAAGAACACTGAAACCCTCCCTAACCAACCTAACTCTCCCTAATCAGTGACTACCTACATGTCACTGCCTGTTTTTTTCATGTACTGCTCCATTATCTGCTGTATATACACTTGCTTTGCAACTACTCATGGTTTCACTCCTTAAAATGATCCTAAATCAGGTGTTCCTGACTTCTGGCTCAACTTAGAAGGCAGTTGTTGGACAGCTCTTGTGTGCATCCCAAGAAAAATCAAGCTTGTTTCAAATTTGGCTGAAAAATTGTGGTAGTGACCTTATTCTTGCCCATTGGGATTAACAATCACCATCAACTAACTGTGTTGATTAAAACAACAGAAATGAATACTTGCCTTTCTGCTTCCACCTGCAACAGGTTCTGAGGGCTCCAGGGTGACAGTTAAACAGATGTTCCTTCACCCATACCTCCCACTGAGCATGAGCCTACTGACTCCTTATTCTCCCTCCCTCTGGGGTGTCCCATGCCAAGAGAAAGTAGCTAGATATGAACTGGCACCCATATACCCAGAAAAGTCAGGATGTTTAGCTGGAGTGTCCAGCTCACCCTTGCAAATGTCCCATTCCTCTCTCCAAACTCTGCCCTCTCAGAGAATCTCTACCAAAGAGAAGGCTCAAACAAACAAACAAAGAAAACCCAACCCAAACCAACCAACCAAACAAACAAACAAAAAAACCCAGTCCTGTATTCTTTGTGACTATGGTACCTCATCCCCTAAAGTCTCAGGTAGCATGTACCATATTTGGGTTCAAACCCAGCTCGTGGCAGACACATCATTACCCTTCGACTACAGGGTACACAAGTACCCTTCTTTAGTTTGGCTATGTGATTTTCTCCTACTCCTTCTCCTGCCTCAGTCTCTGGGGGCTGGAGGACTCACCCAGGAGATGCTTTGCCCAACTTAAACCTGGTCTTTTACGTTTTAATTCGGCTTGACTGGCTCACTCCATTGGTGGAGAAATCTATTATCGGGGTACAGAAAACCTGTTACCCGCTATAAGCAGTAAAGTGAAGCCAGGGAGGTTTCTTCTTTGCTTGCAAACCTCCTTTAATGAAATACATAAGTCCATTGCTTACAAGTTATATTGTTTTGCCACATATTAGAAGCTGATTTTCTGCAATATCTACTTATTTATTACCTGTTTATTTATTCTTTTTTTAAAGGATACCTAGTCTTCCAGTCTTCAGTTATCATGCAACTCATCTCCAAGAGCCTATAAAAAGCACCTTTAATGTTAACATTTTTAGTAATCAATCTATTCAAGGCAATGTATTCTTTCCTGCTTCTATTCCAATTTTTCACTTGTCTTTACCTAACTCATAAGCCAGATGTAAATTTGAAAGCTATTGGTTATATCATTACCTTAGTACTAAAATCTCTATTTGTTCCTATGTCTCATATGATAAAGTATATCACAAAATAAGTGATTTAAAGGAAACAATACCATTGAATTCATAGAAACTAAAAGTATGAAGCAGCCATTATCCAGCAGGAAAAATTTGCTTTGCATACTGCTCTACTAGTTTTTATTCGTATCCTTTGCTGGTTCCAACTATTTCTCATCCTCTATGTGACACTGACATCATTTAATTCTCTGCTTCCATCTCCATGCAACTTTCTTATTTAGGGATCATCCTAATCTAGTGATCTCATTTTAAGAAATTATGTTTGAACCCGTCCTCGAAATGAGGCCTGTACTGAATCCACCAGGTTTAAATGAATCCCCAGGGGAGTCTTGGCCCTGGAGGAGATGGGAATGGAGGGGAGGGGATGGGGGGAAGGTGGGGGAACCCATGGCTGATGTGTAAAATTAAAACACAAATATAATAAATTTTAAAAAAGGAAAAAAAATAACTGAAGCAAAAAAAAAAAAGGTTATGTTCTCAGACACCAAGAAGACATGAGTGAGTAGCCTATATCAATGCAGGACAGCTCCTGTCAGCCAAAGCAACCATGAGAAATAGGGTACCGAAATCCAAAACAAAATCCTCCAGAGTGTGGAGGAAAATTGAGCAGTTAGGGAAACTGTAGAAGGCCACCAGACCATAATAACCACAGAACCAGAACCATAAGGAGTGCAAGAGGAGGATACTAGGGAAGTGATAGGAGATGGGCACCTCAGAAGCATGACCAATGATTTCTACACAGAAAACCTAGTGATATATTGAAGGCTATTGCTTCATTAACATTCAGCAAATATTCTCTGCGAGGGTTAAATATCAGATGGCATGCAGGGGAATAATATTTTCTTTTAACTTTGGCATCTCAATCCATAGGCATTTTATGATGAGATTTTTCTTATGGATATTTTTCTGTATTAAAATACCACATTTAAAACATATTTATGTATTTTGAATATTTAAACTTATTAAACAGAATGACTTAATGCAGATGTTTTTTTTTTTTCCTAAATCTAAGTCTAAACAAAATAAATGAGGGAATGGTAGGCTCACAATAAGTGGTGAACTACACACAATTTTCAATTCTTACACCTGCTTCATAGGATACTTGAAAATCATTTTGAAAATAATTTTGAGACTCTCAGTTAATAAAAAAATAACAACAGATGGTTTCATGGACTTTGTAGACAGTAGAATAATCTATCTAAAAGAAAAATTTATGTTTTGATTTTTTTTTCTGTATTTGCCTAGAATTAAGGAACCTCATTATCAATTGTAGGATATCTTTAATCTGTCTTTGTATTGTTGCTTTCGGTGAAGTCATGTAAAAATTATTCTGAGCAAGACAATACATGTGGATTTGCTTCGCTGCTGCTAGCAGTGATAATTTGATAACTAGTGTTATTATTTTTTTTGGAGAGGGGGTGTTTTTTATTTTAATAAAGCTAAATAATCATCATCAGCTCACAGCCCACATCTCCTCAGTATTGGTTCTCAGATGAAGATCTTATTGGTATCAGTCAGTCCAGTAGACTAATAACTTAACTAGCTGCTACATCATGTCTGTGCACAGATTAGAAACCCACTTAGGTGTTTTTCTTAGTTTTATCTTCTACTTAGTTGTCGAATAAAAGAGGTCCTTTGTGGTATCCCAGGGCATGGGTTTCATTACATTTCTGCTTCATTTTCTCCCACCCTTGTGCCAGATTGAGTTCTTTTTCTTTATTATTTATTTTTATCTTTGGTACCCATGTTGTTGAGGAAAGCCATTTCTTTTTTATCACCAGACACAGTTTAAATATCTAATTATTTAAAAGACTCCCTGCAATTCTTACCCAAACTTTATAAAAGGAAACTCGCTGGGGGATTTGAACATATCTTGGGAAAGAACACTTTTGGTTCTGTATTTTTCTTCACCTGCTGTCAACGTAATGTTGTAAGTTTGGTTTCCATGAGATTAATAGATTTTAGGAATAAATCTTACTTTTCTACTTTACTCAGATCTTATGACCTGAACATCCTGTGAACTTTGCATGTACTGTTTTAATATACAAACTATTAACTGTTGAGATGTATCAGGACAGTTGAGTTACATTGAATGAGGTGCTTATCAAAGCCATGAAACAGCCTCAGGGATTTTCTTGCCAGTAAAGAGCTCTTTCTGCAGCTTCATCTTAAACTATGTGAATTTTTCTGAATAATTGTCTCCTAAGGGAAATATTCAATGTTTTACTAGATAAAATTTCAGAACATTTTTTTCTTTCTAAAGAGCGAATTTCAGTATATAAAAGGCTTACTGTATTACGTTGAAAAAATGTTAAATATTATATCTTTTTTTCATAGAAAATAGTATCTTGCAATGTGCACTGTCAATTTTAACTATTGTATTTTGACTCTTAAGTGTCTCCCCAAACACCCATGTCCTATAGGTTTGTTCCCCAGGGAAGACAATATCAGGACATGTGCCTGGAGAGGGTCTGAGGTCCATGTTCATGAGGAGGATTGTGGGGTTCATGTCCAGGTGCTAGTTCTTCAGGTAGCAATGCTTTACTGAAGGCTGTAGCACCTTTAGTTGGTAGGTACTGACTACTGAAGCAGGTCCCTAGTACCAGGCATTTGATGGTGGTAGCCTGACGCCTATTTCTAGTCCCCTTCTTTCACTTTGTGAATACCTGTGCTCCACGATAAAAATATCAGGAACTGAGATAAATACCATGATGTACTAAAACGTCAGAACCTGAAAGCTTTCTGTTTCATCTTTGCTCCCCAAGTCAAGAAATAGGGCATGTCAAGGTATGGAAAGCTTCATCCATGATCTGTCTTGCCATAGTCCTTATGCTATAAAGAAACAGATTATGGATAGGAAACTCAAAATGGTGAGCCAAAGTTTAACATTAAGTTTTTAAAATTAATTATCTCCGGTATTTTGGAATAGTGACAGAAAGTTTCTAGCAGTATCATGCAAAACTCATAAGAAATGCAAATTCTAAGACCAAGCCCAGACTTATTAGAAACATCTTCTGGGCAGGTTTCATAATCCTGTATTTTGCCAAGCTGTGTTGTTTATGACAACATGATATCCAAGTCTCTTGATCAAAGAAGAAAATATAACTGAGGTTCTTAGTACTAAACTTATATATCTATCCCAGTGCTCTCACAAAAGTGGCTCATAGCAAATGACTGAGTCCAGTAAATGTATTAGATGAAGCAAAATGCCCTGCTATTTCAACAATCAATGCTGGCTATTAGTGGTAGCAAGAATTTCTTAGAACTGTGCCATAGTCTGAGATACCCTCAGCTGAACAATCCTTCTCTTTTTCTCACTGGTTTTACATTATGTGTTGACCTTAGTAACATGACAGTCATTGCAGACTTCCTCCTCTTCATCCCTGCAAAATATTTCCTCCAAATGACCCTTGTTTGGCTAATCCTACCTACTATCAATCTATATGAAACCCTGACTATCCCAACTGGTACTAAAAAAGCCAAGAAATGAACAAGTTTGGATTTTTCCTTTCTGTAGCTGGAGTTTTCTCCAGTCCTGCCCGGACCATGGTCAGGACAAATCTCTCTCACTTGCCAGTCCCTCAGCCCCTCAGACCCAACCGAGTAAACACACAGAGACTTATAATGCTTAAAAACTGTATGGCCATGGCAGACTTCTTGTTATCTTGTTCTTCTATCTTAAATTAACACATTTCTATTAATCTATACCTTGCCCCATGGCTCGTGGATTACCAGTATCTTATATGTTGTTACTTATAGGCAGCTGCCAGTGTCTTCTGACTCAGCCTTCTTGTTCCCAGGATACTCTTCTCTCCTTGTCCCGCCTATACTTCCTGCCTGGCCACTGGCCAATCAGTATTTAAATAAATAATTAACCAATCAAAGCAACACATTTAACATACAGAACATCACACAGCACTTTTCTGCAGGTCTAAACTAACTATCTGTGTAGGAGTTCTGGTGGATGTTCAAGCCCAGTAACTCAGTCTTCAGCTTTCTCCACTGTCATCACAACTATCAATGAGTGATGATCACAGCAGGCCTACTAGGAACTAACCAGTTACCTCTTGAGATTATCATGTGGTGAAATTACCATGTGGAAGCACATGGTGTTAGGGTGGATTTTGTAGAAAGTAAAAGCAGTAATTATTCTAAGGAATAAAGAAAATAAATCTTGTCTAGATTTTTGTCTGATGAATATTAAAAATTTCTTTATGTGGTTATATTAATGCCCATGATCCTGAATCCCTAACTATTATATTATTCACATTACTGTAATCACAGTAAAGAAAATTAGGATCACAATTATACCACATAATGCATTAGCACACCTTGACAACGTGCTCATGGATTGCACATGATTACTTAGACTTTAAGCTTTTTACACTATCAATTTTAGAATGAATGAAAGATAATTAAAGAGAATTAGTGAAAATAGTCAAAACATTTTTTTAAAAAAATAAACTTTCAGTGGTGGGGGATGTTAGCAAGGGACTCACAATAGTATTTTTGCATTACACATATGATGTTTTAGATATTATTACTTAAAGGAATAAATATCTGAAAATGATTTCATTGTATATTTCAATTCTATGAACCTCTGTTCTAATTTTTACATGACTCAGATTGGTGTGTTACACAAGAACAGTTTTGCTAAGTAGTAAAACAAAAAACACAACTTATAGTCTTAATATATCTCTATATCTTGTCTTTTTTTCTGAACATGATCTTGCTCTTCATCTTTGCACTCTAATCTCAATTATATTTCCTCAGAATATTTCTAGGTTAATATGAGAATAAGATAAGTATGGAATAAAAATTAATATCCATATTCATGACTGAAATAAAATGTATTATCTTGAAACATAAACATTGAATTCTCTGGGAAGGGGAAATAGAAGAGATTTTGTAGCTGAACTGGGGCCAGGTGAGGATGGGAACAGGGAGGATCACATGGGATGGTAGTGGGATGGATAGATGGAGAGAGCACTTGAAGAGATGTCTAGAATAGTGGGTATTTGGGGGATCATGTAGAAACCTAATGCAGTAGAAACTCCCTGGAATCTATGAGAAAGACCCTTGTGAAGACTCCTAGTAATAGGGGATACAGAGCCCAAACTGGCCATCTTCTATAACCAGGCAAGGCTCTTGGCAGTGGGGCTGGTATATCAACCCAGCCATATAACCTTCAACCTACAATCTGTCCTGATTGCAAGATGTTCTAACAGAAAGGTGGCACAGAAATTGTGTGAGTGCCAAACCAATAAACTTGAGGCCCACTGATGAGGGAACCCATACTTGACACTCCCTGGATGGTCAGGATCCAGGGGCTAGACAGCCCAAAAACCCAACCATGACTGGCAAAAAGAAGTCAATCAAATGATTCCTGATGTTATTCCACTATGCTCATAGATTGGTTCCTAACATAACTGTCATCAAAGAAGTATCATCCAGCAACTGGTGGAGGCAGATGCAGAGACTCACAGTCAAACATTAGGCAGAGCCAGAGGGATCCTGCAGAAGATTGGTAGGAAGGACTGTTATAGCTGGACAATATTGCTCACAGAATCAACTGGGCAGGGCTCATAGCACCTCACAGAGACTGAAGTGACAAACATAGAGCCTGTGTGGGTCTGAGCAAGGTCCTCTGCATGTGTGTTAAAGTTGTGTAGATTGGGGTGTTAATGTGGGACTCCTAACAGGAGGAGAGAGGGGTGTCTCTGACACTTTTGCCTGCATTTCACACCCCTTTCCTCCTACTAGATTGTCTCCGTATTCAGTCTTGATATGAGGGTTTATAACTAGTCTTATTATAACTTGTTACCCCATGTTCAGTGGATATTCCTGGGAGGCCTGCTTCCTCCTCCTCCTCCTCCTCCTCCTCCTCCTCCTCCTCCTCCTCCTCCTCCTTCTTCTCTCTCTCTCTCTCTCTCTCTCTCTCATGAAATGGAGGAGTGGATCTGTGAGAGAGAGGAAGTGGAATGAGGAACAGGGAGGAGTGGAGAGAGAAGAAACTATGACTAGTATGTAATTAATGTACGAGAGAATTTTTTTAAGTACAAATGCTGATTACAGTACTTTCTCTGAACTGAGTTCTACTGATATTCTGACATTAATTTTAAGTAACCCACAGACATCATCCCATTACCTGTTGGAATAGACCCTGAAAACAACATAAAGGTGAGAAACTTCTAGATTACTATTAGATTCTTCCAACTTCTTACATTTGTCCTTCTGATTCTTGCTTGGGAGTATTTTAAGTTGTTGGCTGAGTCTGTCAAAAGTGTTTTGGAAATTATTGGGATGAGATTAATAAGGAGTAATTTTCACAATTCATTCTATTATGACTTATTTTTAGGTTCTAACTTCCATAAAATACACAAAGATTAAATGTATAGCTAGACATGTTTTCACATGTGCACACACCTCTGAAAGCATTACTCAATTCAACCAAATAAAACATTTCTTTCACTATTGTGTTTGCCATTATGTCTCATTCCTTCTGTTAAATAATTTCCTGTCCAAAATTTGATTACTATTTTCATTTCAAACACTATACTTAACATCCATAGTTCTGGGTTTCATGAAAATGAAAGAAGATACACTCTTTTATGCCCAGCTTAATCTATGAAATATATATCACAGAATTTATTTCTGCATAGTTTTCTTACTATTTATACTGTGTAATTGCAGTGACCATGGCCACCAATAAAAGTAGGTAACTTGCTACATGTAAATAAACACTGTAATAGGGACAATTTATTTAGATCATTTACATTATAATACTTGTAAATTTTTAGTAGCTAAAATTTGTATGAGATTCAGAATTAACAATAGGATTGCCTAAGGACTTTGAAGATGCAGGGAAACAGAAAGGATTTTATGTGTAATTTGAGTGTGAATTTGTATGATCAGAGGAGTGAGCACAAGGCATTAAACTGTACATCATACCCAAAATTTGTTTGTAAAGCCAGCACTCTCTTTGGAAATGATGAGTCTACAAATATAACCCAGTTACAAGGCAATCATGGTAGATTAGGGTGGGTCATGATCTTAGTAGAACTGGTGTTCTTGAAAAGAAAGACAAGATGCAGATGATTTTTGGTGGTAGCCTCATGAGGTCATCTAGACAGAGTTCTCATGCATCTACCATTTTGTTTTCAATGGTTTAATTCATCTGAGGTCAACCATATTCTAAAATTACTAAATGTGAAACTCCAAAAATGTAAATATCTATAAACAATGTATAAATTTGAAGTCGTTGGCCATCTTGAGCAGTGTGACAAAAATCTTATCCTGTCTTCCTATACCTTTGCCTGAGTGAAAACTATGAATTGAGAGGAAATTGTTGTTAGCACACTGACTCCTCTACCTTCCCACTGGTAGGAGTATCTGCTAGAGTTACAGATGACCCTTCTCTGTATCAGGAGCTGCATCCAGGCTTCCCTAATTCAGCTTAATAATGGGTGCCAAGCAGAAGAGCTGAGATACTGATGCCGAGGGCGTTCTTTCATTTTAGTGACATAGTCCTTCTGCTTCATTATCATTCTTCATCGCTGACTAGAGTCTTTGCCTCCTTCCTGTTACTGTAATGACACATGCTGATGAGAATCACCTCAGGGGAAGGAAGGCCTTATTTCCCAGGTCACCTTCTCTGTCATTGAGGGAAGTCAGGACACAATCTGGAGGCCAGAACCATGGAGGAACACTACCTACTGGCTCCTCCCTACTCCTTCCCTGGTTCATGCTTGACTAGCCTTTTTACAGCCTTGTACCACCCAAGGAATATTGCTGACCACAGAGGGCTGGACCTTCCCATATCCATTAAAAATCAAGGTAATCTCTTCAGGTATGCAAACAGAACAACATGATCTATATGGTTGTGCTTCTTCTCTCAAATGACTCCAGGAAAGTGTAAGCTGACACTGAAAGCTGACTAGAACTATGAGATGAGTTTATAAATGCATCACCAGTATACAAGTATAGGATACAACGCAGTATACAGAAGGGTCAGGTATTGCAGAAACCAAGATACCCATTTTAAGTAATTTAAAAGTGGGTTGTTCTGTCTTCCTTGCATACTCCACAATGGTATTGCTGATATTCAGGTAACATAAGCAACTTTGTGATGGAGTTCAAGACACATTCTCTGATTCTTTCTCTTTTAAAAGTCATAATGAACTCCAATTAGCAATACATGAAGGAGGGAAGGGATGGTTCCTGTTTCACACATGATGGCTCAGACAAACTTGCTGTGAAATGCCTGATACATTCTCCTTTTGACCTAAGCTTCTGTAGACTTAACTTTCTTTCCTCTGTCTCTCATTCCTGATCAAGAGTAGCTGTGATAGTCACTGGTACCCCCAGGTTTTCAGTTATGTGTATAGTTCAACCAACTAAATATTTTCATAAAATTGTTTGTTCTATTAATCTAAATTGTTTTCTGTTCATTTGTTTGGTTTTGTTTTTGGAGATAGGACCTCACTCTGTAGTCAGGCTTCCCAGGAAATTGCTGTAATCATCCTGCCTCAGGTTCACGAGGATTACAAAGAGGAACCACCACATCCAACTGTCAATGTACTTATTAATTTAATTCCCGTTTTCTGAAGAGATTATTCTCTCAGACAATACATACTGACCATAGTTTTATCTCCCCTAACTCTTCACAGTGCCCCCTTCTCATCTTACCCAGATCTACTCCCCCTTTATCTTCCTTCAGAAAAGAAAGGCCTACAAGAGACAACAGCCAACTATGCTTAAAAAAAAAATACAATAAGATGAGGCAAAAGTCAGAGACTTTTGAAGCTGAGCAAGACAACTCAACAGGAAGAAGAGTTCCAAGAGCAGACAAAAGAGTCAGAGACATATTTTCCTTCACAGTATACAGTTAGGAATCTCACAACAATGCCAAGCACATAGGCAGAGGACCTGGTACAGACCCATGCACATTCCTGCCGCTTCAGTCTCTGTAAGCCCATATGTGCCCTGCTTAGTTGATTTACTAGGCCATGGTCTTCTGGTGTTCTCCATCTCCTCTGACTCCTACAATCTTTCTTCCCATCTTCTGAGCAATTCCCACAGCTCTGGGGGAGGACTCAATGTAGACCTCCAATTCAGATTCTGTCTCTGCATATTATGTGGTGTGGGTCTTTGCATTCACTACCATTTGCTGCCAGCGGAAGCCACTCTGATGATGACTAGACAAAGCACCCATTTACTTCAGCTAATTTTAGTGATCTTTATGCAAATGAGATATTTGATAGTTAGTATTGAATGGACGGGTGGATGGGTGTTGGTGTGGTTAATAATACTATAAAACTGTGGATATACATGTGTGTGTGTGTGTGTGTGTGTGTGTGTGTGTGTGTGTGTGTCCATACACTCAAGTAGGAGGAAGGTTGAATTTTTAAGAAATAGGACACTTTGCATACATTTTTCTTCATTAAAATTTCACAATACAATTCTAGGCCTTGAGTTGTTATTCTGAGCATTTAATAGATGAAAAAATCAGAGATGATTACCACTTTGCCCAAAGTTACAAAAAAGGCAAGCCTGGACTAGAAATCAGATCAACTTGATTACAATACTGTCTTTCAGTCATTTTGCTATTACAGTATTTTTGGAGAGATTTCTTTTTGCTGAGTTTGAAAAGTCAAACCACAACAGCTTTGTAATCTACAGCAAAATGGAGCTTGTAACTGTAGTTTAGACTTAAATAATCCAGTGAGTACTTTAAAGTAGCTCCAAACATCCTCTAAAACAAATATTATATGAAGTCTCTAAGAAAATGAATAAATGAATACATGGCAATATGTCTCTATTTGTCAGGGTTCTCTAGAAAAGTAGAAATTATAGAATGAATCTCTTTCTCTTTATAAAAAAGGGATTTATTAGAACAAGTTACAGGCTGCTGTTTAGCTCATACAACAATGGCTAGCTGTGAACAGAAAGTCCAAGAATCTAGTACTTTGTTCAGTCCATGAGGCTGGATATCTCAGCTGGCCCTCAGTATACACTGGATTCCCTGAATAAGAATACCAGTGAAGGAATGGACTTGCTAGCAAGGCCAGAGCAAACAGGTCAAGACCAAAAACTTTCTTCTTCCATGCAGTCTTTTAGACTTGCAGCAGAAAGTGCGGCCCAGATTAGAGGTGACTTTTCCCAGCTATAATGATATGGATTAACTTGTGTCTTGGTGCCTCAAGATACACAGCACTGTCTATCTCTGCCTCCCTGATATGGCCTTCCCACTTATCATCAGAGCTGATAGGTGTCTCACTACTCTGCATCTTGCACAAGGGAGTTCTTTCCTCACTGTATCACACGTTTATTATCATTGAAACTAAAGCTTAATATTAAAACTAAATTGAAAATTTTAAATACTTGAAATAGAACCAGTCAATTTAAGCTAGACTTAAGGAAAATGAGTTTAGTAATTTTCAAATGTTACTTTAATGAGTAAATAAAATAAACTTTATCTGTTCATTACCTGATTTATATTTTATACAAATAATTAATATACAGAAAAGCATAATGCATCTCTTTTGACAAAGAAATGATGATTGATTGTTCTGTAATCAAACTTTCCTCTTCAGTGGTGTAGCACTGACAAATAACATTTTAGTTTGCTTTCAAATATGAAGTCTTATTGAGATGAGTACAGTTTGAGATGTTTTTTTCATAATTCCTCACAACATATTCTCAAAATGTCTTCTAAATGTTCCCATTTTTTTTTTTGAGCTGGGGATTGAACCCAGGGCCTTGTGCTTGCTAGGCAAGTGCTCTTCCACTGAGCTAAATCCCCAATATCTGCATATTGTATGACTGGCATTGTAATTTGAAATAGTGCGTATGTGAAGTCAGGCATCAAGTTTTAAATAATAGATTCTCTGAATTGCTTTCCCTTTATCTATTTTGATGTCACTCTTGCTTCAGGTTTTGAAATGATCTGCATAGCACCCCGTTCTTCACAGGCCATCTTTCTGTCTATTGCCATCTCCTGTTCCCTTAGGACGCTTCAGACATTTGCATTGAGAACAAGTCTAGTAAAGAAATGACAGAGAACTTAACTTTTGAGGATTATCGATCTGAGAATGAAAGACAAGACTTTTATTTTGTGAGTCATCTCAGTTTGAAATGAAGTATGAATTAAAGCTCTTCTTTAAAGGGATTGACTTACATAGAGCACATTTAGATCAATTACAATGAGGATGGCTCAAAATGTGGCCTGCTGGAGAGGCTGTGCCAGGATAAAGGTTGTGGGTACTTTCAGAGGAATAGATCTTTGCATCTTCACATAGTCTGGCAATATGAATTATAAACACAAAATTCTAAGATAATATTATGATGTGATTTTTCTTTATTTGTAGAAAAATTTCATTCTTAGGTGAAAAAAGTATCTATCCTTTCTATCAAGATGTGGTGAAGTGATCTCAACTCATTTGGGTTTATTTTGAATGTGTATGTAAACATAATGGAAATTACTAGAAGGGGATGAATTCTAGAGTTGCATTATGAGCCACCAAATTTTCATCTCTACTGTTCATTGCATCATTTGGTAAAGAATATATAACTTCAAAAAAATGGTGCCCTGCAGACTCCAAGAAATCCAGGGACTCCTCTCAGACTTCATCTTCCATACTGAACACCTGTGTGCCTGAAAAGTAGCTGAGGCCATCTGTTTCCTTATCTGTAATGTTGGTGGTAATAGCACCCACTTTAAGACTATTTTGAGAATAAAGAATTCAACATAGCATGAAGCACTTAGAAATACACTGGGTGCAAAGTAAGAATGTGATTTTTTCCTCTGTATAGTGGGGACAAGCAATTGAGTTCCTGTGATCTGGGCCTACAGGAACACAGAAGATCATGTGACTATTGGTTGTCCTTTGTCACTGAAATACACAACAGGGTTATATGCCATGATGCAAATGAGCTGTCATGCTGATTCATGCAGGGATGGCCTTTGCTCTCATTGTTCAGAATATGACACTTCTATGTTCCTGGTCAAACTATCAGTACTATATTTAATTTTGGAAACTATCTAATTCACCCCATTTAGGAGTAATTTGCTAGCTCCTGTGTTTAAAACAAGACTATTTCTTGTGTATTTATATTTCATTATTTTAAAATTTAGACTCTACCAAACTTGTGCAACAAACATGTACTTTTCATTAAAATAAGAGCTTCCTGTGTGGACAGCCAGAGGTTTTGGTGGTGGTGGTGGTTTCTCAACTTCTGTATGGAGGATGTGAGACTTTCCATGATCTCATCAGAGCTAATCAGCCCCTATCCCAGGAGAGGTGTTAATTACAGCCGACTATGGGAGACAGTTCTCCACCTCAGCATCCTCAGTTTCTATATCATTACTCCTGTTGATATTTGCATGGGAGATTCAGCTGAAACAGAATTTGGTTCTTCTGTAAGAAGTCTGCTCACAAAATAAATCATATTGAAATTATACTATTTTAAAGGCGATCTAGACCAGTGGCCAAATGATCAGCAATATTTGGTTTCCTATATAGAAATATTTATTCCTTATATTCATATGTAATTACCCACATGCAGATATATATAATATATATATATATATATACATATATGTAATTCCACCTTATATGAAAACATCCAATAACAAATAGGATGCTAATATTATTAATAAAGGTATGCATTTTATCAGCAAACCTTACAGAGCTATTGTGAGGAATCATAGTAGCTTTAACATAATAGTGCCACAAGAAGATCTTGTATACTAGACACAAGAAAAATTAAAAAATACATATCTAATTTATAACTGGGCCATTTGTTCAAGAAAAATTCTAAACTGAGGTGCTATGAAACCCCAAAAGAAATTATTTAGATTCCTACTGCTGTGGGTAAAATTTTATCCCAGAGTACAGGATTCCATTAAGGTATTTTACAGAGGGACTATGTGTGTATTCTAAAGTACTAATACAAATGATACAAAGTCTATAATTTAGAATGTCATCATCAGAGTTCAAAAATATGGTAGAGCAAACTGCACATATCTACACTGGCTTCTCTAAGGGTCACACTGTACTAAGTTTGGAAACATTTTATATCTTATAACTTTATCTAGAATAAAATGGAAAAGTAGTGGTCTATTACAAGGGATACTTTAAACATTTTATAGACATTTGGGCATATACAACTTCGCATTTCTTTTTTCTTTCTTTCTTTCTTTCTTTCTTTCTTTCTTTCTTTCTTCCTTCCTTTTTATTTTTCTTTATCTTTTTCCTCTTTTCCTTTCTTTCTTTTTTGCTTGCTTTTTTGCATCACCAGTGATCATAACCAAACCATTGAGCATGCTGCGAGACCACCACACGTGTGAACTATACCATAAACCCTCATCATTCTTTTAACTGAAGATTAAGAAAGATATATTCATTCCAAAATAGTATTTTCATATTAAATAGGATGACAACAAAAGAATTAAATGTTTTTGAAGTCTATGAGTATAGCCTTTTAAAATTATATTATCTTGCTTTAATATTAACATATGGTTTTTATAAAATGAAACATGTTAGTCTTAGAAAGCTCTTGTGGAATAGACTTTCATTTAATAAAAGAAGAAATAGTGAAAGAATAAGTAAAAGAAGTTTTTAGAGTTGGGTGACAATAGGTGCTAGTCGTGTAGGAAGGCTTGTTTAATCTTTGGCACCAAAAACATGCAACTTCTACTCTGTTCTTTTTTGGTGACCATGAATTTATTCCTCACACCTCATTTTGTTGATTTTTTCTCTTGTATCAATCAATTAATTTTGTATTTGTTGGTAAATCAATGCATCCTTCTGTTGGAAGCACATCATTTTTGTTTCTGTCTAAGAATCATCATGATACCATTAAATTATTTTGGTATCATTTTGTGCTACTGTTTCAACACTTTTTCTTCTGAAACCTTCTTGTCAATCAACACAGAATTTGATGGCTAACTGCTCAATAACTCTTTATATCAGTAGTTAAAGAAACACACTCTTCCCCTTCATGTCTATTTGACTGCCAAGTCTGGAAAGGTAGTCATTTTATAGCATAAAATCCCACATGTTTACTCAGAAGAAGATACTTCACAAATGAGATATAAACAGAGATCATCATGATATTTTAATAAGAGCATGATATAATTCTAAGTCAAAACTATTTTTTCTTCTGGTTTCAAAATAGCTACAGCCACACTTGCAGCTATAATAATTCTAGAATCATTCTTTTCTGAAGTCATAAATAATTCTTTAACCTCCCATACATCCTCCCCTCTTTGCTTTATAGATTTATCATTTTAATTTCAAGACACATGTTGAATAAACTTCTGCAACAGTAAACTCATAGAATTCAATACTTACAAACACTTAGTGCCTGTGCCTTTTAGAGAAAAAAAAAACATAGTTCTATGGATGCAGCACAGTAGTAGAGCATGTAACTAAATGGTATAATGTCTTGGGTTTCATGTGGAATATTTCTTTGTACTGTGTGAATATATGTCAATGTGATTGGATCAATAAAGAAGCTGACTGGCAGACAAAAAGAGAACACAAAAAGAAGAGAAAGAAGAGGAGTCTCCAGAGTCTTGAGGATATGTAGAGGAAGCAGGGTATGAACTTGCCACATTGAAAAAAAAACAAAATACCAAGTCACATGGCAGAGCATAGATAGGATATATGGCTTAATTTAAAATGTAAGAGTTAGCTAGTAACAAGCCTAAGCTATTAGTTGAGCATTATAATTAATAATAAGTCTCTGTATGGTTATTTGGAAACTGGCTGGTGGAACAGACCAGTACAACTACATATGGCATTCCAACATGATGCACCAATATCCACATAAGACTTGAGAAAGCTTTAAAAAAGTTCTAAACACACAAAAATGGAGCCAAACATGGCTTCCTAGTCTCCTGTCTATCATGCTGGCCACAGTGCAGAGACTAGTCTCCTAGAAACTACCTGCAGGATAGAGCCAGATTCCAACCACCATTCACTAGTGTTCTTCATTAACCTAAGCAGTGCAGGCAGTGACATAAGAGTTTAAAATTTATCTCATGCTCAGGCATCCTCTCCACTATTGTTAGTAGTCTAAGCTGGTGTCATCCTTGTGGGTTCCTGGGAACTTCCCTACTGCTAGGCTTCTCCCTAGCCCCATGATATCTCCCTCTATCAAGGTATCTCTTTCATTGCTCACCTACTCCATCCTTTCCCCAGCTTGACCATTGCATCCCCTTATATTCTCGTCCCCTGCACCCTACCCTCCATCCCCCCCCCCCACCTCCAGTTTACTCATGGAGATTTCATCTATTTCCCTTTCCTCAGGCAATCCATGTATCCCTCTTAGGGTTCTCCTAGTTTCCTAGCTTCCCTGGAGCTGTGGGTTATAGTCTTATTATTATTTGCTTTACATCTAGTATCCATTTATGAGTGAGTACATACCATGTTTGTGTATATACATCACATTTTCTTTTTTTGTTTTTTTTTGTTTTATTTTGTTTTGTTTGAGACTAAGTTTCTCTGTGTAGATTTGTGCCTTTCCTGGAACTCAATTTGGAGACCAGGCTGGCCTTGAACTCACAGAGATCCAACTGCCTATGCCTCCTGAGTGTGCCGCCACCACCTCCAGGCATATATCACATTTTCTTTATCCATTCTTCAGTTGAGGGGCGTCTAGGTTGTTTCCACATTCTGGCTATTACAAATAATGTTTCTGTGAAGTAGCTGAGCATGTGTCCTTGTGGTATGATTGAGCTTCTCTGAGTATATGCCCAAGAGTGATATTACTGGGTCTTGTGGTAGATTGATTCCCAATTTTCTGGGAAACCAAAATACTGTTTTCCAAAGTGGCTGTAGAAGTTTGCATTCCCACCAACAGTGGAGGAGTGTTTCCTTGGTTGCACATCCTCTCTAACATAAGCTGTCTTCAGTGTTTTTGATCTTAGCCATTCTGACAGGTGTAAGATGGCACCTCAGGGGCATTTTGATTTGCATTTCCCTGATGACTAAGGATGTTGAGCAATTTGTTTACCCCAGTAATCAGATTGGTGAATACCCTAACTGCCATCATAGAAGCTTCATCCAGTAACTGATGGAAGCAGATGCAGAGATCCACAGCTAAGCACCAGGCTGAGCTCCAGGAGTCTGGCTGAAGAGAGAGAGAAGAGGGATTCTATGAGCAAGGGCATCAAGATCATGATGGGGAAATCTACAGACAATCAAACCAACTAGTGGGAACTCATGAAATTTAGACCAACAGCTATGGAGCCTCCATGGGATTGGACTAGGCATTCTGCATAAGCAAGACAATTGTGTAGCCTGGTCTGCTTAAGGGGCCATCTGGCAGTAGAATCAAGATCCATCCTTGGTGCATGAGCTGGCTTTTTGGAGCCTACTACCTTTGGTGGAACACCTTGCACAGCCTTGATGCAAGGGGATGTTCTTGGACCTGCCTCATCTGAATATACTAGGGTTTGCTGACTCCTCATGAGAGGACTTAACCTTTTTGGAGGAGGGAATGAGGGATGGGTTGGGAGGAAGTCTGGGGTGGCAGAAGAATGGAAGAAAGGGGGATTTGTGGTTGATATGTAAAATGAATAAAAAATTTCTTAATAAAGAATAAAAATTGTCTCATGCAATCAAAAAGCAATACAGATTCTCAGTACAGCCATGTCCAGATAGAAGAAAACCTCTAAATAGGTTATAGTGTGCTTAAAAATATACAAAGACTTGGAAGAGAAAAGAGAAAGAATATATACAATCACAGATTTAAGAATAGATTAAAAATAGTAAAGTCCTTAGAAGAGGAGTAAAGTAAAATAAAAAAAGTAATAAGCCAGGCAAAATGGGAAATACACAGAAAATCTGGATCCTATAAATTATTATGTTGCCTTTACATGTTTTGACTGCTGATAAATAGAGCTGCTAAGAGACAGTTGATTATGAAAGCTGCTAGATCAAACCAACCTATAAATTTTAAAAAGATCTTAACTTCATAATGGAAGTCAAAAGATATGTTCCTTTGGGGGAGAAGTTATGATTTTATTTCCATAGCAAATGAGAAGCTATGGATTCATTCCAGGTTTATAAAGATCAAGTTTGATTGGGGAAGACCCCTGAAAATCCAGGATACAGATATAAAGAATAAATTTAGGGCCAGGCAGTGGTGGTGCACAACTTTAATCCCAGTACTTGGGAGGCAAAGGCCGATCTGGGCTATAGAGTGAGTTCCAGGAAAGGCACCAAAGCTACACAGAGAAATCCTGTCTCAAAAAAACAAAAAACAAAAAACAAAAACAAAAAGAAATAAATGTAGAAAAGCTACAAAACAATTAATGTATCTTTTTTTCTGCTCAAACATAAAACAAAAATATCGTCTTTGGCTAACTTGTGTACAACACACAGTCTATATTATATTAATACAAGTACATATGTTATCTTTAAAAGTTTATGTATTTTCAGAAGAAGAGGGCCAGACACCAGTGAAAATAGATGGCCAAGGTGATCCAGCCTCTCAAAATGCCTCCCCAGAATTCTGCATCCAGAACAGCTTCAAGGCTGCTGGCTGAGATACTCTAGCCTCAAAAACTCATCCAGCAAAGACGTAACCATTAACCTGATTTTCTCAAGGTTTCCCAAAAGATACCAGCACCTACAGACAGCAGGAAGTAGTCTAGAGAAAGCATCCACATTCCCAAGAGATGGGTATGGATGGGTTTTAGTTATTCAATAGATTATGAATGTTTGTCATTGTTTTGGGGAGGTTGGTTACAATGCATTTTTATTATACTGTGTTTATTCTTTGTCAAATATGCATGTATGAAATTCACAAAGAATAAATATAGTATAATAAAAATGCATCAAATATACAAAAATTACAAAATAACAAATATATACTCACACAAAATCAATAGAGACACAATAAAGCTGGATGAAATAAGCCATGCTGAGAGCACTGGTTTCTGTCTTATGCCACTTCATCCACATTATTCAGAACACAGCGTTCCCATGCAGAGCTGATGCTGTTACATAATGACTTGAAATCAAATGGGATGATGTTTCTGATGATGAACAATGGCTTTTATATCTTGCTTTTGCTGAGGATAAGACAATAAAGTGATCTGGATAGCATTCTAGTAAACAGAATAGAGTGAGCATCCAAGAAGAAACACAAACGCATGAAGATTTTTTCTAACAGCTTTTCAAAAGGCAACTTAGAAAATGCAAGTGCAAGGTTTTGTTTCTGTCAGCAACACTTTTCAGAAGATTGAGTCAACTGTTTTTTGACACACAGATGGCTAAGTCTTCAGAGCTCCTGATAAAGCAAAATCTGTGTAATGTGAAAATAAAGAAAGTAAGTGTGTATACATTCAAGAATCCAGGCTTACATTATTTCAATTATATTTTTAGTAGCAAGAAGAGAATTCAGGAAAAAATATGGGAAAACCTTCATTCTGAACATCATCACAGGTAACCATGGACACACACACCACTGTGCTAAGCTGTGTGTGTCTGATCTCTGTCTACACACCTGAGTATGGTGGACACATGGGTCTCTTTGAACAGATGTTTGAATTCATGAACCAGGAGAAGCTGCCAGGTTCAGTCTGATGAGGTGTCAGAAAATAAAACTCAATAGAATAAAGGAAATATTAAAGTAAGATCCAGAGATGGATGTAAGAGATAGAAAATATAATTGACTAAAACAAATTGAGGTCATGAAGGAGAGGATGTTGGAGAATCAATATAATTGAAGGACTGAAGTTATATACATGCACCTTGTCATTCACAAAAGTGATTCTATTGTGCTCCCTAACTTAAGTCCATTTTCAGGTTACTTATAATTCATAATACCATATTTTGTGGACATACTTCTGATTGAGGAAGAGTAGAATGTCTGAGATAGTATCTGTTTGGGGGCTCATATTCATTCACCTTGAAAAAAATCTAATGTCATTAGAGCTGTGAATGGATATGAACCAAAAGGCCATCACATCTGCTAGAATCTTTCTGTCTCTCTGGGGGCCAGTTAAGTTACACAGACACATCATAATAACTTCCTTTCTGACTTCCCAGATGAAATCCTTTTGTTGAAAATGATTCTGAATGCTTACATGGCATAGTCCTCTTGTGGAATCACAAAATCCATTTTCTTAATTGCAAAATTGTAGCTATTCTCATATTTCAAAAAACAATCCCCAACGACAACATTGAAGCTTGATATCCAGCCTCTGTGGCATTGCAGATCATAACAGTAGCAAAATTACAATTATGGAGTATCAACAATAATTTTATGGTTGGTGGTCACCACAGAATGAGGAACTGTATTAAAGACACAATATTAGGAAGGTTGAGAACCACTACACTAAAAGGTATGCAACGCATGGACCCTTTGTTCTTCCCTCTGGACTGTCCTTTGCTGTCTATTCTTAACCCAGTCACAGATTCTGTAGCTTTGAGGTGGCTTGGTGGTCTGGTACTTTGAAACTTTTACAGATTGTTATGCCAGCACTTGAGATTTACTCTGTGTTCTAAAGTAAGTGCTGGCAAGGTCCAATGAAGAACACATAACTCATGTGGATGTTGATAGTTTTTCTAGTTGTTTCTTCAACCATAGTACAATCTCAGTGTGTACTTTCACATTCTCTAGCATAGTCTGCATTCCTAGAACAATGACACATGCTATCTGTCCACAGATATATGCTGAAAGGGGAGCGTGTGCACAATGTCCTCACATGTTAACTTCCAGTATCAAGGCAGCAGGCTTGTCTTTGCCTAACTCTCCTATCCTGTAGTCATTCATTTGCAATGCTTTTACTTCACCAGTTATCAATCATGATGCCACAATTAGAAACTATCTCTGAAGCTAAATGCTCAGCAAAGTGCCTCATACTAGAATACTAGAATGGTGTTCATAAATATTTAATGAAGCAATAATTATATATATATATATATATACATATATATTGTCTATGCATAAGACATATCACTCAAATGATTCACAAGCTCAGCCAATATCAATTGAAAACAGTGTTTGCAATGAGATATGTCAACAAGCTGCCAAAGCAAAACCATTAAAATGAGGGAGACAATCAGAGCTCTCTGGGGGGTGGAATGAACAGAAAACCAGATGTCATTAAGACAATCAGATAAGTTTAAATACAATGTTCTGTGTGTGGATTCTCCAAAGTACTTTTAAGACACAATTTACAGAAGGCTGAGAGCACACTGGGCTAGGTCCGACAAGGACATATCATCATTACAATGGATATAGTTGTAATGTGGCTTCACAAAGTGCATTTAAGGAAAAGAAACAGGATCACATTAGGAGATACTTTTCTTACTGAAGTTTTCCCCGAGTCATTGCTGGGCAGATCTTTCTTCATCCAGTTAACTTCAATGGGCTGCTTTCATTTTCCTACCCAAGGTTTTGACATTCTTTGCCTGGAACACACTTTTCTTCTGGCTCTTATGCCTGATTCACATATTCTCATTAGAAATGTTACTTCTTTAAAAATCACTTCCCTACACATCTTATCTTTCTCTCACATCAAAAATTGATGACCTCAGCCTGCCTAGCCAGCTTGTCCTACTTCACAGAACTTCCTAGGATATTTATCCTAGTTGTAATTAAATAAAAAGATTTTGAATTATTTGTTTATGATCTTAATGCTTTTATTCCTGAACAGTGGATGCTCATTAAATTTTTAGTAAATTACTAAACAAACATGAGCTTTCTGGTGGAGATTTGAGCAGATCCACTGATGACCATATCAAAAAAACAAAAACAAAAACAAAAAAAAAACCCTTGATAGAACTGAACTCCAGCACACTGTTGGTACACAGTGGAGAGTCTTCTAAGAGCATGAAGAATTGTGCTAGTAAATATTGAAAATATAGGAAACCAAATAATTTCCTCTCAGCAGTTTACAGAAGCAGATGGCTCTGGATATTTTAGAAGATGCTCAGAGACCTAAAAATATTTCATTTTAAATACTGAAAAAAGACTTCTGTCTCCTGAAATCAGAAGGTCACTCTCTACCTGACCTTGACCATTATTAAGCCTTTAGGAAAGTGAAGCCCATCGTTCTCTGCCATTCTTACTAAATAAGAAAATGTTCTTCCTGACAAACTGCCTATACTCATGAGTTTACTACAAGTTTTTTTGTTTCTCTGGTTGTAACACTGCAACCCTCCAAGACAGTAATGCATCTCTGAGACTCTCAGTCTACTTTTAGAACTGATACTAAACCAGGTGTGGTGGCACACACTTTTAATCTCAGCTCTTGGGAGGCAGAGGCAAATAGAACTCTGTGAGTGTGAGACCAGCCTGGTCTAAAAAGTGAGTTCCATGACAGCAAAGGGCTATACAGAGAAACCCTGTCTTGAAAATCCTGCAAGTCAAAAACAAATCAAAAATTAATCCTATAATATTTCATACTTTAAAAGTATTTTTAGAGTTGGAGAGATGGCTCACTGATTGAGAGCGTTGACAAGTCTTCTAGAGGACCAGAGTTCAACACCTACCTCTGCATTGTGGCTAACAACTGTCTAAATCTAGTTCCAAGGACACAAGGAGGTCTGGCATCCTTGTCTTGATTATGTGAGCATTACATTCACTTGTGCACAGAAATAGATGTGGGCAAAATACCCATACACATCAAAAATCATAATAATAAACAAGACATTGTTTAATCATGTTTGTCTGTGTGAATATTTGCTGTTGTTATGTCTGTATCTAGTGTTCAGAAAAGGGGAGTCAAGTCCCAGGGTTCCAAGGCAGTTGTGAGCCATTGGCTGGGTCTTGAGAATGTAACAAAGGTCCTTTGGAAGACCAACAAGCACTTATAACTGCTTAGCTATCCCTCAAGTCCATGGATGTCTTCTCCCCAATGTCACAGTGTAATCATCTGCTTTCTTCCACGCACGGCACCTGGATCTCTTTAAGAGGCCACTGTTTCTTAAGTCTTCCCAGGTCAAGGCTCCTGGTTCCTGAGCTTTCAGATATGGAACTCTGTTACTACTGGTTCCTCTGCAGTGACTGTTGGGCTTCTAAGGCCTAGAAGGTCCTTACAGCCCCACTGAGTAGAATCCCATTCATCTCAGAATTAATTCTACCCTGACCCGAAGGCTTCTCCAGTCCCCAGTGGCTTTTTATAACATTCCTGACTTTTATTATTGTAAAGTAATAAGGATATTAAGAATTAAGGAATAAAAAAGATGATTAAATAAAGTTGGAGATAATATCTTAGTTTTGGGAAGTTAGGTGGTTGTAAAGTACTTTCTGAAAAATATGGAGACCCACGTACAAACCCCACAACCTGTATCCTTGCTGCATATTGATTCAGTTCATCACTGCCATGTGAAATACCTAAGAGGAATGGTTTGTGTTGATGGTTCTGTTATTACTCTATTTGGCAGCATGAACCTTGGAGAATGGTGCCTAAAAGTGAGGTAGATTAAGTCTCATGCAATAGCTAACTTAAATCTGGGCATCAAACAGTTTGTATTCTGAGGGTATTCTAAGGGTTTGGCAAAGTCATATGAGCAAAGTTCACCTGAGTTCAAGTTGTACAGTCACAAGGGTAAGGTCACATTAGTTTACACTGTATATAGTCATGAGGGCAACATGTTCTTAGAAACATCATCTAAATAATCTTAGTAAAATGATGGGTAATCTGAAGTAAAACCACCTCCTAATATTAAACCTGAAAGGGGCAGGAAAGAACATTCCAAGAAAAACCCACCTTATAGAGAAACAGAGATTACACAGTGAAAGATATTAGACTAGTGAAAGCATTATGTCTTGTACTCTGCCACCAAGCATGAAGGTCCATTCCTTATACTGCTTTAGCTATTTCATTAGCCATACCCTTGTAAGAAATGTCTGGTAAATGATATGAAGATGTAACAAAAACTTCTTGCTGTAACTGTTAATAGCAAAACTTAAATACCCTCTCACATCTTTTAAATAATATGTAATCTGTTTCCATGTATAATTTTGCTGATTACATTGTGAAGGCATAATAAAGAGGAAGTAGAATTCCAATAACATCTCATACATATTTGTTTTTGTGTGTTTATAATCTATCCCTCAAATATTTAACAGTCTGTTGTATTCAAATATTCTCCTTCCTCTGTTTCTCTCTGCTCATCACTGTTTGTCTGTTTTACCTTTAAATTATAAGAATCCTGTTGCCATTTTGGGCAAAGTCAAGAATTTGGATTAATGTATGTAATGTTACACTGGCCACAACAGCAGTTGTTGCAATGATAATTGTTCCTATGATGGCAGCAATAAGCCATTTGATAAAATATTTTTTTCTTTTTCAGTAAACCATTAAGAACTTGTATCAAAATACTAGCAACTGTGGTGGTTTGAATAGGAATATATCCCGCAGACTCATGAGTTTGAACACTTAGCCCATAAGGAGTGACACAATTAGGAGATATGGCATTATTGGAGTGGGTTCTGGTAGTTTGAGTGGGATTGGTTCCCATAATCTCATAGAAGTAGTACCATTAGTGGCCTTGTTGGAGTATGTGTGGTCTTGTTGGAGGAAGTGTGTCACTGTAGGCTTTGAGGTCTCTTTTTGTGTCAATGAATCCATTTCCTGCTGTCTCCTGATCAAGATGGAGCCATCACCATGCCTGCCTGCTGCCATGCTTCCTGTCATTCCTTGATGATAATGGACTGAACCTCTGATGGTCTGTGGCTGCAGGAGCTAGAGAGGGATCCACAATGCCTTCATGGATCTCTCTGCAACAATAGAAATATATCCCCTCCCAGTTCTCATTAGCCAACCAAGCTTCCAAGTCTCAAGCTGGTTAAACCACATAGGCCTATCTAAATGTAGTTCAGAATGTTCTGTAGAGAAATGTGCTTGAGCTCTTGAATGTATATCACCTTGATGCAAATTTAAAAATTAAGAGAAAATAAGAAAATTATAAGAATTGTTTTAATGTTCTATGTACTCTTTCCATTATACTCTGACCTTGAGGAGGATTATAAGGAATACCTGTAATTGTAGAAATAGGCACTTCCATAATAGCAAAGGTTTGTGTAAGAGAAGAACACACTGCAGTAGCAACTTGTGTTTTTGGATTTCAGGGTAGTTTACTTTGTTTTAATAGAGAAGTCACTGCGCCAACTCTTCGGAGCAGTTTTTTGTTTTTTTTCTTATCAGTAATAGCCATAGCTGTCTCTGGGTTCCTCCTAGGCAGGTTTTTGCTGCTTGTGTTTAGACATGGGGTTGCCAGAGTTCAGTATTACTGACATATTTTAATAGGGTTGAATATTTTTTTCATCTTTTTTTAAGGCATGGAAACTCAGCTGAAGGAGAGCACTAAACCTTTTGTTCTTTTCTGTTTCTTTCTTTCATTTCTGCCTCCAAGCTACTTATGTCTCATCCATTACAACTTTCTGTTTACTAGACTCCATCTTAGAGGGCCTCATTCCAAAAGTATCCTTACATTATATTTTCTGAAACATTCCTTTTGTCTCAAGTTAGGTTGGTTTTCCTTCTCACTGCATTTCTATACTTCATGTGCAATTCATATAGGAGCTCCCTTAATGTTGAGTTTTGATCTTCTTTCCAGATACTCATTTTGGGTGAGGATGTGCAAACTGGGATTCCAAAGCTGCCCATTATGATTGGAAAACTTTGATTCTTCCTTATTGCAGCCAATAAACTGTCATCAAATTTACATAAACAGCAGAGTCAGTTAAAACAGTCAATGACTGAGAAACATCTAATCAAAGCTGATTGATTACAGCCAGTTTAGACTGTTGAGCTGTACACCAAGGGTAGGCACAATTTTTTATTTTTAATTTTTTATCTTTAATGATGCACATGGAATTTGTATAACATGCTCATTGTCCTTTTGAAGAGCCATCTATTAAGGCATTAAAAGCAACCTCCCTAGAATTTTTAGATGTGATTTTAGGTAATACCAATGTTCCTTGGTATTGCTGCTCTGCATTGGTGAACCCAAGGCAGACAGGGCTGACAGGCAGCATTCAGCTGGAGAACAGCTGGAGTCCTGGTGAGACCATGGGGCGGGAGTGGGGTGGACAATCCCTGAACCCCAAGTGCACTTGTCCTCACGCCATAGCAATTGGGAAGTATGAGCAACACTAGAGTCCATTCTGTCCACCCTGCCAAGGTGTGTCCAGCAGAAGGTTTTTTTTCTCTCTCCATTTTTTTTAATTGTCCAAGTCAGCTGCAAATGAAACATGTTGCTGACATCTGTCTTTGAACAGCATAGGTTTCTAAAGCAGTTAATTTTTCTCTATCTTTGTAGAGCTCTACATTTCTACATAACTTCTGAAAGTTTATAACATGCCTTGCCTCCCTTAGAGGCCTGATTAATCCTTGGCAATCTTCAGTGACATTATTAAAATCCTATTGTTTTAATAATAATTCCTTGATGTATTTCCCTTTTACTTGTTTTCCAATAGTGTCTTCGAGACTTTCTATAAGATCAGCATAAGGCTCAGAGGGACCTTGTATAATTTTTATATAACTAGAAACTTAGCATATTCATAGGCTGTCCTAAATCCCATACCTGCACAATTAAAATCCCTTTATTGTCCTTAAGTGTTTCCAAGTTACCTAAAATGGAAAAGGGATCTCATCCCCTTGCTTATCAATACTATTTAGGACTCTATCTCACACCTCATTTAAAGTTTCTTCTGGAAACTAGAACTTATAATCACAAACAACTTACGAGCAAACTAATAGTTGTGATTTTGATACTTGTGCTACTTTCTTTAAAAGATGGTTCAGTAGATGGACATAAGTGAAAGGTCCTTTACTGCAATATTAAATCTCTCTGCCAATGCCATAAGCTGAGTCAAGCCGAATTAAGAATAAAAGACCAAGTTATTGGGCAAAATATTCATGGATGATTTTCCCAGTATACAGATGAGACTGAGAGAGGAGACTGGAAAAGCCACATGACCATTCTCCAGGAGGCAGTTTAAATACCCTGTAGGCATGGTCTTGAAAGGCTCTGGAGGAAGAGCTGCTGCTTGGCAGGCTTTCTGAGAGGGGATGTGGTTTGGAAGGAATGCAGGATAAGTTTCCAACTTAAACTTCTCAACATTTTTGGATATATGGGCACCTGTCCAAGTCTAGCTACTTCCTGTTGGCATGGGATGACGTGGGGAAGAGGAGGGGGAAGTCGTAAGTCAGTCGGTTCATGCTCAGTGGGAATTGTGGATGAAGAAGCATTCTGTTAACTGCCATCCTGGAGACCTCAAGATTCTGTTTCTTGAGGAAGAGTTGAAGGCAAGTTGCTAGGAGAAAAAAAAAAAATAGGTATCCATGGGGAGTGGAGATTGACAGTAGGAATGAAATGGAGTTGTTCCCTGATTATATTGACAAAGAAGAATGTGCGAGGCATAAGAGAAGATTGGTGCTTCATTGAGACAATCTGGAAAGCCAGAGTCTGGAGGGTCCCAGTTACTGAACAGACCATGTGTCCTGGATAGGAACCTGCTTGAGGCTGGAGAGATGGTACCAGGATTAGTTTCCTAGAAGTTTATCAGCTGAAGGGGTGATAAGATTCAGGGTGTAGGGTCTTGTCCATCAGGGCTATAAAGAGTTAGGAGATAGTTGTTTGAGGAGTACTTGGTGCCCTGGGGAGGAGTGGCCTCCAGGGGCATTTGGATCCATTGGCATGGGGGCAGGGAAACAGCTGTCAGCATGTGAATGGAGAAGGGACCTCAGAAGGGAGAGGTAGGGTAGGTACCCGGCCAGTGGTGGCTGGGGGTGATTCTAGGCTGAGAGGTGGTGATTGAGGAGGAAAGGCTTCTGTAAAAGAGCTCAAAAGGATTTAGGCCTGTAGGAGGACATGGGGTGTCCCAGAGGCAGGTAAGGGACATGGACATGAGAGAGGACCAAGGTACCCTGAGTTCAGTGGAGAGCTTGGTGGGTTATTTTTTGATGAGTCTGTTGGTCCTCTCAACCTTTTCTGAGGATTATGGGCATTAGGAGATATGGAGCTTTTTATGATTTTCCATGTGGGTGAAGGCAACCAGCTAGTCCTTGGCCAGTCAGTGTCCTCAAAGCTGATGCAGGAGCTCTCACATCTGGAGGGCCCCCTGTGGTTTGGCCTTGGCAGACATCTGGAAGGAGGAGTGTGCTAGAACCAGGGTCAAATGTGGAAAGATCCCAATCTTGGTTCTGACCAAAGAAGTGAGGGCTGTCCCAGAAACCCTGAGAACGTACAGTTCATGTAAACTGTTTGGAGGTCTAGGTGTCAGGGTCCTCCCAGGTGAAGGCAAAGAAGAAGTATGTGTCAGGGTGTAGAGGGACAATTAAAAAAAAGCATCTTTTAGTTCCAGAATGGTAAAATAGGAAGTTGTATGAGGGATTTTATAAAGGAAGTTATACGGATTATTTACCAATGGATGTGTTAGAATAACTGCTTGATTAATGAGGTGTGGATCTTGAGTTGACTGGTAAGCACCAGAAGGCTTACACATGGGAAGAATGGGGGTGTTGCAGGGTGAGGAATTAAAAGTCTCTGAGATAAAAGGTAGGCAATAATGGGCTTGAAGCCTTGGTGATAGATTTCAGAAATAAGAAACTGGGGTCTGGAAGGGAAGGAGGAGGGGTTCGTAAGGTGAACTAAGACGGGCTGGTGGCGAGCAGGAAGCATTGGGGTGGAGATGTCACATACTTGGGGATCTACTGGATATGGGAGGGTGGGACAGGACAGTTTGAGGTAGGAACTTGTGAAGCTATTAAGGGGAGAAGAAGGTGGGAATCAGGAAAGGGTTTGGAGGCCAAGGTGAGTGTGGCCTCAAAGCAGCTAAGATTATCATGACCAAGTAGAGGTACAGGGCATGAGAGTATGATTTGAAATGGTGTGAGAAGAATTGCCCTGCAAGAATGCAGAGAAGTGATAATATCTTAAGCAGAAAGGAGGGGTTCTCATCCACCCATGTGACAGAAATTGGCAAGGGAACTGTGGCACATGAGTGAGAGGTTAAACAGAATAGGTAGCTCCTGTATCCACTAGAAGGGTGACTTACCTACTCCAGGATCTTTACCTAGGCTCAAGGAGGGTGATGCAAGTCACCAAGTCTAGGCATCATTGGTCCTCCACCAGGCTGAGGAGTTCAAAGGCTGGAAGAATCTCAGATGCTGGTGTCAGTGAGGCTAGAGCTCCTTGGTCTGGCATAGAGGATGAGCCCATGTGGAGGCATTCCAATTTCCAGTGTCTAGGCTGTCGACACTGAGGTCCTCAGGGCAGCTGCCAAGGCGTGGGCTTGAAGTATAGCCTTCTGTTGCAGCTGAGCCTAATGGGAAGACTCAGCTGCCTCCTTTCAGGCATTAAAATCCTGAAAAGCTGTTTTCACCAATTTCTGTATGGGGTTTGGGGACCTTCCTCCACCCTTTGAAATTTCTTTCTAGTATCTGGTACTGACTGAGAAATGAAATGGATAGCCAGGATGACCATGGCTTCCACTGGGGAGGCTGGGTCAAAGTGAGTATATTGAACCAAGGTCTCTTGTAATTGATGTTTTAAAATGGCCAGATTTTCAGCAGCTTGCTGCATAATCTCTCAGAGTTTATCAAAATCAACAACTTAGTCTGAGATCACACCCTGAAGGAAAAAGTGAACCATCAGGTCCCTCCTCTAATGGCTGTTTTGACCTCGTTGGTAGTCCAAGTAGGGCTCTGTAGCTGGCACTACCATGATATCCTCAGGGACTGGATTATCCACTAGGTGGGTTTGATCTGCATACTGTCTTGCTGCTGCCAGAACTTAACTTCACTCCTCGGGAGTGAGAGTGGAGGTCTGGATGACATAGAGGTCATGCCAGGTCAGATTGTAGGCTTTGGAAAGATGATGAAGCTCTTTGATATAAACAGAAGGATTAGCAAAGAAAGAACCCAACTGCTTCACTATCTGTGAGATGTCCTGAAGGGAGAAGGGGGCATGGACTCAGACAATTACACTGGTTCCAGCCACCTCTCAGAAAGGAGAGGAAAGCAGGAGTCTGCCAAGACTGGGCACAAGAAGATACTGGAGAGGATTCCAGGGAAGGGTAGGCCAGTGTGTGGTGTGTGGATGGCAAGCAGGGTGTAGGTTGTGGCATTGGAGGATAGGGAGGGGCATTGGAAGGCAGGGGAAGCGGGGAAAGGTGGGTAAGGAGAAGAAAGTTGGTCCCAGAGAGGGAAGAACTGGGGAGGGGTGGATACAGGCAGGAATGTTGGCAACTTAATGGAACATGTGGCAGTATAGGAGGGGGTGGGTAGGCAGGGTTTGGGGGGGGGGGAGGGGCTGGTGTCTCTGGTGGCACAGTCAGAGCAAAATGTTCAGGGTCCCAGTTCCCAGATGAGTGGGAATCTGGTGGTGCTTCGACTCGATCCAAGAAGACCTGGGTCATAGGACACTGGCTACAGAAGAAAGGGCAGGGAACACAGAAAGTAAAAACTGTGGACATAGGGCAGTTCTGACCACTTATCTCCATGCCAGCAAATATGTTCAAGATATCAGATGATGGTAAATTAAAAAGTTCTCTGTGGTAGCCATCTTGACTGGTTATCAAGAGCATATTGAGCCCAGGCCTTAGTGCACAGGGAAATCAGGTGTTCAGGATTTAGTATCAGATAGTGCCAATTTAAATAGATTTTGTAAAAGACACCCAAATGATGTTTGGGGATCTGGCTTAGATCTGCATCTGCCCATTTCATAAGCCTGTGTCAGAACCCAAAGTCTAAAAGAAACACATACACTTGTGATTGGCTTTTGAGTCGGGTGGGTGGGTATGGGATGTGCTTTTGTGCAAATTTATTTTATTTTATTTTATTGCAAAAAGATCTACAAAGCAAAGATTGTTTTTGCTCTGGGACTGGGTCCTGGTTGTCCCTGTGTGGCTGTGTCCTGGCAGGGAACCCTGATAATCAGGATGGGTACTGGACCCCTAGAGGCAGTGACTTGAAATGGGCAACTTACTGTCCAAAAGCCAATCCAATCTGGCAGAGAGCGAGTTTAAGGAGAGGAGTAGTTTTCCCATGTGGCCAAGGGATGATGGGAAAACTCAACTCCTTCTGGCCAATGCACCAAGATGTAAGGTTTCTGTACCTGATTTTAAGTCTCTCCATTGATGCAGTAAACAGAATAAGTCAAATGAAAAATAAAAAACCAAGTTGATTAAGCAAAACATTCCTGAGTGATTTTCTCAGGCCCCGGAGATGACATTGGGAGAGGAGACCAGAAAAAAACCACATGGCTGTTCTCCAGGAGGCAGTTTAAATACCTTGTAGGTATGGACTTGAGTAGCTCCAGAGGAGGAACTGCCACTTGGTGGGCTTTATGAGAGGGGATGAGGTTTAGGATCGGCGAGAGTGAGGCTGGAGCAGATCTTCCAACTTAATAAGGCAAAGCCTTCTCTGGTTTCTGCCAATTATGATCACTCACCTCTTTCTATGAGGTTCCCCACTCTCTTATCTTAAGCTGATTCCGGGTCCCTAATTCTGGGCATCACTTGTTATCACTCTATTTGGCAGCCTGAACAAGAGAGTGGAGCCTAAAAAGAAGGCAGACTAAAGTGTCATGCAATAGCCAACTTTATTAAGGGTATCAGACTGTTTATATTCTGAGGGTATCCTGGAGGTTAGGCAAAGTCATATGAACAAATTTCACTTGAGTTTAAGCTATATACTGTTACAAAGGCAAATTCGCATGAGTTTTGGCTGTATGGAGTCATAAGGGCAATTAATGTTTGGAAACATTTTTCAAATAATAATAGTAAAATGATAGGTAACCCAAAGTCAACCCACTCCTATTTACTACTGGGAATAACCATATTATGGAGGCAAAGAGATTATAAGACTTTTGCCTGGTTTTCTTGGAGTAATCTCACAAGTTCTTAACAATGCTCCCACAGCTTTATTCATGGATCATGTCCAACAGTTCTAGAAGTTTCACTTAATACTTGTTTGTAGCTATGGATTTGGTCCTTGAGTGAGGTCAAGACATGGTTATTGATGGAGTATGTGGCAGGGAATACTTAAGTAATGGTGACCAGGAATTAGATGGGGAGACAAAAAGGAACCAGAGGCAAGATACCATTCAAAGGCATTATCACAGCGACCTGCTTTCTATCGGATCAACCTCATCTCTTCAAGTCCCTAGCACCTTCCAATGTAGGTGCTGACAGCTGAGAACCAAGTCTTTACCAGCTGAGCCAGCATGGGTGTTTCTATGTAACCACAGCACTGTGCTTTCATGATAAGCATCAGGCAAATATTTCCCTTATTGAGAGGTTGAGACCAGTTTGTGGTTATGTCTATGTAAACTAGAGACAAATTTGTATGGCGATCCACATGAACATTCATCATTGATTTCATGATGTTGTATCATGCCAAAGATTCCAAAGGAAGAAGACAGCAAATCGCAAACCAGCATTTTCTGTGATTAAGAAATCATTTTCATGCAAGTGCTACCAAAATTCATGACAGGACACAAACATTGAAGAAAATGCTATTAACTCCTGAGACAGCCTTCTGGGTGTTGTGTTCTCTCTCTTTTCTCTTTCCTTTTCTGTCTATGGCTTTTTCAGACAGGGCCTTGTATAGAGTGGCTTCATACTTACTAGGTAGCCAAGGATGATCTGGAACTCCTGATCTCCCCACTTATCCATCCTGAATGCAGGGACTGAAGGCATGGGTTACCACACCTGATCTCTATAATGTTTGATTAGCAATATCTGTGCTATAGTGAACTTTTAATAAATTGGATTCTTTTATTGTATACTTCAAACATTCATGAATCATAGCAGCTTGGTGTTTTAGTCTGAATATTTAATCTGGCAAATGAGAATTTAAACTCAATACCAAATATTCAAGACAGATTCTGTTAAAAGTTATCCAATGCAATAATAAGAGTTTCATATAATACTTACTGAATAAAAAACTGGACAAAGCATCATAGAAAAAACGTCAGTAAATGGAATTCCCAGTGACTTTATCAGCTCCCAAAATTCCTAATATAGACAGAAAGGCTTCTGGGAGGTGTTTCTAATTGTGGATAACATTTATGGTTTAATATAACTGATAAAATAACTCTACCATAAAAGTGGGAGAGTTTAATTAAAAACAAGCTTGTGTGAATGAAGTTCATGCTCAATAGGCAAGAAATTAGACATATCATTAAGAGATTAGGAGCAGCAATTGCACTGGGAGAAAAAAAAAGGTACTTCCAGGTGACACAGGAAAGAAGAAATACATTTGTGTTCATGATCTGAACACATTGTGATGTCCTCCACACCTAAGGAAGATGCTCAAGGAGATGTTTGTAGCATAAGGAGGTGAGCTAGGCTTTCTCCGGGGCAAGAAGAAATTCAGGTGCTGAATATACTGGATTTTAGCATTCTTCCTAAGTTTCATCTTCCATCTTGGGGTGAAGAGAGTTCATCATTAAATTACTGTTGCAGAAAGGAGATTCTAAAGTGAATCCTTCAGAAGGAAAGGCACAACGAGGTGATGGCCTGTAATCCCAGTGCTTATGGCGAGAAGAAGGCAGGAGGAGGACTGATTTGAGACAAGCCTGAGATATAGTATGAGGTTTTTGTCCACAAAACAAACAATCACATCATAATAAAATATGCTTTTCCATTGAACATATACATTATGTTCAATGAGATAGACTTACACTTTTTGGCAATTCTTTTTTTATTCTCTCTCTCCCCATCGCTCTCTTAATTTATGATATCTCTATTACCCCTATTCCAACTCTTTTGTATCTCCATTCTTTATAAACAATCCAGAAACAGCTGCCAAGTTGAAAATATTACAGCAAAGGAGAGACTCTGCTGCTGCTCTACCCTTGAGTACTGTGACAGTGGAAGAACACAAGATCCTTTGGAAATAATCAGGCCATGCTCCTCAGGAGATACATCATTTCCGTTAAGAATATTTGTATCAGCTGGTTTCCTGATGGGAGCTGGATTCAGATACTTAATTTCTTCTGGACTCTCAACACTTATTAGAGTTGAACTTGTAACCCACAGTTTCTGTTTCCAGCACCCCCCACTTTATACATAACAAAACATTTTCCTGACTTGTATCGTTATGTGGGCATCGCATGAATTTCAAATTACAGAATTGAATGTTTGCAATATGTTATAGGGGATAGATCCAGAAACAAGAATGTAGGATCTCATCTTGTCTTTTATTAAAGTTTGCTTTTAGTTATTTTTAGTTATGTTTATATAAGAGTATGTGTATATGTAAATGCACATGCCTGTGGACTCTAAAAGAAGGTATCCTATCCCCTAGAGTTGGAGTTTACAAGTTGTTGTGACCACCCTACATTATGGTGGAAGCCAAACTGAGACCCTCTGCTATACCCCAATACACTCCAACATCTGATTTTACTTTAACATGAGCACAGATTTTCATTTATGCCTCTTTAATGCTCTGTAATGAACGTTGCCCCTTCAAAAGTGGTCTTTAAAGATATGGAACTTTTGTCTTTTTACAGAATGAATGTAATGTTAGTTCTTAATATGAATTTAAACTATAGCATAAAATACAGCTAATAGATTTGTTTTAGCTATGTAAGGAGAGAGAGAGCATGTTTATGAGGGTGAACATAAAACCCATAGGGCTAGCATATAGCATATGAGAAATAAAATTCTATTCTCTCCATTTCTTTAAAACACTATAAGATTTTAACTTAGTGAATATACATCATGTTTATAATCACAAAATACCATATTTCTTTAATAAAAGAAATAGTTTGAGATGTCAAACTCTTCAGAACTTTTATTTATGACCTCAGTGAGACAAAATATACATGCAAGGAAAACTAGTTCAGAAGAGCAATTCAAGGATCTAAAATGCTTATAAATCATATCTTTCAACGTAGAAGAAAGTACTGGGATAATTAATAAAAATCTGAATGGGAAAGTTGGCTGATAAATTCATGTGTCAATATTAGTATCTAATTTTGATAAATCCACTCTAGTTTCTTAAATAAATAGTAAAAGTTTTAGGAATAGAGAGAGGACTATCTATAATTTAATGACAATTGCTTTAGAGAAGGATACATAATACAAGAAAGAAAGAAGAGGGCACAAGACATGTGGGTTTAAGCATTGTGCTACTTTAAATTACAATGTGTATTAATAGAAAAGTTAGAGCAATGCTTTCTTTTCTTTTTTTTTTTATTGATTTCATTTTGGCAATTCCATACATGTATATGATATATTCTGATGATGCTCTCCCCACACTCTCTCTTATCTTCATTCCATCTCTGCTCACCACCCTCATTCCTACCAATGACTATTACAGACTTTTGGCTTTGTTTTGTGACCTGTTTGATTTAACTATGGTCACCCTGTGATCATTGGGCTGTAAATATCTATTGGAGCCTTGTGGAGACATCAGAGAATTCACAACTGAAAGCAATGACTCCACATCTCCTTGAATCCATCAGTAGCAAGTGATGGATTGGCCATGGGACAGGGGACTCCTAAGCTCCTTTCCATCTATGCTTCACTGTTGACAGACCCATGGTTCAATAAAGTCAATGCAGGCATCCTTCTTTGCTCTGAGTTACTGATTTCAGTGGCCCAGTCTTGTCCAGAAGATGGTGTTTAGAAGCCATTTTTCCCTGTCTGCAGTTTAACTCAGGATATTCCCACCTTATTTTCTTTGTTCCTTAAGAATTTTAGAGGATGCTATAATTTTTAGAAAAGGAAAATAGCATACAATAAAAATTAGTTACTTGATTCTAGCCTGCATATAGAAGTTTTAAAGTTTACTAACCACTCAGACCAACAAAACATTTCTAATGTGAAATACTTATTGGACAAACATAACGTGGGCATTGTATCTGAATTTAGAATAAGTATTCAAGAAACTTTTTGACGTGAGATCTCTGGAGTCCACAATAACACAAAGCAACAATACCTGATTGATTTCAGAATTTGGTCAGATATCAGAAGTCAGGCTAAGCTTGACACATTTTAATCCTTTGCAAACGAAAAAACATTTTCCGTGTGTTCAGATAGAAAATGCATGGCTACCAGGGAAAATAATACCTGAGATATATGGCTGTTTAGAGATTACTAAACAGACTTAAAGAATTCGGAATTTGGCTTGTAGGCAGTAAATATCATTTTCATCTTATGAAAGGACAGAAGACACATTTTCTCGGAGAGTATGTCCCCATGTAACCCCAGGGAAGGTAAAGTGTGTCAGAAGCCTGGAAGTGTCAATTCCTGCTTAGTTTTCCAAGAGATTGTAGTGGTTATTGGAGTCTATGGTCCCCTGAATTTGTAGAAAAAAATCAAATACTTTCTGATAGTTTATATGATATAGTTTGAGGTCTCTGGATAAAGGAATTAATGAACCCCATAACTAACCAATCTCTACTCAGCTTTTTTTTTTTTTTTCTGGATTGCAGAAGTAGATAATTTGAGCCAGAAATATCCTGCTTCAGTGATGTATTCAAGCATTTATGTCATTGCCATTTGTGAGTAGTGAATATATACATATCTAGTTTTTAAAATCTGCCTCACTGGGCACCAACAGAAGAAAATATGCAAATATAGAAAAAAGCAAACTACAGTGTGCAGAGGTCTGGTCTTCATACCTATTTCTGCATCTGTTTAATGAGTTATGTGAAGACATGGCACTTCTTTCAAGCCATGGGCCAATGAAATTGTAACTTGATATAACATTTTCAGAAATTACATTTATTTATTTACATATTTATGTGCAAAACCAACTGCAAATTTGGCCTTACCTCACAAAGCTTGATAGCATGCTTCAATAATCTAAATAAATATTTTCATTTAACTTAGGCATGTTCTAATAAAAACTAAAAACAGACTTTATATAAAATGTGTAGTTCTTACCACTCCTCAAAGAAACTTCCTTTTGCAGAAGACATTACATTACTGAGTTCTACAAATGGTAAAAATACAGAGAACAACTTTCCATGAGATGCCCAGCCCAATGCAAACCCTGATGTCTAAGGTTTGGGGAACATCAAGGAAGAGGCTGTGGGAAGATTTTTAAGAGCCAGAGGATTAGCACAGGTGCTGTGATTCTCTTATGAGATCTCAGCATAAGGTTGCCCAAATAAGACCTTCCAGATGACTGCAACAGATGACATGATAATGCTGAGGACAGGGAAAATGTCACAATATCCCATCCCTACATGAAGAACTATTGGCATCAATTAGTGCTAGGAAAAGGAGAATTTGTGTTCTCCAGGATTGAGCTCCCTATTAGGTTATCCAATCTCAAGTAGTCATCCCTAAACACGTACATGTGAACAATGGAGTCACTAGGTTACACACACACATACATGTGTGTATGTATGTAAATGTATATGTATGTATGTTGTGTGTATAGCAGTTATTTAAAAAAAAAGAGGCCAAGAATTAGAGAGAGTAGAGGGGGCAAAAAAGAAGTTGAGGAGAGGAAAGAGAGCAATATAAATGATATAGACACTGCACTTATGTTTGCAAATCTTAAAAATTAAATTTAAGATGTAGCAAAGAACTACAGGCAAGCATTGAATGCCAAGAGAGAAGGAATTAACCTCTTCCAAGGGTGAGCCCTTAAATTGGTTATCAATGCAAAGTAGTCAACCCTAAAACTATATATATATAAGAAAATTGGATTCAGTAGACTGTATTTTTATAATATATATGTATATTGATGTGTGTGTGTGTGTGTGTGTGTGTGTGTGTGTGTGTGTGTGTGTGTAAAACAATAATAACCAAAGAAAAAGAGGCTATCAATCTGTGAATGGGGAAGCCTGGAAGGAGATTGAGAGAGAGGACTTGGGAGGGCCTGGGGAAAGAAATAGAATATGGAAAGTGATATATTATAATTAAAATCATTAAAACAAAAATAAAAATAAAATAATAATTAATAATAGCACAAAATCTATGTCTTTTAAATAAATGAAACAACAGAAACAGACTAAAAGAAACCAAAAAGCCCTAACATAGGTGATAGAACTAGTAGAGTGACATAAAGCTGCGTATGAGGCAGGTGAGATAAAGGAAAAGTGATCATTATATAAGCTTGTCTGTAACACTAATTGCTAAATGGTCTTATTAATAGAAAAAAAAAACAGAGCCAGATATTGGGATGAAAGCTGAAAGATTAGAGAAACAGAACAAGCCACCCATGTTCTTACCTCTATGGAATCCTCAGCCTCCAGAGAGTGAGTTCTTATTTCCTTACATCTTATATACCTTTCTATGCCCAACATCACTTCCTGAGATTAAAAACGTGAGTGCTTCCCAAGTAAAAGCATGAGATCTCAAGTGCTGGGATTAAAGGCATGTACTGCTGTGGGATGTTCAAGTATGTCAAATGTGTTGCTCTGATTGGTTAAAATAAAACACTGATTGGCCAGTAGCCATGTAGGTAGTATAGGTGGGACAAGCAGAGAAGATAATTCTGGGAAGTGGAAGGCAGAGGGGAGAGAGCTGCCAGCTGTCACCATGACAAGTGAGATATAAGGTACAGGTAAGCCATGAACCACGTGGCAAGTTATAGATGAATAGAAATGGGTTAATTTAAGATAGAAGAAGTAGATAACAAGAAGCCTGCCATGGCCATACAGTTTATAAGTAATATAAGCATCTGAGTGATTATTTTCTATGTAGGTTGTGGGACTGTGGGGCTTGGTGGCACCTGGAGAGAAGCTCTCAAGCTACAGTGTACCACCACTTCCTGCCTTTGTTTCTCTCATGTAGCCCAGTGTGGCCTTGAACTCACAGAGATCCAGTTGCATCTCTGCCTTCCAAGTGATAGGATTAAAAGTGTGTGCCACCACTGCCTGACCTCTATGTCTGATTTAGTGCCTGGCTCTGTCCTTCTATCCCCAGGCAAGTTTACTAGGGCACACAATGTATCACAACACCTGACAAACTTTAATTTGTTTCCCCAGTACCTAAGGTGTGATGGAAAATAAACCTCCTAAGTATTGTGCCCTGATTTCCACACACATCCTCCCAACCATACATGTACACACATAGTAAGAATAAACTAAATAAAATTTAAAGGTACTGTATATACAATGCAAGGAAGTAACTCAGTGGAGAGAGCACTTGCTTACTATGCCAGGAGTTCATTCCCCAGAATAGGAGAGCAGACAAACAAAACTGTATTTGTGAGTGAGACATCGTGAAAGAGAATCAGATCAGCAGAAGGGGAGATAGAAAATAAGTGAACATGAATATGAATAGTCCTGCGTTCAGGAAGACTGGCGATCACCATGTGAAGCTAAATAACCAGACTCAGAAGAACACATAGTCCATACTTCTTGTGTCATCTAAATCTAGAAAAAATAAATATGACAGTAATAGGAGACTGTTTGAGAAGAGAAAGGGGACCAGTAGAGCAAGGAAATTAGACAAGCAGGGTGTGCTGGCTACTTTTATTACTAGACACAACCTATAGACATCTGACAAAAATGCATCCATAAGGTAGGGCTGCAGGTTCTAGAAAATTTTCTTAATAAGTGCTTGATGGGGAAAAGTCCATCTCATTGTAGGTGGGGCCATCACTGGGCAGGTGGTTCTGGGTTCTATAAGAAAGCAGGCTGAGTAAGTTGTGAAGAGCAAGCCAGTAAGCAGCACCCCTCCATGACCTCTGCATCAGCTCCTGCCTCCAGGTTCCTGCCCTGTTTGAATTCCTGTCCTGACTTCCTCTGGTGATGAAAAGTGATATGCAAGGGTAAGTCAAATAAACACTTTCCTCTGCTAGTTACTTTTGGTTATGCTGTTTCATCACAGCAAAAACAAAACAAAACAAAACACCCTGACTAAGAAAAGGGGTAATGAAGATGAATATGATCAAAGTACATGTATGAAAATGTCAGAGTGAAATCCATAAAGTGGGCCTAGAGGAGCATCTATGCTCTCAGATACTCAAGGCTGTAGCAGGAGGGTCAGAGGTTCAAGTCTTATTTCAACAACTTACTAAGAAGGTAACATACACATATACATACATATAGAGCATACACATACATGTATAATCTATTCATGCACATATATCATATACATACACATATAACATACATTTATTATATTAATATACAAGCACAAATCATGCATATATAATAAATATATATACATGATCATATGTATGCATGTATGTAGAAGGAGCTTGTTCACAGCTCAGTGGTTGAGCTCTCTTCTGATATGCATCAGGCCCTAGGTTGCACCCTAATAGAGCAAGAAAGATTTTTGTAAATTAATAAATATTCATAAAGTGATATTATTTTGCATATTTATAGGTTTATTTTTAAATCACCTAGTGTCAATAAGCACACAAACATTTTGATGTATATTTGCATTTGATTAATTTTGTATTTGCTAAATTTCCCTAAAATTAAATTACCTAAATGTCTTTATGAAAGACTTTGTGTTTTTAAAGATAAAATACTATGCTTTTTTTCATTTGTAGAATGTAGATTTAATACTCCAAAATTGAATAATTTAAATTATATTTAAAATTTAATTCTCATTCCATAGACATAGATTATTTATTAAGCTACTTTATAGAACTTTATCAGGGAACAGAAAGCTAGGTAGAGTAGAATCAACAATGGTTTGGAGAGATTCAAGTTCAGATGGTCCACTCTTAGCCATGAAACACTTGGACTAAGCTTCTGTAGTCCAGACTTTAGGAAGAATTAATTAAAATACCTAAGTCCTCAAAGGCTTTGGGCATTTCTACTTTCTATACATAGATATTTTTGTCTTTGTTTTCCATCAATATTGACCTGAAAATTATTCTTAATACAGAACTTCTTTTACTTTCAATAGTATAGCAGTTTTCCCCCAGAATTAAAAGGTATTAGCACTCAATTACTGGAATATTTACAATACTATCTCTTCTCAACCTAAAATTTAATGTTCTTTATTTTTCAACTTACTTTAGTTTTGATAAAAATCTCTAAAACATCATTTTCTCCTTTTCATCTGTTGAAACAAGCTTTGGCTTCAGTGCACAGAGGTCTCTTCATACTTGAACTCCACTTTCTCTTTGACAAAGCTTTGAAAGCTCACCCACTGCTGTGTTAATCAGGTTCCATCTCAGTGGACTCACTGCAGCATGTCAAGTGTGTATTGAAGTCCTTGACTTAAAGATTCTCAGGAGAGTGAGTACACAGGTGACTCTTCAACATGCAGGGAATGATGATTTCCTGCTTCCTGTAAACCCTTTAAAAGCCCTATACTTCTGGTGAGTGTGTCTATGCTGAGAGTTAACCTATAAATAACTCTCTTAGTATAATGTATTATGTTTAAAGAAACATTTCTAAACACTGTGAGAGTCTCTGAAGGCCCCAGCTTCACATGGCAAATATGGTTTCTCACAGGACTATTATACAGAGCCCTGAGCAGATAAAGCACAGTGACAGCCTTTGTTCTTGCACTTAAGCTTCAGACAAAAATATATCTTTTTTATTGTGTTTTAAGCAGCATTAAATAAGAGCTCAATAATAAAAAAAATATGATGTGGTGACTTGAGTACCATGTTTGTTTCTAAGTTTCTTTAATATAGAATTTTACTTTGAGGATGTCAGTCCTTCCTTGTCCAACATTCTCAGGTCTGCACTGTGGACTGAGATCTACCCAAGCCCATTTTCCCCCTCTACTTCTATTCACAGTGAAAGCATAGCAACATGGTATATATATCATAGTATATATATCAGCCCATCATATATCTCTAATCCTAATTTATTATAACCATCCTGACAGGAGTGAATACATTCTAAAGAGATGCTTATCTATATCTCCCTTTGGCCATCATAATATTGAAATGATGCATCCTAAGAAGTTGGAATTTCCCCAGGAGCATCATGATTCAAAAACTGGTGAATTTGTGTCTTGAGACTGGTTTCGCATAGTTCTGATTAATCACTTTTCAAATCACTTCAAAAGCCAGGCGATGGTGGCACACACCTGTAATCCCAGCACTCAGGAGGCAGAGGCAGGAGGAACTCTGTGAGTTCGAGGCCAGCCTGGGCTACTAAGTGAGTTCCAGGAAAGGCACAAAGCTACACAGGGAAACCCTGTCTCGGGGGGAAAAAAACACAACAACAACAAAAAACAAACAAACAAACAAACAAATGATTTCAGAAGAGAAAATAGGATGATGGGTGGGAGCATACCTTGATTGGAACTGCTTATCTAGCTGTGCACTTCTTGCCTCTGTTTAAGCCTAATCTTCCTGTTAGGATCATGAAGGTAAACTTGAGGTCACAGTACATTGCTCCTCTTCTGAATATGTCTACACTGAACGTACCTCCTTTTTCAGCCTTTCATTATGAATTGTGTCTGTTAATTGGACAGCTGAGGACAAGTGGTGAATCTGGCATATTTGAGGACTTATAGGACCCAGGAACAGACAGAACCTAAGTCCAGTAATGTCATTTTTTTAAAATGACTTGAAGTAAACCAGAAGAGTCAAGAATGTCACAGAAAGTAGCACATAAAGTATCTAGAATGGCTCAGATGCCACCCTCTAGATCATGAAGGTTCCAGTATTAAACATACTGTCTCTCAATAAGGTAGCAAGCAGTTACTGTCGCAGCTGATAAACCGAGCAAACACATTAGTAACACCAATGATTAAAATATGCAAAAAAACAAACACCGAGGACAGAAGAGTGGCCTGGTCACTACCTAGCACTGTGGTTGAGTCTAAGATCTTTAATAAGCAACCACTGTCCAAACATGTGATTATAGAAACATATCTATACAAATAATAAAAAAAAATACTATTACCACAAAAGGAATAAGAGAGTTTATTCTGGAGTCAAATATGAACAGCCATGGCATGGGAACATGGATTCAGGATACCGCTAATAACAAGTCAGAATGTGGTTATATTTTCATGATGTATTTTTTATAGTAAGAGAACAAGGAAATTCATAAAGCAAGGCATTTCCTTTGAATGCATTTGTGGAAGCATGAGACAGACAGATTATAGCAAAGTAGGAAGCCTCTGCTGTGATCTTACATGGTGTCTGATGACACACTTAGTCTATGTGTTGGTAGAAGCTTGCATTCTGTTTGTATGTTCCCAAAAGATTTTGCCTGATAGCCACACAGATGTCAGATTCCACTCAGAGGCAGGCAGCAAATGGCTATGTAGGCTGTGGTAGCACATGCCTTTAATTCCAGCACTTGGGAGGCAGAGTCAGTTGGATATCTGAGTTCAGGACCAGACTGGTCTACAGAGTGAGTTCTAGGACAGCCAGGGCTACATAAAGAAACCCTATCTAGGAGGAAAAAGGCTAAAATACCCCAAAGAAATCGTACTTCCAACATGTAACACTCCAGTTTCTCGTCAGTTAATCAGCTTTGAGTGCTCAACACATACTTGACATGTTCTTAAGTGGGAAGTTCCATTCACAAATTCTTTGATAGTTCAAATGAAGGCCTGAACTTGAAATGCTGGGCATCAGTTTGGGAACATATTTGAGCTACAGGGTTCTGTGTTTGTAAATACTGGAACCTAGAAACATTTATGGGATCTCTGAGTGGAACTCAATGAAATGTCTTCGAAGCAGATCTTCCTGAATTCTTAGAGCTTTGGAAGCCAGGTGCCCTTCCCTAATAAAAGGCAGCCTTACCTCTGAAGTAGAAGATCCTTCATTCATCCCTTCCTTCACTATTTCCCCAGAAAACAGACATAGTCTACTGGATTCTGCTCTGAAGCTTGGTTGAGATATGAGATTGCATACATTGGTCAGGAGCATATCTGGCAGGGTAACAACGGAAATGTGTTCTATGATAGCTGAGCTCAGTGGATGTGTGCAAGCTTGGGAGGATGTAGCTGTAAGTTTCTCCAGTCCCATCCAGCCCCATGGTCTCATGTTTCTCTATGCCAGCCTGGCCCCACAGTCCCACAGCCACTTATAAAATAATCACTCAGAGGCTTAATATTAATTACAAATTATATGGCCTCAGACTTCTTATAACTTAACCTATAACTATTAATCTATGTATCACCATGTGTTCTGTGGCTTTACTTGTGTCCCAATACATGTTGCTCCTTGGATGGCAGTTTGGCATCTCCCTTTACTCTCCTTTCTCCTCTCCCTATTTCTTTTGGATTTTCCCACCTGGCTCCATCCTGCCCTGCCAGAGGCCAATGCAGCTTTATTTATTAGTAAATGGGAGAAAAACATATCCACAGCATACAGAAAGACGTTCCACAGCAGGAGGAACCAGAGGAATGTCCCAATTGGTCTGGGGGTGCCCATGAGAGTCCATTGACTTTTATGCATTTTTTTTCTGGATTCAGAATTTAAAACTTCTCACAAAGAATCCACAAAGTAAATCTAAATTCTTCCTTGAATGATCTTAGTAGCTTGGAGAACTGGTCAGCAATGAGTTAATCCATTTTTTATTGCCTTGCCTGACTCTTAAGATGTAAAAGGAACCTGGTGGGGTGGTACACATCTTCCACAGAGCAGAATCTAAAGCCAAACACTAAAATGATAAAGACCTGAAAGACCCCAAATCAAAAGAAGCCAGCAGACAAACAAATAAACAAAAACAGGAGAAAGAGAGGAGAAGTAGACAGCTGAACGGACCATGCCAGATTGAATATATCTTGTGAAGAGAACAGAGAGCCACACAGAACACAGTCCCTGTGGCATTTTACAGACATAACACTGTTCCCTCAGGTGCAGGAGGGCTGAGGTGCTTTATTGAAGCTGAAGTAGAATCACTGGTGTTCACGTGACTCAGGGTCACAGATTAAATCTGCAGGTTTAGTTCCAGTGGAATTGTGGAATTGTCATATCACTTAAGTCATATTGTGTAACAGTGAGTATTCTAGAGGCATCTGCCATAAGCTCTGTGAGAAAGGCAGATGAACCTGACCTGTCTAAGAAAGGGGGCTGAACATGATGAACCTGGGAACATGCTGGAAAGAGATCCTCTGTTGGCTCTCCTTCAGCTCCTGCTTCAGTTCCTGGAATGACAGGTGCAGTTTCTTCAAGGATGAAACTGGAAGTGTAAGATGAATAAACCCCTTCTTCCCCTAAGTTAGTCTGGGTCATGGCATTTCACCATAGCAACAGAAAAGGAAGTAATACAGAGGAATGTTTCAGGTTGAAATGGGCAAGGATTTTTAAGTACATTAAAGAAAAAAAATAGGTAATTTAATTATATTTAATGAAATAAATTTCCCCATAGCAAATAGCTTATCAGTCATGCAAATAAACACTGTCCATAAAGAAAAATATTTACCAACTGTGCATCTGACAAGAAGGTGCTACCCAAGATATATAAGGAACTCAGTCCTATAGAAAATCCCCAAATAATTCAGTTAAAATGAGCAATGCACATTAGTAGATTTCCCAAAAGATGACGCACAAGTGCTCAGCAAATACATACAGCAATGTTTAAGAATACAACAATAAAATCAAAACCAAAATCAGCATTGGTCTAAGATCAGTAAGAGTCATCTGCAAAAAATACAGAGAAGGTATTTACTTGTTGGTGAGAAGATATAGAAAACCACATGAAGTGTCCTTAGATTTTAATTAAAGTTTCTGTGGTTGGAAGCATAACCTTTATTCAAAGTTTGACTTGCATTCAACCATGATTGCTTTTGTTGCTGAGTATTTCAGTTTATGTTACTGGTTGTATTCAATTGTAAGAGGACACCTAGTTGAGCTGACTCATTTACCTCTGGGTGAGTGTTTCGGATGCTCCCAGTTTATGACTATGATAAAGGAAAGAAATGACGTCTCATACTAGACAAAAATCTTATTTTCCTTAGCAAATAACTCAAAATGGGAAGATTAGATTATTGGGTATATAAACCTTAAATGTTTAAGAACATAGATTTGTCTTCATATGTAGGATGTGCGATCAGTCATTGTGGTAGCTTTGTGTTTCTCTGCTCTCCTCACTCCTGTCTCTCTGCTCTCCTCACCTCTCTCTCTCTGCTCTTCCCACCCCTGTCTCTCTGCTATCCCCACCTCTGTCTCTCTGCTCTCCTCACTCCTGTCTCTCTGCTCTCCTCACTCCTGTCTCTCTGCTCTCCTCACCCCTGTCTCTCTGCTCTCCTCACCCCTGTCTCTCTGCTCTCCTCACCCCTCCCTCTCTGCTCTTCCCACCTCTGTCTCTCTGCTCTTCCCACCCCTGTCTTTCTCTTCATAGAGAATAGAGCATGGCTTCTGAAGTTTTTTCAAATGAATCTGATGATGAGTCATATCTTCACACCCCTGTTTCTGTCTGGTTTGTGTAACTTCCTTCTCCTGTAAAGCAGTCCATGCTGGAAGGCTTTGTCTAGCTACTACATTTGAGTCTGTTCCTTTGTGGCAAATTAGAAGTATAGAATTACTGTTTACGGAAGATATTAACCAATGATTGTCCAGAGTTGGCTGATAAATATCTCATCTTACTTACTGCAAGTGTGGAATGGCTTGAAGACACATATTAAACATTTACTATCAAAATCAGCATCACACTGGGGATTTAGCTCAGTGGTAGAGTGCTTGCCTAGCAAGCACAAGGCCCTGAGTTTGGTCCTCAGCTCTGGAAAAAAAAAAAAAAAAGACAAAACAACAAAATCGGCATCACTTATGATTTAATTCACTTTGACTATGATTCAGGAGGGGATGTAAGTGATGATAAATGTACATAATAGCTGTACCTGAACCTCTAGATGAGGATCATGGATCACTGACAACAATGTGAGACTCTCAGATCCAGTGCATATAGACTGTGTGCATTAGTTCTTTCCATTGTTAATACACAGCATTCTTAGTGTTTGAATTCAGTTTGGATCCTGTAAAAGCAGAAATCTTTTTATTATATTCAGATAATGAGAGAGCAGAAGGGCTGAAAATATGAAAGTAGCTAGTTCACATTTTCCTTGCCAAGAAACATTGAACCAAATTATCAGAATGTATTAGGGATTGCTGAGCATGTATAATTTTCATGTTTCAGAGCAGTATTGTAAAATATAGAAAATTATTCTTAAGAAAAATTCTGTTGTCTAACACAAGAACATTTAAAACATTTTAGCCAAAATATTTAAAAATTTGCACAAACATACATGCAGCAGCTACATTCTACCTCTCAGTCTTCAAGAGATGTTCTAGTTGCTTGGCAGCAGCCCTGCTCTTGGCAGGTTTGAGAACAGAATGCTTTAAAAGCTGAATATTCTGGCAAGACTCCCGTCCTTCCTTCCTGGCTGTGCAAATGTCCATTGCAATCTGTCTGAGAGACCAGTTCCAGAAAGGATGCTATAATTAGGATGCATCATTGACCTCCTCTAAGAGACCTTCATGGTGAATCATGCTGCTGATATCCATGCTAGCCCCATAACCACCCAAACCTGGTGCTCATGGTTTATGTCTCGTTCATCTGTGTGAAATGCCTTTCTCTACCTGCACGGCAGTTCCTCTGCAACCCTTCCACTGCTAAGATGATTTCAGCAACTCTCACCCTGTCTTAATGTCTTGTCTAGTTCTTCCCTTGCCCCTCCAACTCTAACAGAAATCTAATTGGCTTAATGTAACATTGTATGGCACAATACAGCTACAGTCTCCTAAGAGAGAAATCACACTTTACTCTTTCTCGGTGTGCAGTGCTGCTCTTCTTTTTCCTAATTGTTTCTTGGAAGTTAATTCCATCACCTGCTAGCTCACCATGATGATGGGTATTATTTAGTAATGTGTTATTTCCTAATAGTATCCATAGTTTCTCTTGCTCTCCCTTACCCATCCTCTCTTGCTCTCTCTGTATCTCTGTCTCTCCCTCTTTGCCCCCGTGTGTGTGTGTGTGTGTGTGTGTGTGTGTGTGTGTGTGTGTGTGTGTGTGTTTCTGAGTACTTACCTAACATCTGCAATCTGAGCTCAATTCTATCAGCCTTCACTTCCTTCCCATGTGTTTAGAACAATACACATGCTTACTAATTATTCAGAGTTAAAGTTTATAACCATATAGACTCATAAGGTAGGGCTCATAAATTCTATTATTATTAACCTTGTACCTTCATTCATGTATTTTTTTTCATGTATTACTCTTCATATCTCCAACAAACCCCAAGGAGACCTGATAAATTAGAAAAAGTTGTCTACAAAGTTCTCATACCAAACATGCCAACATGTCTTTTGTGTGTGTGTGTGTGTGTGTGTGTGTGTGTGTGTGTGTGTGTGTGTGTTTTAAGAACTTTATTGACAGATAATTCACATAGTACACAATTTTCCTGTTTGCACAATTTGATAGACTTTAGTCCAGCATCCTCATAGGCCCATGACACCATCACCACTTTCTGTTTTAGAGCATCGCTGTCTTCAATTTCTTTCTTTCCTTTAAAAAAATAATGAGGAATGCCGTTTATTGAAGGAGGAAGGAGGTCTTAAATACAGGCTTACAGCACAATGGGAGAACCCCAGAGGGCAGAACCAACATGTCTTTTTAGTTCCCTAAATTGAGTTTTATCTTGAATTTGAATGTGTATTTTTAAGAAGAAAAGCAGGGCCAGTCTTCACAGGGTTCAGCTTCCTGTCTACTCACAGTCATCAATTTTTATATTTACTTTTGTATTACCATCAATGTATACTAATGCTACAATTTGTATTGAGTTTGCTTTTCTTTTAACTCAGAGTCATTTTCTTCTACTTCTGGGGCTTGAACCTAGTGTTTTATATGTGCAGGCCAGTGCTCTACACTGGTGTTCATCACCACTCTCTTTATACTTTCTAAGATGAGGTCTCAATAGAAGCCTTTCAGTAAAAACTTGATCCTAAGTTTTTTGATCTGGCTTACCAACCTCACTCTATAAACCAAAATAACCTTGAAATTTGAATCCTTCTGTTTCAGCCTATCAATTAGATGGCATTATCAAACTATATCACCAAATACAGACTATTAATAAATAAAATCTTTTCCAATTTATTACTTGAATTCACTTAAACATCTAGCAAAAATGGTCTCTTTCTGTTGTTTGACTTATGTTATTATTATTGTTGTTACTATTATTTCCATGTGTATATGTGATATATAAGTGTACATGTAGGAACATTTATGCTGTACAATATGTATAGAAGTAACAGGAAAACTCTGGGTAGTCAATTTTTCCTTCTATCACAGGCTCTAGAGTTAGAACTCAAGTCACCACATTTGCACAGGCCCTCTCTGCTCTTCTTCTTACAAAACCTTTAGACAAATAATCCATATATAGAGTCTCTACAACTCTGCTTCATTTGTCCTTAAAGTTTTCCAACTCCATGCAAGCTGCCTATCTGAAGACCTATTGTGTTCACCATAAACAGTATATCCTCTATCTCTTCTCTCCTTTTACTCTGTTTCACATGCAACACACTAATCTATGTCCCATGAAAGTCTCACTATTTCTTTCAAGTCCTTTCTAACTTAAATAAGATCTTCCATGACCTCCGTTGCTGTTGTAGTTTCCTAACAGACTCTAATTTCAACCTTCCATTCACCTAAGTGTTATTCAAACAATGACCATTGTGTTTTTCATTTGTCAAATAATCCCTCAACATCCTTCAAAACTTTCTCATCTCGTACACAATATAATTTAACTTCCTCATCACTACACCTGTGTTTCATTACATGTTTCTCAAAAAGACAGACCAGTTAATCACCAAAGGTCCCAGTCTAAAGATCAAAGAACTATCATTTTATTTCTGGTGTGTTCTGGGCTTGCTGTGTGTGTATCTGTGTACATTTTTGTGAGCACATTAACAAGAATATGCTAATCTTAAGAAAATGACACTGTCTAGTGGTCATTGGAGGTATGGTTAGACCAAACATCTAGAACTGATGGAGATGTGAAAACTGAAGATGGTCTAGATATGAACCACCAGGGCATTAAAGGACATTTGTTATTTGAATGTAGCTTTCTAGAGAGAGAAGATACCTAACCCATGTTGTTATTGGTGGTTTAGTTGAGAGGAGGGTGACATCTATGAGTTTCATTTGATTGCACATCTGATAACAGGGTTACAGACCTGTATTTGTGTTGGTATGAACTTTACCTCTGCCCAGGAGGCAGTGACTGCCCTGTCTTTGTAGAATGTTGTGAGAATTCATTCCCTGATGTGATATAAACAGCATATCCCTTTTTATAAGGTCTCTTCTACAAACTACATTATAATGCCACTACAGTTCATTCATGAGAACCAGTGGGTTTATTAGGTTTCCTTATAGAGTGTGGGTGAGGGGTTATGACAGGTCTGTGGGTGACCATAAAACAACCACACAGGGAAGTCTGCAATATCCATGAAGACAGATCATTCATAGCTCTACAAACAGAACTTTATTCATTAAAAAACGAATAAACCTTTGAGTAAACTTTAATTGTAGTTGCATCTCAGATGGGCTTTTCATAATACTTTTATTAATTATTTAAAGCAAGAATTTGTTGTAAATTTATATTAATTGTTTAAAACAAAGATTCACTATAAATATTACAACAATGGCTGTAGGGTATTCATTATGTTAGTATTTGAACAATGTATTAATCATGCAGAAAGTAGCCATGTAAGAGTATTATCATTTCTATTTGAAAATTTCCTTTTGTACTATAATTCTTCTTTAAAAATATTGTTGGGGAGACCTATACAGAGAATAAAGAAGGCATATATAAAGAATAAAGGCTGTTAAGCAACTATTATTGTCATGCCTTGCTTCATGAAATTCTGGATATAGCATTTATAAAGCTGTAAATGGTGTTTGTTTATTTTTTGTTAAGGAATATTTTGTTCATTTTACATACCAATCACAGATCCCTATCTCTTCTTTTCATGCCTCCACACTACCCCCCCACACACACACACACAAACTGCCCACCAATCCCTTCTCCTTCAAGGTATGGCCTCACATGGGGAGTCAGCAGAGCCTGATACAATCAGTAGAGGCACGTCCAAGCCCCTCCACTTGCCTCAAGATTGTACAAGGTGTGCTACCATAGGTATTGGGCTCCAAAAAGCCAGCTCATGCACCAGGGATGGATCCTGATCCTACTGCCAAGGGGCCCCTTAAGTAGATCAAGCCATACAACTGTCTCGCTTATTCACAGGGCCTAGTCCAGTCCCATGGAGGCATCCATAAGGATGACTCCAGCTTAGACTACCAGCAATAGTGCAGAGGGTGCCTAAAACAGCTTTCCTCAGTAATCAGATCAGTGAATACCCTAACTGTCATTATAGAACCTTCATCCAATAACTAATGGAAATAGATGCAGAGACCCACAGCCAAGCACAGGGCCAAACTCCAGGAGTTCAGTAGAAGAAAGGGAAGAGAAATTCTACGAGGAAGAGGCATCAAGATCATGATAGGGAAACCTACAGAGACAAGCAAACCAAACTAGTGATAACTCATTAACTATAGACAAACAGCATTTGTGTATCATATTAAAAGAAGACTTAGTTAGATTCAGCCTCTTCCTTTAAGCCAAGCATCGAACCTTCAAAGATATAAGGGCTTGGGGCCAGTCCCCTTAAACATGGAGTGTGTGCTCTTCAGTGAAGGAATGCTGTGTTTCCTAATAATTCTGATATATTTTTAATCACAGGTCAAGTATGTGGATAAGCTTCCATGGGATGTCAGGTATTGTAATTCCTTGGCTCTGTTAATAACCAGACATGCCTTGTGTTTCCTCTCTGTCAGCCATTGTTGGCTTCTCTTCATACATTTTGTGGGTCATTTTAGCCCAGAAGCAGGAATCTTTTTCAGCGTATCAGAGGTCAAATCCACTCAGCAGAGGTCAGTTGGATCTTCCTTGACATGACTGTAGCCATGTTATCAATTAAGGAATTAGTTTTGAAGCAAGTCAGTGTACTTCAAATGTATGGCCTAGCTCTGTTCATTTGATATTTCATTAAAGACAAGCTCTATATTGTCTGGTCAAATCTCTAACACATCATCAGAGGTCTTATCCTCTGGCTTCTGTCTTACCCCCATGTGTTTTCATGCTAACTGAACTTGAAACAAGCCTACAGGCTCATCAATGTTAAAATGAAGATACAAAAACCTGAAATGCTCTGGAATCCAAAATATTCTGACTGATTTCTTTAAAGATATGAAACTATGTTATGCAACTATCTAGGCTGTTACTGTGCAACATAGGATAGCCTTGGATTTGGAGAAGTCCTTTTAACCCAGAATTAAGTGCTGAGATTATAGATGTGTGCTGTTACACCTGACTCCAAATACTTTTGCATAAAATGCAGAAATTCCAAACAATGAAAGGTTGTTTCATGCATAAAATTATTAAACTATAGTATTCTGTATGAACCATAAGGAAGCAAAACTCAATGCAGCACCTACATATAAGTCTAATCCTAAATATTTTGCCAAGTCATTTCATTACATGTATGTAAACCTTGGTCCTATGAGTTTGAACCTGCAGTAACTTTATAAGTATTTTCTCAGAGGTTCAAGGTAAAACACCTTTAAAGCATTCTTTAAATTGAAAAATGCCATGGATCTGTTACAAAATGTGAGATTTCATTTTAAGTGACAGTATTTTCTCTGCATGAGTGAAATTCTGTTATTATAAAGAGTTTTAGTGTCATTTGTGGTCATACTGATCTGTACTTACAGGATCCGGGGGAAAAGCATCTCCACGGGTAGACACTTAACTCCCGCTGACAGTCAGTCTTCCATAAAACTATGATAAAACACTTTTATTCATCCTTTAAAGGCATATCGTAATAGGAATACCTATTAATTAACTTTGCAAATCCTGTTTAGCCCTCTAATATAAACAATTTTAGCTTGACCACCCTCAACCTGTTAACATTTGTAAAATGAGTCAACACCACCAGCTTGCAGATGATGTAAGCAGCAGAAATAAATTCCTGGTAGGGTAGCCACTGAGGATCACATGTTGATTTCATTGTCTTTAGTAATACCAAGATTCATTTAAATGTATGTAATTGCCTTGTATAATTTATATGGTACCTTAAATTCTCAAACTTTGCCGGGTGGTGGTGGTGGTGGTGGCGGCAGTGGCAGCGCAGGCACACCCCTTTAATCCCAGTACTCAGGAGGCAGAGGCAGGCAGATCTCTGTGAGTTCAAGGCCAGCCTGGGCTACAGAGCGAGTTCCAGGACAGGCTCCAAAGAAGCTACACAGTGAAACCTTGTCTCATAAAAACAAAAACAAAAACAAAAACAAAACAAAACAAAAAATAAATCCCAAACTTTAAATTTCTGAATACTTCATGGAAATAATATGTGCCTATCCATGCTTTGTTGTGGTAATAACTATAAATGAGTTATGTATTAATGTAGATAGAATCCATTAAGACCTTAAAATTAGATTTGGCTGGTGATAGACTTCTCAGTCCTAGAAAAAAATAGTTACAAAGAAGCATGTTCTTGAGTCAAACCAATCAAGTTTTCAAAACAAGTTGTAACAAGTTGTGAACATAGCTGTATTTGATAACCAACAACTCTGTGGATGAATGGACTGTGAACTATGCTTCCTACTTGTCTGTTTGCTCCATTCCTCAGCTGAGTAAGTCACCGGGAAGAGCTGTTCTGCTGTTGGAGTTTAACTGTTTTCTCCAAACACCCTCTACCACATGCTGCACTTCACACCTTCACTCAGCACCATTGATATTTACTCAAATCACATTTAATTTCTTGTTGTAATCTTATCTTAGCAGCATGGGAGCAGTGAATTTGTTTTATCCATTACTAATCCCCAATAAAAGTCTGATTATTCTGTTAATATCCTCTAGCTGAGCAGGTAAGAAGAAAATGATGACTGCCTGTGTGCCCACTGGTGTCTCATTCAGTGCAGGTGGAGATTGAGCTCATTTCATTCCATAATACAACAAGGAGAGCAGGTGGAAATCCTCTGCTCCAGCTGAGAATGACAAGAGGGATGACCTCAGTCTCGTTGCCTTGCTGTCTGTGTCTACAGCTGACTAAGTGAGAGTAGTAGAGGCATCCCTGGGTCAATTCTTTGTACAAAGGCAACTTTCATCACGTATTTTCAGCTTTGCAATCAAACCAGTGTTTCGTACATGCAATACCAGTGCTGTGCCATCAAACTTCATTCTGAGCCTCAAAGGAGAATTTTATTAACCAAATACTTTCATTTCCTGTTATCTTTACTTTGTAATTCAAATCTTAATAAAGGTTTTACCAAGAGGAATGGACAATGACAGAAAATCCCAGCAGTGTTGGTGATAGAATCCAAGGTGGCCATTAGCAGAAATTGTGTGGCCTGATGCAACATGGCAGCAGGTTGTCTCAGCTAATAAACACCCTGATGGTGAAGTACTCTGATCCACCTTATGGTCATCAACCCCCACTAATCTGTTTTCTATCCTATACTTGAATTATGCCGCTGTAAATCTAGCCTTTATGAATGAGCAAGAATGAGGAGCTGGAGAGATGCCTCATTATTAATGGCACTTGTTTGTTTTGCAAAGAACCAGATTCTGGTTCCTAGAACACTCATGAGGAGTCATAGTCACATAGAACTCCAACTTTAGGGGATCTAATGCCTTCTTCTGGCCTCTAAGCGTTCTGACACAAGTGTACACACACACACACACACACACACACACACACACACACACACACACAGCTGGAGTGGGGGTGAGACAGAGAGACTGAGACAGAGATACAGAGACAGAAAGACATAGTGACAGAGTCATAGAGACACAGAGAGAGAGACAAGCAAATTTAACAAGCCTGCAATGACACTAAAAGTTTAGATCCTATTACATAACAGCAATGTATAAACTATGAAAATGTCCTCAGTGCTCAGTAATTTGAACTCAGTGGTAGAGAAAAACTTCCTAATTTTAAATTCTCTGTCAACCTCAATGGAATAAATAATGAAAATCCTTCAAGAAGAAATTGATATTCTAATTAAGCAGTCTATATTAATGTTTCTTCCCCACTTACTTTGTCCCCTCTTATTCAATACTATTTGACCATCTTTCAACTATATGTCTGTCTTCTAAACAAAATAAATATGTAAAACTTTCCAGAAAAGAAATTTCCAGTACAAGATGAACTTACTGAGGAACGAATTTTGACACAAATTGTTCTAGAAATTAAAAGTATGCAAGAGTGGATAATTTCCAAATCATTTTGAAGATGGGTTTACTTTAAAGTCCAAACCAGAGATAACTATTACAATAAAGGAAAATTATAGCCCCATACTAAATCAGAACATAGGTGCAAAACTATAAAATTGTCAGAACAAGAATTTCAGCTGTATGTAAGTGAATAACGCATTACAACCAATTTAAATTTATCCTTAGAAATGATTCCTGGGGCAATATGTCCAATTTTATTCCTTTGCAAAAGTTAAGAAAATTCTTGATACTAAGTGTAAGGCAGCTGCTCTTAAAATTGTATGTTTGTAGTACAAAATAATGAATTTAGAAGTAATGTGCATTTGTCCATGGAATTTATGAAAGTTGCATCTGTCTTAACAGATATTTTGTTTAGGCATGGGAAGGGGAACTGTGGTTGGTATATAAAATAAAAAAAAAAAAATTAAATACAAAGAAAAAGAAAAAGATATAGCATGCATCCATCTACAAAATTTATGATATTGAAAGTTGCATTTTTTAAAATATTTTTTCAGTTTAGTACACATATAAAAGTGGATCAGTGGAGTATATCTACCAGGAGCTCTTTATGTACAATAATGTGTAAGCACAGCAAACGCTAACTTGTGTGTATTATTCTGTTTCTCTTTCACTGCTACTGTTCAGACCAATTTCCTTCCATTTCTCTAACTTGTGCTTGGCTCTGTAACTTGGTATCTTTTATCATGACATTAAAAGAGAAACAAAACAGTCTTCTACCTTCTCCTTGCTGTCTTTCATAGCTGGGTCACTTTTCTGTGATACAACTGTGATGGCGTTAAGCAGCTTGGCACTCTCTTTCCTTACCTTCCCCGACTTCCTTGGGCTGTGCTGCAAATTACACTGTCAGCAGACTCATAAGGATAAACATCCAGGCTCAGGTGTTAAGTGCAGAGCTGCATAAAGATGGGGATCCGCTTTTATGATCTAGGATGAGAGGGGAGGTGAGAGAGTAATCAAACAATTCCACACCAAAATGTAAAATGGTAATAGTAATATTTTAGAAAAATGTCTTTGGCATAAGATCAAAAATATGCTGTTGCGAACTAAGGCAAGAAAGGCTTCACAGTTAACAGGCAAAGACAGTTAGGTGTGTAAGAAGGAGTTGGAAAATTTGAAAAGTTCACATTCCTTTTTCAGGATAGAGAAACCTAGTCAAATCACAAGAAAGCCATACACTTCTCTTTTTTTCTCTACCTGGTTTATGATAATTTTATTATTATTATAGCATTCCTATAAAGCATAAAACTAGTCACTTAGATATGTTCTTTAGGTAAATATGAAATGGATATGATGTAATTTAAAGACACATGTTCTGTGGAGCCAGAAAACCACAGTTTAGATTCTTTCTGGGTCCTTATGGTTAAGTTCGATCAACACTCCTGAAAATCTACAGGAAAGAGTCTCACTCTGGAAATAATGTCTCTTTCTTTCTCTGTCTCTCTCTTTCTCTCTCTTTGTACACACACACACACACACACACACACACACACACACACACAAACACACACACACGTATATATCTATCTATCAGTCACCTCTTCTTTGAACTCCAGTTAAACTTGAAGCAAACTACACTTTCTCTCCTCTTCATCCAAGATATAGAGCTCTAATCATCCCATCTTCAGATCTTAACATGGTTGCACCAAAGATAATTTAATGAATGTTTTGATTTTTAAAAAAATATTTATTTATTTATACCCCCTATTTTTTGAAATAAGCTCTCCCTGTGTAGCCATAGCTTGCCTGGAACTCACTAAATTTAGAAGGTTGGCTTCAAACTCACAGAAACCTGCTTGCTTCTACTTCTAAAAAGCTGTGATTAAAGGCATTCTCCCCATGCCTAATTAAAAATAATTATTTTCTTAATTTTATGAATATTTATGTGTGCCTGAATAAATATATAGATGTGTGTGTGTGTGTGTGTGTGTGTGTGTGTGTGTGTGTGTGTGTATGTGTGTACAGAAACCAGTGGAGGTCAGAAGATGGTATTTGATCTCCTAAAACTGGACTTACAGGTGATGTGAGCCATCACATTGGTGACAGGAATCAAGCTCAGGTGTTCTGCATGATCAAGTGCTCTTAACAACTAAGACTCTCCAGAGCTCTCTCTTTTGATATTCTAGAAATTACTATAAATTTCATATAAGGACATAATATGCTTTGATCAAATCCAGTCCTCAGTGCCTCCACTATGTTCTCCCTACTGCTCACCTCTTTCCCTCTTGCTGCTTTACGTGCTTTTCTTTTTAAACTACTGATTCCTCTCTGAGCTGCCAATCAATGCATGATTCTGAGACGATTCCCTGGAACATGTGCATCCTATCAGGCATTTTGATCATTTAATAATCTGTAGTTGACTAACCCATTTTTTTATTTTAAACTGAGTATCTTTCAGCAAAATATTGTTATTTGTGGCAAAATAAAGGGTTCTTTTACAATTCACAAATTTAGAATATAAGTATATGATAGTCTTACTTGCTGCTACCCCATTGCTTTATTTGAATGGATGGGAAGCTATGCAAACCAGTAATGATGAAAGGATTTGAATTTGTAATTATTAAGAAGGTAGGGTTTCTTTTTATTTTGTCAGCTTCTTCAGATACTGCATACTTATGATAAAGGGTTTGTAGAGAAAAGTAAATATTTTATCTTAGTTCATTATACAAAGCTGAGAAGCTGACTTGCCCTACAGTCTTTTCTCACACTGCATTGATTACTTATTTCAAACTAAGCTAAAGAGTAAGATTATATTTTTCTGTATAGTCATATGTGTGTGTGCGTGTGTGTGTGTGTGTGTGTGTGTGCACGCGCATTTGCACATGGGTGAGTATGTGCATATGAGTACATATGATTGTAGCAGTCAGCAGAAAACATCTGATCCCCTGAAGATGGAGTTACAGGTTGCTATGAGTCCCTGATGTGGGTTCTGAAAACTTAACTCTCCTCTGCAAGAGCAGTAAGCCATTTTACAGTCCATGTCTTATTTCTACTGGAATTGATTTCAATTTTCCAGCTGATGATTCTAATCATCCACTTCGTTATTGTAAGTAATATTCAATTTATTCTGCCATTGTTAATATATTCATTTTGGTTATCTGAATAAAATTTATTAGAATAGATTTGTGAAGTCAAAATAGTTATTATTTTTCACATGTGAAAGACAGAGCCACATGCCGTCTACAATGATTCAGTATCACTTGGCTTTATGAGCTCCCCTTTCCTTTATCAATACTAGCTGAGGCAACACCCAGAAGGGCTTTCTGTCAATTTGATGGTGAGCTGTTGGTCCTGGGACATACGTTATTAAATATGTTTGTTCTGTACTTGATTCTTGACACCAAGATCCCTTTACAGCGATTTGCCTCTGTAGAGGCTTCTCAAGTAGAATATTATTAACAGGAAGTTTGGCAAATTACAGTGTAAGAGAGACTGATGATAATACAAGGAAATCATGAACCTGACCATTCTTCACTCAATGACAATTACAAGAAAATGAGATAAACAGTATGTGTTTCTCTTGTACTTCCAGTATGTGATGAGATGCACAAGAAGGCAACTTGCAGAAGATAAAATAAGTTGTGAAAAGTGGACCATTGTAAGCCAAGAAATACCTGGAAGGTTACAAGATCCCTGGCCAAGAGGGCTTTTCTTCCTTCTTTCCTTCCTTCCTTCCTTCCTTCCTTCCTTCCTTCCTTCCTTCCTTCCTTCCTTCCTTCTCTGTATTTAAATTATTTGACTTATAATAAAAGAGAGGAGAAAGTTTTTTTGTATAAGGACATAAAGTTTTTAAAAGCCAATAAGTTATAAACCCTGGCTGACTTTATATAATTAAATAAATACCAATACAAGACTTAAACACAAACATTGGAAATTTATATTTTAATCAAATCCTGTACATTGTTTATATCAGAAAATGAGAAACTCTTTTCCCTATGGTAAAACAGGAAAAATTCTTTCCATCTATTATTTTATTATTTAGGAATGCCTATATTATACATTTTTTGTTGTGTACTTTGTAGTAATCTTGTAAAATATGAGTTGCATATGAAAATGGTAAGTTGAGTTCCCAGAAATAACAACTCATACCCCCCAATGCTGAGATCCATAAACACAAGACATGTTTTTAAAAATGTTGTTTTTAAGTTGACACTCTTTTTAAATACTAAGAAGTTAACACCATCTGGGACTTAGAGATCTAGCCTTTTACTTAAAGATTATAAAGGTCATTGTAAAGATTTTGTAAAGATATAACATGGTTGAGTGACATTTGTGAAGAAAGCCACATACTCCCTCTTTAGTGGCTAGGAAAATGAGTGGTGTTTTATAAGAGATTAAGTAAAAAATTGCATAAAATAAACACAAGCTATTTAAAATACAATATTGCTGAGCTAACAGACAGTTTTTAAAATATCATTGTTCATACCCACTGATTGATTTTGCACTGTGCGGTTTTATTCTACAAGTAGCTGCTGGACTCCGTCTTACCTCTGTGGAACTGAAATGTCATTCTTATAGTGCAGTGCATTAACATGATGGATAACCATCATTATTATTATAATATTTTGTGTTATGACTTCCCTTGTGTTTCACCCAATAGGCAAATCGCTACCTTCTGGACAACACAAAATAAGCAACAAACTCTCCAGTATTAAAAGAAGGTCATAATTTCTCATCTAAGTATCTTCTGAAGACCAATCGTCATCCCAAGATGCTCTGGGATCTTGATTCATCATCAATGCTATGGTTTGAATATGTCTCCTGAAACCATTTGAAATTTTATTTCCATTGAAGTGGTGTTTGAAGGCAGGGCCTTTAATGATAAATTGTGACTTTATACAGGACACATGACAGTTCACTTCCAGAAAAGGATTGATTCTTATAGCAGTGGGTTCATTTTCATAAGTGTTTGTTGATATGAAATTAGTCCAGTCCTTGGTCCTACCCCTTATTTTAAAGTCCTCTGGTATTTCAGCCTGATCCATGATGCAATGCTTTTACTTTCTCAATGCCCTTGGATTTCACAGCCTTTAGAACACTGAGACAAAAATGCCTATACTCTGAATTAGATTCCAGAAAATAGACTAAAATACATATCTTATGTCAAACTCAAGTGAACTCAAACTTCAACTGCTTTTCTTAAAGACAAGTCAGAACCAGAAACAACTGTGTTCAGCAGACAGTCATTTCATAGCCACATCTCTGTTCCTCATTTGGATGCAATTTCTTCATTTTTTTTTTATTTAGATAAAAAAATTAACTTACTTTGTAAATCCACATACTGAGATTCATTTATTCATTTAAGGAAAAGTGTTACAAGGAGATGGTAAAGAGGAAGGCACACACTGTCCTCTCATTCCTCATGTACGACTTCAAGCACTTTCTGGAGAGCTATTTTTCTCCACTCTGGCCTGAGAGTTTTGTTAATATGTTACAGTCTTTGTCCTCGGTCAGTTCCTGTTCTGAGCTTATCTCTGTGATGATAAAGCATGACATCCATCTAAAACCAGGGAGCAAAACCTCTGAGACCAGGCCTGCTCATGGGCTTCCAGCCCCCAGAACAGTGAAAATATGGAATGGCATTGTTCAATCCTCCAGCCAACTGTTGGGTTACTTGGTTTTAATGCCATCCTTTAGCACACCAAAGAAGCACCTCACAGCCATCTTCCTGATGGACAGTCACAGGACCTTGTAACTTTGAACATAGCTCCTTGTATGAAGGGTGTCTCAAAACCAGGTTCAGAATTTTTGAACTGACTGTAATGTTTAGCTTTGTGTACTCTGGAGATTATTAGGCATATATGAAGATACTTTGTTCATTTATAAAATAGATATTCATAAAAACAAATATTTATGTAGTCTGACTTCATAGCTTAAAGTATTTTAAGCCACTAACATTAGCCATCAACAGGCTGATGACTAATGATTCACCAAGTCAATTCTAACAAGAAATTAAGAGTTCATTTTCAGTGGGAGAGATTCCAATGAGGTAAGTAGGATCTGCTCACAGAAAGCTTAATTTTGAAGGTTAACTTCTGAATATGCAGGTGGTCTATATGAAGGAGGAAATGAATGAAGAGGCTGAGAACTTTTGACTCTTAAGGAAAACTCTTATGAACAAGTCATAACTCATATGCACATGCAGAACTCTCCAACTGGATGTTGCTCAGTTTGGGGAAAACAATGAGATATCAACAAATGCACACTGAAATTGTACTCAGATACAACAGTCTTATCTAAATATAATAGGTAGTCTAGTTTGCTTTAACTTTAGATAAAGCCTAAAGTCATCTGAGAAGTGAGTCTCTATTGAAGCATTGCCTAGGTAAAAATGACTTTGTTAATGGTGTATGAGGTCCCATCCTACCATAACCAACACCATCCTTGGAGAGGTGGACCTGAGGTTTACAAAAAGCTAGCTCAGAATAAGCCTGAAAGCTAGAAAGTACCATTACTTCCAGATTCCTGCTGTAATCCCTAAACTGTGAGTGAGTTTGTTGGTAAGAGGTAATGTGTGTGGAATAACAAGCATGTCTGGCTTGAAGTTCCTGTGCTGACTTCCCTCAATGATGGACTATAGTCTGTAAGCTGAAATAAATCCTGTCCTTTTCCAAATTGCTTTTGGAAAGAGTGTTTCATCACAGCAATGGAAATCAAAATAGAATAATAGGCTTTGAAAATTTATAGAACATGCTAACTTAAGAAAACTAAACATGGTGTCAGCTTGAACCTGCTGTTGCTAGTAGAATGTCCTCTGAAGCAGCCAGATATGTTTTATATAATAATATCAGTCAATACATTCAAGTCTTCAGACACCATCTATTCTGACTTGTTTGGGTTCCACAAAGGGAGAATGGTTTTGTTAAATGGTGTTGAAAATTAGATCATTTCAGTGATAATAAAAGTGATGGTCTGTAAGATTCAAAATATATGAATAAAGGCTAAATTATTCTTTATGTGAACCAAATATCTTGCTGAATTTCACTAAATAAATAAAATGTAATTGGTAGACATTTTGAAATGTAAAATGCATTATATTAGCAAGTGCTGTGGTCATTCAATTTTGTTGTTCCTATTCAAATGTACTATCTTTTTTGAAATTTTATTTCATTTGATATGATTCTTGTCCATTTTTACTTCATCTGGAAATAATAGGTTACAAATGTATTTATATTTTTATTTCTAAGAAATTAAATGGAGAATAGTCCTGATTGAGCCTTTTGGGTTTATTGCAATGACTTACACATGTCTTTGTGCAAGAGAGAAGAGAGAAATGATGAATGGCAGTGATGTACAAGGGAATTTATGAGCTCAGACACATTGCAGATTTCATCATCCACTGGGATATCATCCTGATAAAGGCACTGCAAAAAATAGGTTTCAAGAATTCTTATTCCTCAAAAAGAGAATCTTCCAAAAATAGATTCCCATGGTAGCAATATTGCTACAGAAAAAAATGTATTTTAAGAGAGTAACATTTTAGGTAAGCCTGACACAATCACACTGATTTTGTAAATTTTGAGAAATATTTCTAATACATTAATATTATGGTTTTTACCAAATTGCTGGACTGCCTTGTAAGTAAGTAATTCAATATGTTTATACAATAAGCAATACCCACTGAAATGAAAGGTTTATATGCTTTATTCAGTTATAGTAATTATTCAGTATATGAGTTTTTGTGTTTTTCATTGAATTGTTTTCTAAGATTCACTGATTACATTTAATACACAAGAGAATTTCTCCAACAAGAAAACATTATGGGAAACTGGCCAATCTTCTTAAAGAAAAGTTAAAGTTGTAAAAATCAACAAATTAATATTATATGCTTCAGCTTCTGGACATATTAATATCTCTAGAAGTAAATATGCAGGTATTATTCTTTTAGGAATGAATTCATACTAAACAGTCCTTTGCAACAGATGTAAAAGATGAGTCGATTGAACAATATTCAGATATACAGTCATGCTACACTGCTTAATTGCCATTGCACTGTTACATTCAAATGAGGATATTCATCATGCAAATAGCTTGTAGTAAAGTGAGTCCAGAGCTGTAACTCTTGACTTGAGAACCTGCCAATTTTAAATCTTTTCTCTGATTTAAGGTTATTTTATTATTCATGCATTTACTGGAAAGATTGACTCCACACAAAATTCTCTGCAGAATAGAAAATGTCTAATATTAAAACTTGGAAAATATGTGTGATAATAACCACCATGCAATAAGAATATAAAATGATGTAACAACTGTACCAACTTTTAAATTACTAAAATAGTTTCATCAACTTGACAATAGACAAAACTCTAGTATTCTCCACTCTTAGATCACACAAAACTGCTACCATACTGAAATTTTATACTTGAAACAGCCAAAGATTTAGATCTTTTATCTGCATAAATTATGAGATCAAAAAATTATGAAGGGTCCAGTGCTAATAGGCTTGATTTAAGAAATTCAATCAATGCTAATAGACTTGACTTAACAAATTCTCCATGTAGAAATATTTCAAAGTCCATTGTATATTACAAATGCATATACTTTTTTCTGGATTATAATATTAATATACATATATGTGAAGTTTTAAGATGGTTTTTAGAGTGATTTGTGTACATGATTATGGACCATTTTCTTGATGGTCAATTGATATGGAGGATACAACCTACTGTGGGAAGTGATATCACTAGGCAGGTGGGCCTGGGCTCTGTAAGAAATACAGCTGAACTGAGCCTAGCACCAAGCCAGTCAGAGTGTGCCATTGTGGTCTCTGCTTCAGTTCCTGCCTATAGGTTCCTTACATGAGCTCCTTCTCTGGTTCCTGAATGATGGGCTATAACACAAATCAAATCCTTTCTTCCTCCAGTTGCCTTTGGACAGTGTTTTTTTTTTTTTTTTCTTTTCTCATTATCAGAGAAGAAAACTATAGTATCTGTGTTTCCTGAGTAGCTAGAGTTCCCCCCGATGGCTAGGGAGCAGGAACCCTTAGCTCTGAAACTTCGAAGTGAGAAAGAAATCTTTCCCCTTTGAGGATTCAAGACATCTGGCTCCTTCTGTGCCTTATGTATTCCTAGTTGTGCATAAGATTTCTATAAGTCCAGTTTGCATAAGTTATCAACATCTATGACAGTTCAGAGAGATGAAAGAAAGGCTTTAGGACAGATTAAATCATTGCTTTTATTCAATAAGAATGGAAATTCAAATCTTCCATAAAAAAGAACTGAAGATGGACATGAGATTGTCATATTCACATGTGAAATATTTCATTTCACCATTTGTTTGAAAATATTGCCAGTATTCATGAAAGATTAATTGTTCTGTCTAGCTCTTTAAAGCAATGATGTTTTCATTAAATGAAGGTCACTTCCAAAATGATTTTGCATTACTTCCTCTGGGTATTCACATGTAACACAAGAAAGAGTGCATTCTTTGTGATTAGCCCCATAGGTGACTATTTGATTAGTTTGAAATGTTTAGCAAATAAACCCATTCCACACCAAGGTAGCCTTTTTTACTTTAAAATTATGCACAATTTTAAGCCTTATGCTAAGACCATTTTCAAGTTTCCAGTTTCTATATCAATTTAAAATTATCTTCTAAATGATCATGAAACTAGTGTGTCAGATAATTTAATCTTTAGAATTACTGTCAGAATGCAAATATATGAATATATTCTACATTGTTTTCAGGAAACATAAACTTATAAGACATTTCATGCTCATGAGAATCATGACTGCTTATGTATCTTTTGGACATACTGGTAGTGCATAATTATACGCTGAGATACGATAGTAGTTTAGAACCATGGACACATGCTATAGTGATTATATGTTCTTGACTGTGTTAATTTCAGGACATTTTGGTATGATTTTTTTAGCTTTTTTTACTTTTTATTGTAGGAAACATTTCATGAGCACTGAATATGTATTATTTGTATTTCCCTATAAAAATAATAGAAGATAGCTCTTACAGAAAACCTAGAACATCAACTAAAATGGACATAATCTTAATCTGGGAGCAGAGTGAGCTTTGGGTGTCCTGGATTAAAGAGCTAAAAACTGGAGATGAAATTTACCTTTAAATAAATCTTAATACATACATATAAGCACCATATTGAAAACTATAAAATAGGACTATTTAACTCACTTCTCCTGTGTAAACAATATTATCCTCAAATGTTAAGAAATGAAGAAATGGGGTAGGGACTCTGAAGGAGTCGAAGGCAGAGAGTGAGGGTGCATATTATCAAATATATTGTGTATGATATATGAGGTTCACAAATAAGTAAAATATTCTATTAAAGACATGCAGCAATAATAAAAGCCATGAAATGTGGGCACAGAAGGTAGAAACCCAGGGGCCCACAATTTGAGGACTAAAATTCTTCTAACATATATGTTTTCTGTGTTTTAGGATATTTGAGCAATTCACATATGTATATTTCAGTACAGAAAGTGATTTTTAATATACTGTAAAGTAGCAATAATTACTCACTATATAAATTTACAAATATTATTCTAATACCTAATATGATATCTATAAACTTTTATTTACTTAATTATTACTTATTAGTAATATATAAAATAATAAATTTTAGAGTGATTTATCTATGTATTCATGCTATGAATAATTTTTGAATATATGTTAAATCTATAGTCATAAGAAAAATACAAAAAAAACATCAGAATAACAAGTAAAAAATGCCGTAGCATGGTGTCTCTATCTCCAAAAAGAAACTGTCTCAAAATCACTGCCAAAAACATATTTCCTGACTACATAGTTAGAAATCAGTAATTAGTGATCAGAAGTCAAATATCCATTGTTCTATTTAGCTTTACCTGTCCACTTGACACAGCCTAGAGTCACCTGATAAGGATACCTTGGCAGAGGATTACCTAAATTGGGTTCGCTAACTGAATTTTTAATTGATGTTTGAGAGCCTAGCCCACTGTGGATGACACCATTTCCCATGGGAGTGGTTTCAGACAGTATGAGAAAGCTAAATAAGCATTAGAATGTGACCAAGACAGCAAGCAGCAGCCTTCATGGTTCTGATGTACTTTGGCTGTGAGCAGGTTTCCTGATTCAAGGTAATTCTGGGTGGGATAGGAAGATGACCAGCCTTTAATTACCTGCCCTGACTTCTCTCAGTAATTGACATGTAGGCCAAGCAGCTATTCAACAGTGTATTATCACAGTAATAGAAATGAAACTATACATTTATAATTTATGTAATCCTTTGTTTACATATATTAATTAAGTAAAGTTTACATTTTAGTATTATTTGACTTAACATTGAAAGTCTTCAAAACTAGAACATTAACAATGATATTATGAGCATCAGAATATTGAAGGAAGAATCTGGAGACTGAAAGGTAGATTTCATTTATCTCAGTGTCAGTGAATAAACAACACTAATGTAAATGCATGTGGGGAACATCCAAATAGCCCGAGCCTTCAGTCAGATGTCCAGGCTAAGCACAACATGCTTCATGGTGTTCGGAGGATATGGACAGTACTGGTTTGTTAGAGAGTAATTCTGTACAATGCATGAATGCAAGTTGTAACTTGAAATTAAATTTGTGATTACTGATATGCAAAACAGAATATCAGTGGATGTGTCATTGCATACAATGTAACCCCTTCATGCTGTGTTTCTTAACTTCAGTGTTGAACGATTGCTTGATTCATTGCAGGCTCTTAAATTAGTAGAACTATTGTTTACCTAAATAGGAAGGTTGCTCCAGCTTTGCGTTGCACTCAGCATGAAGTGTGTAGTTCAGTATACATAGAATGCTTTGTTTATGCTTGACATATCATGCATGAAATAATTCAGATATGGGTAATGCTGCTGTTGTCTTTGGAAAAAATTAAATTTATATTAAAATTATGTAATGATCTGCAGAAAAGATCAGATAAAGAAAGTGCATTTGATCATTGAGGAAGCAAATGACCCAGGAGTGAAGATGCTTTTTTATCCTATCTCTTTGATTCTTTCTCTTCTGGTGGTGGAGATTTATTTATTCTTCCATTACATTGTTCACAGTATGGAAACAAATATAGAACCTACCTCACTATGAATGCTGTGCACATTAAATAGACACATCCAAGAGTCTACAAAACATTTAGACTCAGTAACTCACAAGAAAGTTTACCTAGTTAAAACAATTCATTATGACCAATATTAGATACAGAGGGATGTTGTCAGCCTGAAAGATGGAATACATAGAAATTCAACTGAGGAAAAATTATATCAATACAAATTTATCAAATTCATAAGTGCTTAGAGAAAGAAAAGGAAAGTCACTTAATGGAAATTTATGAGCTTAATCATGCTTCCCAATAAAATAGCATAAATTTGGCATAGTTTTGATAAGAGTTTACACTTTGCAATAATGAATACTTGTTTAAATCAGGAATAAGTTATTTATGATTGAAAATAAGTATTAAGTAATCTAATTTTTATATAGAGAAAGGTAAATATAATCACATAATGTTTTATTTAGTATTGCACAAATTTCGTATCATGCTTTGCAAACCTTGTGTAAATGTGTCCTGACAAGATTTCTGTTCAACAGAAAGAGAACCGACACTTTATATAAGGATAATATGACATTTTGTCAAGTAATTTATTTTTAACCATCTTAATGGAACATGAGGAAAGTTTGTATTTTTTGTTTCTTACTCCCGCTGCAGATTTTTCTGTGGTAAAATGCTGCTGGAAACATTGTTGTTAATGTTTTCATTTTTTAAGTAAAATATAAAGCAAAATAAAAATACACCTTCAAACAAGATTAGTTATGGAAGTTTCTCCTTTGATTTCCTCTTAACTCACTACATAAGAAAATACTAATTTTCAACATTTGTTATAACACCTTCAATAAAAGATGCTGCTCCCCTACACAACACATTTTCTAACCTTTTATTTACCACTGAATTATTATGTGAAAATTTCAGAGGACGGTCCATTAGAACATGTACTCTGGATAGTAGCTCACTTCAAAATCATGGGTCATTGACTTTCATCTTCCATCAGAAATATCTGAACAATTTGATAAGTCTTAATACTCATCATAACATCATTATCCTACTTTTTGGAACACTGCTCTCCTTTAATCAATAGGTTTGGAAAGGATTAAATCATGTCCACCATCACCAACATTCATGTACACTCACACACTCATGTGAAAAGTAGAAGCAACAAAGCAAAGTCATTCAAGAGGCTGGGGTCCTGGTAGGCTTTCCTAATCACACTAAGATTAGAACTTCTTAGGATTGCATTGCAATATAGGGTTTTATCTGTCTAGCAGATATTTACAGTAGGCTAGAATGAATGTTGCAAATGTTCACTTTCGATCCTTGTACAATGTTTGTGATGCATTATATGAAATCCATTGATGTGGGAATTACAATATCAGAGGGAGGAAGACGCAAGGGAAATAGGAATTTTACTGTTAGTCTCTGTCTGTCTCTCTCCCTCCCTCTCTTCCTCTTTCCCTCCCTCTCAACATAGTTTGGTGTTCTATACTAACATAGTTCTCAGTTAGGTTCCTGAGAATTAGTTGTTCTAGGGCTAGGAAAGTATATCCCTATTCTCAAGCCTGACTTACCTCTTCCAGGCCATTGTAACAGACTTGTGCTCCTACTCTATTGCTGTGATAGAGATGCAATATAAAGTCTCTATGTCCAGTGAATCCTGATGTTTTACACAGAAAGTAAAGAAAAACTAGAATCAAAGGTCCTGACAGTTGCCACACTAGTCTGGGAGCCCCACAAAAGCATGGCTCAGCCTTCTTCAGAGAAGTTTCTTTCTGTAGTAGATGAGAATTAACACGAGACCCACACCTGAACAACATGTAAAGAGTGAGAGATTTTGGAACACTCAGTCCTAAATGGAATGTTTTCATCAAGCCCCTACCCTCGGGGCTCTAGAATCTATGTGGAGGAGGAGGCAGGAAGATTGTAAGAGCCATGGGTGACTCTAAGGAAACTGTATTCCACACACAGTGGGACTGATTCAAGTGAGAACTCACAGAGACTGTGGTAGCATTCATTTGACATGTATACTTTCAATCTAAACAGGTTCCCAGAACTGATAAAGGGAGGTGGACACGATATCTCACCCCTAACAGAATTACTATTAGTAATTTATACCTACCAGGATAGGAGAAATCAGTTTTCTGCTAAAGTGTTGCTAGATGTATCAGTAACACTCCAGGTCACTTCCTATGCTCAGTAGTGGCCAGCCAACACATAACAAATTCCATGCTTTTTGCACATTTGTTTTGTTTGAATTATTTTTTTTCTTGTTAAATTTCTTCTCATCTTTTCAGATTGTTTATCTGTTTGATTTTTTTTGTATGTTGTTAGGTTCCCCCCCCCCCCCTTGGGTGAGTTGATAGAGAGTAGGGAAGAAGATGAAATTAGGTGGGTAGGCAGGAGGAGGGATCTGGGAGGAGAAATAAAATTATCATAATATATTGTATAAAATCAATTTTAAATAGATAATTTAAAAAAAAAAAAACAACCATCCATGTTGTAGAAAGGAGAATGATTATATTTGAGGCACCTGGAAGAGACCACTTAGAGAGGAAGTCACATTTAAACTACACTGATAGAAAAAATGATACTGCAGAAGGAGAAACTTGATAAAAAATACTTCTTTTAAAACAGCTGGAGAGTCCTTGCTGCAGGGAACTGTTCCAGAAGAGATAAGCATGGAAGGTCTGGAGATACAACCATAGACTTGGTAAGGCATTCTTAGAAATAGAGTGATTGTGTGCTCTATTTCACTATGGACACAATTTATTCATGTTTATTTTATTGTCATATTTATTAATAATGCCACATTTTAGCCTTTCAATTTTCCAATATGGAAATAATGCAGATGCTTAATGTGTGGGGTCTGTAAGACATAGGACATATATTTCCTGCTTAACGTTTCAATATAACTTTTAAACACATTGTTCTAGACCTTTTTGTGTTTGTTATTTGTTTTATTTTTCTCAGTTTTGAGACAAAGTTTACAGAACTCCAGGCTAGCCTCCTCCTTAATATGTCTCCAGATTTTTGGGATTGCAGATATGATTCATATCCAATGAGCCTCCAAGCAGTTTATGTAGATAAAAAGATGGATAATACAGTATGAAAAGGTAGGTATTTATTGACTATTTGAGGGATGATGGATAGCCTAGCTGAGGAACAAAAGCAGTAAATTTAGAAGATAGATAGGATTGACTTTATAGACTTCCAGAAATTGAAAATAGTAAGTAAGAGGTCAAAGGCTTAATGCAAATGTGTCCAGTGCATCCTTTAGAAATGCATATTTCCCTGTTAGATCAGACAGATGTGTACTAGAGGAATCCTGAAGTCTGAACCTATGCATCCAGCACAAAGCACAGGAAAATCCCAGCTATATGCTCTATAGGTTCTTAGTCAGGAGGGTGAAGAATAACCTTACTCCAGATCTCTAGGGTAGGGCAACAGACACAAATACAAATGTAAGCAACTTCTATCAAACTGAAGGACTGTGTACTTCTTCCATAACAGAACAAGAGAAACATTCTAATTAAGTCATCCATCCCACTTTCCACTTCCTTGCCTTCCTAGTCATCCGAGAATGTTTACCTATGCTACTTCTACTCTGCTAACAACATTTTTGCACAGGCAGGAAAATGGCCATTCATATCTTTGTGATACAAATGTTGATGACTGTTCTACCTAGGGTGCATGTTTTATTTTCCCTTGCCCCAGACTGATTTATCTTGTGTAGGGTTGGGTAAATCTCAGTGGATGCAACTGGTGCTCATGCTGCAGCATCCCATTCCTGTGTATCACTCCATGATTTATGAAGCAAGTTTTATTCAAACTGCACATGCAAGAGAAAACTTTTGCTGAGCTGCATATTAAAACTTTGTGCCCCATAAATATAAAAAGCATAATTTTCCACCATAGACAAATCATCAGAAATCAACTCAGAAGTCTTTTATTTTTCAAAGCAGAAATATTTAAATTTTGGGGGAAAAATATTTATGTTCTTGTTTTAGAGACTTTTTGAATAATGCTTGCTATATTGATACTATGACAGTAATGTTAAGAGTGGATTTGGCAGATTTTCTTGAGCATGTGCAATGTCTTAATGATGTCCACAGTTGAGTTGGCAGTGAGATGTATGCAGCTTGCATGCCTGGTGGATTGAGTAGTTTACATAACATCAGCCAGGATTTGGAGCATAGAGTACAAACTGCTTTGTCCTCTGGACGGCTTCACTGAATATGTAGGAAATATTATGTATTCTAGCTCTTCAATACTCATAGAGCAAGAAGGATTCTTCAACTTGAGATTCTGTTCAAGTCCTTTTTAATTTCTCACAAATAGGAGACACAGGTGAGTATCTTAAGCACAAGATGGCCCAAGCATCAGCAAGCTCAGAGTTCTTCAAGCAGAGCTGAGGTCTCTAGTCATTCAAGAATGTCACAATTCTTGGCTCTGAGCATGGTCTTGGCTCCTCCTAGTGAGATAAAGATAACGGGGTAGATGAGGTACCAGTGAGTGTTTTCACACATGAATTCCAGTGGTTTTTACTTTCTCATGAATAGCATTACTTACTCATTACACCTTGGTATTATAATTCTACTAGAGTATTGTTGGAAAGCTGCCTTTCTACTACAAATCCCTATTGAGAAAATTCTAACACCAGGGAAATGAGCAAACTATACCATTATTTAAGAACACATGCTTGCAATAAGAAGCCAAAACTCTTAAAGTAACTGCAGAACTATAACCAACCATTGTGTTTCTTAGGGTCATTTTGTGTTTTTCTATATCTTTGTTCACACTAAAGTACAACTATACACGCATCTATCTCTTAGTCTCTCTTTTGCCCAATTCATAAACTTTTTAATTAAATGTTGTTTATTTGTCTGATTGTTCATTTTGTTAACTCCTGATGTTTCCTGATCTCTAAAATAAATGTCAATATGGTATCCATATCTGAAGATCAGTTGTAAAGAGTAAATGTTAACTGATTTTTCTCCATCTCATCTAGAAATGAAGATTTCTTCCAATGAAAATGTTAAGAGCCAAGGGCAGTAAGAGGATATCAACTATTCAGAAAAGCGATCCTTACTACTACGACAGGCTATCAGAAATTTAGTAGCTTAAACAATATAAATTATCATCTTTCTGTCTTCAGGTCAGTGGTCTGACACATGCCTCAGTGGACTAAAAGTATTGCAGTAACTGCTCCCATTTGCATTCTTAGTTGACATTCCATGTCTGGCTTCTTCCAGAGGTCTAAAGCCCACATCTTCCACCTCAAACCAATCATGCTGACTCTGTATCTTCCTCCACACTCACAGATTGTTCTGACTTCTCTCTCTTGTTCATTGAGAGTGGTGAGAGATTGCTTTGGACACACCTAGATAATTTGGAGGATTATCTCCTGTCTTAGGGTTTTGATTGCTGTTAAGAGACACCATAATCATGACAACTCTTATAAAGGAAAACATTTGACTGTGATGGCTCACAATTTCACAGGTTTAGTCCATTATCATCATGAAGGACATGGCGATGTGCAGGCAGACATGGGGCTGGAGAAGGAGCTGAGAGTCCTACATCTTGATCCATAGGAAAGAGGAAATGAAGTGTCCTACTTGGTGTAGTTTGAGTATAGAAGACCTCAAAGCCCACCCCCACAGTAACCCACTTCCTCGAAGGTCATTGGACTACTTATTAGTGCCACTCCCTTTGAGAGGCATATTTTTCAAACCACCACATCTCCCTAGTCTTAAATCAGACATCAGCAAGCTTAATTCTTCCTCCAACCTAAAATGCAATGGAACACACACACACACACACACACACACACACACACACACACACACACACACACTGTCTTGTGTATGAGATCATTAGTGTTCTTAGAAAGTCATTGTTCTGCTTACTCCACTTGTAAAGACAAGGCAGGTTAAAACATACAGCATTTAAGAGGAATGGTATTCTCATTCAGCAGATTATACCATAAACCCCAGCTAAGAAAACTGGCATTTTGTGGTAATTTAAGGACTCATCACAACTGTTCATCATCTTCAATCAGAATTTGGCTGGGGTACCTATGTGAAACTCTGAGCTTTTGGTTATCCTTGCCGATTCACAAGGTTCCCTACAGTTTGTAGACTATAAATTTAGATTTTGTTGATCTTGAAACATAACCACATGCTGTCCTTCCTGGGGAATGTTCACATAGCATGCTAGATTTAATCTTCAGTATTTGAAAAAGTTGTACACGCACATAGTGTGCGTATATGTGTATCTATCACATAAAATCTTCAAAAAGTATTCTTACGTTCTGCTAACCAAATACTATTTACATTTAAATACTTTCTCTGGAAACTGGAAGGTGTAAATGACACTCTGTTGTGATATATTATGCAGGTGGACAATAATAGAGAAATAATAGCTAGATAGATGTAGCCACATAGTATTACTGAGGCCTGATCACAGGACAAATTTTAACATGTAGCTTCAAAATTAAAAATAATCATTGACTTTAGAGGTTATGTTATACTTTAATCAATCTAGGAGAATAGAATAAGAGGATGAGATAGTTACATTTTCTTTACAACAAGTATAAATTAATTTATTCCTTTAAGAATATTAGCTGTGAGCTGAGTTTGGTTTCGCATGTTTATAATCCTAGCCCTTAGAAAGAGGAGACAAGGGGCAAGAGTTCAAGGTCAGCTTGCACTATTTAACAAGATAGTGTTCAGTCTGGACTAAAGGAGACTTTGTCACAAAATAAAGAAAGAAAAAAGGAAGGAATGGAGGGAGGGAGGAGGGAGAGGAGAGAGGAAGGAAGGAGACTATTTAATTTGGGACAGTCTCTTCCATTCCACTTTCTTCTACAGCTTTATTTCTGTTTTATCCTCATCCTGCTGTTCAAATATCTTTTTTCTCTTTAATCCCAGTTATTTTTACTTTTTGTGTGAAACATAGTAATCTATAGTAGCATAATTTATGAATACTTCCCTAACATACACAAATGTTAACTGCACATAGATAAAATTGCTAAGTGTATGAAATGAAATTGTAAGGTTTTATAAAAATATTGGTAACATAAATTAATTGAATATTGTATAAAATAACATATAAATGTTATTAACATTTCTCTGATTTTATGGCTCTATAGACTGAACTCGTACGCATAAAACTTTATCTCCATTGCAGCTTCCTGTGTATATTGTGATCTCACAAGGAACCTAAGGTAAAATGATTTTTCAGAAGCTGGTCATCCACTGATGGGACTAGTAGTTTTATTAAAAAAGAGAGTGACAATTCATGGGAGTCACAAATCTGCAAACACAGTACTCAGAGAGTCCACACAGAAGATCACAAGTTCAAGGTCTGTGGGACCCAGGGTCACCTGACACCTTGTCTCAGAATATCAAATCAAACATAGACACACACACACACACACACACACACACACACACACACACACACACACAGAGAGAGAGAGAGAGAGAGAGAGAGACAGAGAGAGACAGAGAGAGACAGAGACAGAGACAGAGAGAGACAGAGAGAGAAAGAGACAGAGACAGAGAGAGAGCACTACCTGCATTTTCTTGAGCAAATGCCAATAAAGTGTGTGTGTAATGAGTAAGGAGACAGCTGTGGGAGCAATATTGAGGCAGATCAGCCCAGTGCCTGTCATGTAGTCCCCTGGCCATGAACTTCCAGCTTCTAGCATTGTCAAAAAACAAATTATATTGTCTCAATGACTATCTCATTTTCTTGCTAACCTGAGACTAATGTATATAAAAATGAATCAATGTTCATACTACAGAGTACAAATATAATGATTACCTGGTATATATGTGTGAAGTATTTCATACACTTAATATATACTTAATAAAAGAAGAAAACAATAATGAAAAATGATAATGTTTGATAATATTCCATTTACACTTCAAGTTTAAAGGCACTGTTAACTCTGCTGATAGTATCCTTTGCTGTGAACACATGATCTTTAAGGATTTCATGCCCCAGAAGTTGGCTACTTATCCATTCAACAGGCTTCACATTATTACTAATAATGTAAGTAAAAACTGTGCAGCTGTTTTAACACATGCAGGCTCATCATGCACTTAGTCTTCTCCCTGCAGCAACATAAATATTTCCTCATGTGTAACATCAACAAGTGATGCCTGGAGAACTTGGTCCTGCCTTGGAACTCACATTCCATAATTGGTGGCTTGTGAGAAAGTGTTCAGAAATTCTGCTCATGGGTCCCTGTACATGTCTCCTCTGACATCTGAAATACAAAGTCCGAAGAACACAGCTAAGATAGAGCCCAGGGGAGAGCTTTTATCTCTGGGATACCACGACCCCCAGCAGGAAAGTGAGGACTTTTTCACCAGCAGGGTTCATTGTGCAGCTAAAAGAGGATGTTTCATCCATGACCTCCTCTGAGTTTTGAAGCAAGAGAACAAAGATTCCTGTTGATGAGAATTGGCCTGATCTGGTCCTTCTTCCTTAGAGACGTCAATCAGACTACAGTTTTGTTTTTGCTATATTTACTCCTACAAACACTTTTGAAGATCTTTTAGAATTAGAGTTACTGTTAAGAAATTTTCTGAAATTATTAGCAGCATAATGAGTTTTAACTTTACAAATACAATGGTTAAGGCAGAGGTAGTTTGAAGACTACTGCAGCGAAATTATGTACAAATTCTTTCTTTTTAACTCTCTTTTAAAATTATTTGAATAATCTTGATCCCGCTGGGATCTCCTGATCCCCTAAGCTTTCTTTCCCTCAAATCTTGCCCTTCATTACTCCCACTGTCATCCAGGTTGTTCATGTAGATCTCATCCATTTCTCTGTCATTGGGTGATCCTTGGGTCTTTCCTAGGGTCCCGTTTTCTAAGTAGCCTCCCTGGAGTTGTGTAGCAGTCTAGTCATCTTTGTTTTACATCTAGTATCCTCCTATGAGTGAGTCCCAGAAATCCACAATGATATATCCTCTGTAGTCTGCTGGCAATGGTCGAGAGATAGTCCCTGCCCTTTGCTTCTCAGGTAGAGCCCAGGGTATCAGCAAGCCTTTGTTCATGATTGGATGACACCAATAAACAACCAACTATACGAATAAACAAATAAAACAGACATGTCAAATTTCAGAGAGTCCCACAATTACTTCTTTCTGTACTGGTCATTTTGTCCATCAAATTCTATTTGAACCCATTGTGTTACTAAAGTCAGCCTTGATAGAAGAATCAACATCATTGTTACTAATTTACTTGTCTTCCTGCCAATGTCTGCATTTTTATGAGATTACTGAGCCCTGAGCTGAATGGAGAATGAATGACACAGAAATATGCAAAGACAGGCTTAGACTTTTTGTAGAATTATTAAAAGCAGTTTTATATCCATGAATTGTTGTGAACTCATAAAATGTTTGTGTGTGTGTGTGTGTGTATGTGTGAGTGTGCATGTTTTTTTTTTTTTTTTTTGTTTGTGTGTGTGTGTGCATGTGAAAATCCTATTGGAGGGGCTGGGGATTTAGATCAGTGGTAGAGCACTTGTCTAGCAAGCACAAGGCCCTAGGTTTGGTCCTCAGCTAAAAAAAAAGAAAGAAAGAATGAAAATCCCACTGGAAAACACTATAAAAGGGCACTTCCAATATCAAATTGATAATATATTAAAATCTTAATTTTATTAATCTCTGGTAAAAAAGAGTTATAATGCAACAGCAATACAACTGTGCAAGAACAACTATCAAATATAATTCTAATATGATCATAACAGGGACAGTGTGGAACTGGAATTTCCATACATGTCTACTGGAAGCTTAAAACTAGCAACTGATTTATTAAATGTTCAGCAGTATCTTCTAAAGATGAACATACATTCACTTTATGATACATCATCTGTGATCCTCATTAAGAATATGTAGAACTGGGCAGGAGAGATGGCTCAGAGGTTAAGAGCACTGCTTGCTCTTCCAGAGGTCCTGAGTTCAATTCCCAGCAACTACATGGTGGCTCACAACCACCTGTAATGAGATATGGTGCCCTCTTCTGGCCTGCAGATAGAACACTGTAATCATAATAAATAAATAAACCTTTAAAAAAAAAAAAAAGAATGTGTAGAACTGAAAAGAGCACATTGTAGTTATGAGTGCCTGTTAGACAAGCCCCAAAGCAGAGTGATGATGAGTTTGACGACGAATCCTTTAAAGTTTTGTAACATATTGTCACACCTTGAGAATTTAGTCCAAATTTAGAATAGAGGATTGGTTTCACAAATACATGATTGATCTCACAATTCAATTGCTCCTCATGTCTAGAATTTTCAAGTCTATCTCTCTCTGTCAAAGTGATATGGTAAGTAATTTTGGTCATGAAATTGGATAAAGGCAAAGAAAAAGGAACAAGACAGAACTGTCATTAATATTTTATTCCAGGAAATCATCTCAATTTGTGTTCTCCCCCCAGAATGGAAAATAAAACCTTTCCTAAATAAAACTAATTATTATAGCTTACTTAAACCATAATATAGATAACATTTGATTTCCATTGAGTGATATTTTATTTACTTAACATTTATTCACATGGGTTACTCTTATTTATTTTTTCTCATAAATCACTTTTCAGTACAATTTCCTAAAGGGAAATAAGCTAGAGTAATAAGATGCCCTATACCTCTAGCCAGCTCCTTCTCAGTCAATAGTTTATTCATTATGCTTTATCAAATTTACATGAGAAATAATTCTGTTACATGGACTATTAAACATGTGCTCTTCATTTTCACAGTTGATGCTGTACAATATATTTTAAGTGTAAATTTAGACAAGATACAAAAAGAACTATTTCTACTACTGACATCTGATAGAAAAACAACTTAGCTAAACATTATTTTAATTCTCTTGCAAAGACTATATTAAAGGTGCCAGCTGTGACACCTGTGAGTGAAGCTTTAAAGGCTCATATTGACAAACACCATTTAAGAATAAGTAAGCAAGCTGAGCATAGTGGCACACACCTTCAATCTCAGACTCAAAAGACTCATGCATGCAGATCTCTGAGAGTTCGAGGCTAACCTAGTCTACAAAGTGAGTTCTAGGACAACTAGGGCTGTTACATATGGACACACTGTTGGAAGAAACCAAAACCAACAAAACAAAAACACAACACCAAAAAAAAAAAAAAAGATTAATTAAAATATTCCAATTTAAATATTTTTTTCATTGGGTAGTAATTATTTATCTCCATAGCCTTTTTCACTATTTTTTTTTAAATTGCTGTGTGTATGTGTGTGTGTGTATGCACATGATATATGTGGTGTGATGATCACAGGACAACTGTGTGGAGTTATTTTCTTTCCCTTGAAGTAGGTTCTGGAATTAAACTCAGGTTGCCAGACTTGTCCAAAGTCTGTTCACACTGACATTCAGCTTGTTACCCTAGAAAGAGTGTGAAATGGTTGTGTTCCTTCTTTGTCATTTTTTTTTCCTTATTACTCATTTTTATTTCAGAATTCACTACCTTACTTTTGTTATTCTCCTTGGAAATGTTATTAGAGCATTATCTTAGCAGTTTTCTTTGAATGGAAAACAATTGTGTGATCATATTTCTAGTGTTAAATAAATTGTATCCAAATTGGGTTCTCTTTACATATAAATTAAACATTCCTTTTGTGAGAGAAAGTCTCAAGAGATTCAGCTAAGGAATACAAGGATTCAGGGAAGAATTGATGTATCACATTGGGTGACAGGGGAAGTGGAGAGCAGGGCAATCTATGGAGAAGACTTAAGTGATTCACCCTAAAAGATGATAGGCTTGATATGCACAATGGAATCTTTTCTGTGTAGAAAGAAAGTCACCTAAACTGAATCAACAGATGTGCTGATTAAGCCAAGTACCCTAAAGTCATGAATCTGAGATGGAGAGATATTAGGGTTTGCCTGAGGGGTATGGGAGGCAGAAAAGGAAGGACAAAGGAGTGAGCAATCCATCAGAATGAATTATATACATGCATGAAATTGTCAAAGACCTAGATAATAAAGAGGAGTGAAGTAAGCGATAGCTGTATTCACACCTGGGACTGAATTCCTCTAGGCACTGCCAGAAGATGTGTCTTCTACTCTTTTGTTAAAGAAGTATCTACAAAAGTCTCACCTCTGGGAGACAGGATCTTCACAGTATGGATGAAATGAAAACAAAGCCATTACTGTGGCTTTGATCCAGAATGGCTGAAGATGTTATGAAGTGAGCTGATATGGTCATAAATGATCAGAGGAAAGCTGAGAGGAAGACCCAGGGAAAAGATAACTGTACTTAATTCATGGAATTCAGACTCTCATAGGAACCCACCATGTCAGTCCTCATCCTCCTGGCACTGTAGGAACATAAATGTCTATTGTTTAAGAACAAAATGTGTGGAACTTTGTTGGGACATTAGATAATTCATACAGGTTCACATAAGATTTCAAGTTGTAGTGTGTGATCTAATCGATTCAATATTTACTTTTTTTTATTGAATATTTATCGGGAAATTCGATGGGTTATTGTTCCAAGTGCAAAAAGACCATGTCTTTAACACTGTATCTGTGGTAGTAAAAGACTTCAAATAAAAGCAGATAAGAAATGGATTAAATATGATCATTATAAATACAAACATTAGGTAAATAATGTGAGACAAAAAATATGATACACAGGCATGGTGATGGGAATGTGAAGTACTTGTCATAGTATGTCGGCAAAGAGGAAGCAGAGAGGAAGAGATGGATTCTGGGGGCTCTCCTGGCTTCCTCCCTTTTCCATTTTGATTCAGTATGAAGGATAGCATGTGTGATGATGTCTATGGATTTCAGAGTGGATCCTCCCTTCTCAGTTACACCTGAAGATGTCCTTACAGCCATGCTCAGAAGTTTGTGTTCTAGGTGAGTCCAACCTACTGACACTGACTAGTGAGGTAACAGCTAATTGCCTACACTGGCACTAATTATCCTTTTTAAACTTTCCCATAAAGGACTCAGAAAAAAATTAGATGAATACATACACTTTATATAATTAGACAATGTCAAGACAGTTGAACAATGAGAGTCATTCATTCCATGATCAATTAATTTTTACACATTTTAATGCCTAGAGCAATGAATGACAATTTTTTATTTGTGTAGGTGACTAGAAGAGTTATCTTTAAATATTACCAAAGACTACTTTTTTGATTTATTAAAAAATAAAGTGTTTGGAGAGTATTTAGTTAGTTAGTTTTTTTCTCTTTTTTAAATTTCAATTCCATTATTTTTGTACAGATATTTGTGTTTTGAATTTACATATTAGCCATGGGTTCCCCTCTCCTCCCCACTCCCGCCCCCATCTTCCCCCCAGCCCCTCCCCTCCATCCCCATCTCCTCCAGGGCAAAGACTCCCCTGGGGATTCAGCTCAGACTAGTAGATTCAGTACAGGCAGGTCCAGACCCCTCCTTCCAGGCTGAGCAAAGTATCCCCACATAAGTCACAGGTTCCAAATAGCCAGCTCATGCACTAAGGACAGGTCCCGGTCCTATTGCCTGGGGGTCTCCCAAACAGTTCAAGCTATTCATTTGTCTCACTTATCCAGAAGGTCTGATCCAGTTGGGGGCTCCACAGCTTTTGATTCATAATTCATGTGTTTCCATTAGTTTGGCTATTGGTGTGCTTTTTCAAATCTTGGTCTCAACAATTCTCGCTCATACAATCCCTTCTCTTTCTTGCCAATTGGACTCCGGGAGCTCCATCTGGGGCCTGGTCCAGGATCTCTGTATCCACTTCCATCAGTTATTGGATGACAGTTCTAGCATGACAGTTAGGGTGTTTGGTCATCCGATCCACCAGACTGGGTCAGTTCAGGCTTTCTCTTGACCATTGCCAGTAGTCTATAGTGGAGGTATCATTGTGGATTTCTGGTGGCATCTCTAGCATTTTGCTTCTTGCTGTTCTCATGTGGTCTTCATTTATCATGGTCTGTTATTCCTTGTTCTCCCTTTCTGTTCTTGATCCAGCTGGGATCTACTGTTCCCCTAAGCTCTCTTTCCCTTGAACCTTGCCCTTCATTACCCCTACTCACGTCCAGGTTGTTCATGTAGATCTCATCCATTTCTCTGTCATTGGGCTTTCCCTGTGTCTTTCTTAGGGTCCTGTATTATAGGTAGCCTCCCTGGAGTTGTGTAGCAGTCTAGTCATCTTTGTTTTTCCATATAGTATCCTCCTTTGAGTGAGTACATACCATGTTTGTCTTTCTGAGTCTGGGTTTCCTCAGTCAGGATGATTTTTTTTTTTTCTAGATCCATCCATTTGCCTGCAAACCTCATGATGTCATTGTTTTTCTCTGCTGAGTAGTACTCCAGTGTGTATATGTACCATATTTTCTTTATCCATTCTTCAGTTGAAGGGCATCTAGGTTGTTTCCAGGTTCTGGCTATTATAAACTATGCTGATATGAACATAGCTGAGCAAATGTCTTTGTGGTATGATTGAGCATTCCTTGTGTATACTCCCAAGAGTGGTATAGCTGGGTCTTATGGGAGATGGATTCCCAATTTTCTAAGGAAACACCATATGGATTTCCAAAGTGGCTGTACAAGCTTGCATTCCCATCAGCAGTGGAGGAGAGTTCCCCTTGCCCAACATCCTCTCCAGCATAATCTGAATTCAATGTTTTTGTTCTTAGCCATTCTGACAGGTGAAAGGTGGTATCTCAGAGTCCTTTTGATTTGCATTTCCTGGATAATTAGGGATGTTGAGCAATTCCTTAAATGTCTTTCAGCCATTTTATCTTCCTCTGTTGAGAATTCTCTGTTTAGTTCTATAGCCCATTTCTTAATTGGACAGTTGGGCATTTTGATGTCTAATTTTTTTAGTTCTTTATATATTCTGGATATCAGCCTTCTGTCAGATGTGGGGTTGGTGAAGACCTTTTCCCATTCTGTAGGCTGTCGCTTTGTCTTGTTGACCATTTCCTTTGCTCTACAAAAGCTTCTCTGTTTCAACAGGACCCATTGATTGATTGTTTCTCTCAGTGTCTGTGCTACTGGTGTTGTATTTAGGAAGTGATCTCTTTTGCCAATGCATTCAAGACTACTTCCTGCTTTCTCTTCTATCATGTTCAGAGTAACTGGATTTATGTTGAGGTCTTTGGTCCACTTGGACTTCAGTTTTGTGCACAATGACAGATATGGATCTATTTGCAGCCTTCTACACATTGACATCCAGTTATGCCAGCACCATTTGTGGAAGATGCTTTCTTTATTCCATTGTACAGTTTTGGCTCCTTTGTCAAAACGTATATGTTCATAAGTGTTTGGGTTAATGTCAGGGTCTTCAATTTGATTCCATTGGTCCACATGTTGGTTTTTATGCCAGTACCTAGCTGTTTTTATTAATGTAGTATAATATTAGAGCTTGAGGTAGGGGATTGTGATACCTCCAGAGGTTGTTTTGTTGTACAGGATTCTGTTGGCTATACTGGGTTTTTTTGTTTCTCCATATGAAGTTCAGTATTATTCTTTCCAGGTCTGTGAAGAATTGTGTTGGTAATTTGATGGGGATTGCATTGAATTTGTAGATTGCTTTTGGTAAGATCGCCATTTTTACTATGTTAATCCTGCCTATCCATGAGCATGGGAGATCTTTCTATTTTCTGACATCTTCTTCAATTTCTTTTTTTCAGGGTCTTAAAATTCTTGTCATGTAGGTCATTCACTTGCTTAGTTAGAGTAACCCCAAGGTATTTTATATCATTTGTGGGTATTGTAAAGGATGATGTATCTCTGATTTCCTTCTCAGCCTGTTTGTCTATTGTATATAGGAGGGCTTCAGATTTTTTGAGTTGTTCTTGTATCCTGCTATGTTGCTGAAGGTGTTTATAAGCTGAATCAATTCCTTGGTTGAATTTTTGGGGTCACTCATGTATACTATCATGTCATCTGCAAATAGGGAAAGCTTGACTTCTTCCTTTCCAATTTGTATCCCCTTAATCTCCTTGTGTTGTTTTATTGCTCTGGCTAGAACTTCAAGTACTATATTGAATAAGTATGGGGAGAGAGGACAACCTTCCCTTGTTCCTGATTTTAGTGGTATTGCTTTGAGTTTCTCTCCATTTAATTTGATGTTGGCTGTTGGCTTGCTGTAGATTGCCTTTATTATGTTTAGGTATGTTCCCTGTATTCCTGATTGCTCCAAGACCTTTATCATGAAGGGGTGTTGGATTTTGTCAAATGCCTTTTCTGCATCTAGTGAGATGATGATGTGGTTTTTTTCTTTGAGTTTGTTTATATGGTGTATTACATTGACGGACTTTCATATGTTGAACCACCCTTACATCCCTGGGATGAAGCCTACTTGATCATGGTGGATAATTGTTTTGATGTGTTCTTGCAGTCTGTTTGCCAGAATTTTATTGAGTATTTTTGCATCAATGTTCATGAGGGAGATCGGTCTGTAGTTCTCCTTCTTTGTTTCATTTTTGTTTGGTTTAGGAATCAGGGTAATTGCAGCCTCATAGAAGGAGTTTGGTAAAATTCCTTCTGCTTCTATTGTGTGGAACAATTTGAAGAGTATTGGTATTAAGTCTTCTTTGAAGATTTGGTAGAATTCTGAAGTGAAACCATCTGGTCCTGGGCTTTTTTTGGTTGGGAAACTTTTAATGACTTATTCTATTTCTTTAGGGGTTATTGGACTATTTAAATGGTTTATCTGGTCTTTATTTAACTTGGGTATGTGGTACCTATCCAGAAAATTATTCATTTCTCTTAGATTTTCCAGTTTTGTTGGAGTAGAGGTTTTTGAAGTATGACTTGATGATTATCTGGATTTCCTCATTGTCTGTTGTTATGTCCTCCCTTTCATTTTTGATTTTGTTAATTTGCATGCTCTCTCTCTGTCTTTTGGTTAGTTTGGATAAGGGCGTGTCTATCTTGTTGGTTTTCTCAAAGAACCAACTCTTTGTTTCATTAATCCTTTGTATTATTCTCTTTGTTTCTATTTTATTGATTTCAGCTCTCATTTTGATAATTTCCTGGTGTCTGTTCCTCCTTGGAGACTTTGCTTCTTCTTGTTCTAGAGCTTTCAGGTGTGCTGTGAAGTCTCTAGCATGAGATTTCTCCAACTTCTTTATGTGGGCATTTAGTGCTATGAATTTCCCTCTTAGCACTGCTTTCATAGTGTCTCATAAGTTTGGTTATGTGGTGGATTCATTTTCATTGATCTCTAAGAAGTCTTTAATTTCTTTCTTTATTTCTTCCTTAACCCATTGGTGATTCAGTTGAGCATTGTTCAGTTTCCATGAGACTGTAGGTTTTCTGTAGTTTTTAATTGTTGTTGAAATCTAACTTAAAGCCATGGTGGTGTGATAGAATGCAGGAGGTTATTCCAATTGTTTTGTTTCTGTTGAGATTTGCTTTGTGGCCAAGTATGTGGTTGATTTTAGAGAAGGTTCCATGGCGTGCTGAGAAGAAGGTATATTCTTTTTTGTTTGCATGCAATGTTCTGTAGATATCAATTAAGTCCATTTGAGTCGTAACATCAGTTAAGTCCTTTATTTCTCTGTTAAGTTTCAATTTGGCTGATATGTCCAGAGGTGAAAGTGGGGTGTTGAAGTCTCCCACTAATAATTTGTGGGGTTTTATATGTGATTTAAGCTTTAGTAATGTTTCTTTTACATATGTGGGTGCCCTTGTGTTTGGGGCATAAATGTTCAGAATTGAGACTTCATCTTGGTGGGTCTTTCCTTTGATGAGTATGTAATGTCCGTCATGATCTCTTTTGACTGATTTTAGTTTGAAGTCTATTTTGCTGGATATTAGGATGGCTACACCAGCTTGTTTCTTAAGACCATTTGATTTGAAAGTCTTTTCCCAGCATTTTATTCTTATGTAGTGTCTATCTTTGAATTTGAGGTGTGTTTCTTGTATGCAGCGGAAAGATGGGTCCTGCTGTCATATCCATTCTGTTAGTCTGTGTCTTTGAATTAAGTCTGTGAATTAAGCCCCTTGTCATTAAGGTACATTAATGACCAGTGATTGTTCATTCCTGTTATTTTTTCTTATTTTTTGGTGGTAGCATGTCTGTACTTCTCTTCTTTGGGGTTTATTGCTGTGGTATTATCTATTGCCTGTGTTTTTGAAGGTGTATCTGACTTCCTTAGGTTGGAATTTTCCTTCTAATGCTTTCTGTAGGGCTGGGTTTGGGGATAAGTATTGCTTAAATCTGGCTTTGTCTTAGAATGTCTTGTTCACTCCATCTATGATGATTGAAAGTTTTCCTGAATATATTAGTCTAGGCTGACATCCATGGTCTCTTAGTGTCTTCATTATATCTGTCCAGGTCCTTCTGGCTTTCAAAGTCTCCATTGAGAAATCGGGTGTAATTCTGATAGGTTTGCCTTTATAAGTCACTTGGACTTTTTTCTTTGCTGCTCTTAATATTCTTTCTTTATTCTGTACGTTTAGTTGTTTATTATATGGCGAAGGGACTTTTTTGGGGGTCTAGTCTGTTTGATGTTCTATAGGCTTCTTGTATCTTTGTAGGCATTTCCTTCTTTAAGTTGGGAAAGTTGTCTTCTATGATCTTGTTAAATATATTTTCTGTGCCTTTGTGTTGGTATTCTTCTCCTTCCTCTATCCCTGTTATTTGTAGGTTTGGTCTTTTCATGGTGTTCCAAATTTCTTGGACATTTTGGGTCATGACTTTGTTGGCATTAGTGTTTTCTTTGACTGATGAATCTATTTCTTCTACCATGTCTTCAACACCAGAGATCCTCTCTTCCATCTCTTGAATTCTGTTGGTTATACTTGCCTCTGAAGTTCCTGTTTATTTACTTAGATTTTTCATTTCCAACATTCCCTCTGCTCTTGTCTTCTTCATTTTTTCTATTTCCCCTTTCAGGTGTTGGACTGTTTCCCTCATCTGTTTCATTGCTTTTTCATGATTTTTTTTTCAGGGACTTATTGTTTTCTTCGGCTTCATTTGTCCTTTCTTCTAGTTTTTTAATAGCGTTCTTCCCATTTTTTGTTTGTCTGTTCCTCCACTTTATTTTTGATTTCTTTTATATAAGGCTCTAGCCTCTTCATGATGTTATTTATAAGGTTGTTTTCTTCTGCTTCTTCCATTATGTGATGTTCTGGTCTAGCTGTTGGAGAAGGACTAGGTTCTGGTGATGCTGTATTGCTCTTTAATTTGTTGTATGTACTTCTGCCTTGACATCTGCCCATCTCCTTGAGGATTCAGTTTTGGTCTTATCAGCACACTTGTTCCAGACAGAGCTGACAGATTTAGGGAGCCTCTCTCTGGTCCAGATGGAAGCTCTGGGCCAGATGGGAGCTGGGGCCTGGATGGGGGCTCTGGTCCAGAAGGGAGTGCTGCCTGGATGGGATCTGGGGGCTGGTCTTTGAGTCTCAGGAAGTTGCTGGGGTCTCTGTACCTTGTCCAGATGGGAGTTCTGGGGAAGGATGGAAGCTGTGGGCTGGGTTCTAAGTCTCAGAATGTCATTGGGGTCTCTGTATCTTGTCCAAATGAGAGTTCCAGAGCATGATGGAAGCTGGGGGCTGGTTTCTAAGTCTCTGGAAGTGGCTGGGGTTTCAGGCTGATGGGTGTGGGGGCAGGGCATGGAGATTGTAGGGTTGAGGGGGGAGGTGTCTTGGAGAAGGGGAACCTTCCCACAGGGCCTGCCAACTGGCCAGAAACTAGGGCCAAATTGGGCAGGTCTTCCTCAGAATGGCTGGTGCCCAGGGCTGGGACCTAAGTGCAGGGCCTCTTATGTAGTTTTTTTGAGACAGGGTTTCTCTGTGTAGTTTTGGTTTGTGTCTTGGATCTTGCTCTGTAGACCAGGCTGGCCTCGAACTCGCAGAGATCTGCCTGGCTCTGCCTCCCAAGTGCTGGGACAAATATCTCACACTAGGACTGTCTGGGAGACAGGGTCTTCACAATACTGATGAAATTAAAATGAAGCCATTACTGTGGCTTTGATCCAGTATGGCTGAAGATGTTATAAGATGAGCTGATATGGTCATAAATGATCAGAGGAAAGATAAGCAGAAGACCCAGATATGGTGGTATTGTGCTCCCCAAAATATTGTGCACCCTAATAAACTTATCTGGGGTCAGAGAACAGAATAGCCACTAGATATAGAGACCTGAAAATAGTGGCACTCCTGCCTTCAATCCTAGCATTCCAGAGGCAGCGATCTACCTGGATCTCTGTGAGTTCAAGGCCATACTGGAAACAGCTAGGCATGATGACACACACCTTTACTCCCAACAAGTGAGCCTTTAATCCCAGGAAGTGAGGGTAGAAAGCAGAAAGGTATATAAGGTGTGAAAACCAGGAACTAGCAGGTTAAGGTATTAGACTTTGAGCAACACAGTTCAGCTAATATTCATTCTGGATAAGGACTGAGAGGCATCTAGTCTGAGGAAACAGGATCAGCTGAGGAATTGGCAAGGTGAGGTGGCTGTGGCTTGTTCTGCTTCTCTGGTCTTCCAGCTGTAATCCAACACCTAGCGCCGGGTTTGTTCTTATTAATAAGACTTTTTAAGATTCGTGCTACACCCAGAGAAAAGATGAGTGTTATTTATTAGGAGCTTAAAATTTGGACTAGTTCTGTGGATTCTCTTCTTTGTATTAAGAAAGTAGAGGAGCCTCCCTAAGTAAAAGAAATAGACATTTTTCAGGTACAAAAAATCCAAAGTAACATATGAACTATTGCAGGGACAGAAGCTAAGTCAGACGACTGAAACAGCAGTGGTCAGATTGAGGGGTTACAGGGAACATTAACTTGCGATTGGAGCATTGCTGGTTGAACTCAGAGTATGGCCTATGCCACCTTTTCCTTGGAGTAGAAATGAGAAAATCACAGTTGAAATCCTTTTCATGTCTGTAGCATGTAATAATGGACTAAGAAAAAAATTTATTTGAGGAATAATAAAAACAGACAGTTCCCCTGTGGTTTGATAAGTTTGTTTGGCTTTATCTCCTTCCAAATATATCTAAGCATTGACAAACATAATGTGTTCTCGTTCACCAGATTTGCTGCACAAAATTATTGTGTATTCTCAGGGACTCAGTGTTAATAAACTCAGTGCTACTACATGGAAATTGAGCAGAATAACTATCATGGTGTTTTCCCTTTTTACTTAGATTCCCTGTTCACTTGTACAGAACAAATACAACACACAACTAGCTTTAATCCTCACCTGTATATCTACAATTCTAGACAATACAGTGTCAGCACTTAAGAAATTCAAATTCTCTTTGAAAAGGCAAGTGCATGACCAGTGCTTACTAAACAGATTATTAACAGTCTCTGAAAAGTATCACAGAAATATGGGGATGTACACTCATCAAAATTGAAACTCTTATTTACCTTATCAAGCATCACCTTATCATAGTAATAAATAATAATAGTTTGAAAATCTCTAGATTACATGCCATTTGTAATACTAAATATATTTTCATATTTATTACCTCATGTAATTCTCATTGAAAATCACGAAGGATGTTGTCACTGTAATGTTATTTAGCAGAAAACAGATTTGGGGGACAGATACATGCATAATAAGGTAACATATCTAATCTATGGTTAAAAGTGTTGAGATCCTTGCATGCTTCCATTCATTAGACACCCTTACAGTAATAACAGACACACAGTCACAGACATACATATATGCTTTTACAATGTACATTTTATGATTTTACTTCATCTTTTTCTTAAATTTGCTATTACTTTTCTTCTATAACTTATGTCCCTTTAATAAAACAAAGCTGTATGCATTCTTAAGGAAGAAAAGTACTGTTGGATTAAGTAACTGTGCTGGTTTGAATAAAAAATCACCCCATAGGTTCATGTATTTAAATGTTTGATTCCTAGTTCATGGACTATTTGGGAAAGATTAGTATGTGTGGCTGTTTTAGATGAGATGTGTCACTATGGGTAAGTTTGAGGTTTCAAAGCTTACTCCAGGTCCGATCTTGCTTTCTTTATCTGCCTCCCACCTTCAGATCAGGATGTAAATTCTCAGCTACTTCTCAAGTATCATGCCTGACTGCCACCATATTCCCTGCCAAGGTGATAATGGGCTCACTCTCTGAAACTGCAAGGAAGCCACCAATTAAAAGCTTTTCTCTATAATTGGATTTGGTCATGTTACTATCACAACAATAAAACACTAAGTAACACAGCAATAATTTAATTGAATGCAAAATTGTTAGTTGAGTAATTTTGGCTCATATTCAATTTTTCAACCTTAAGATATACAACCTTGGCATGGTGGCTGCATCATAGGAATAGTCTATGTCAGTAGATTCCCATGGCTTCTGCATACCCTCATTCAGTAGTCTCAAGATGACTTCAGTGATATAGGTAGGCCATAACCTTATTTATTTCTTTGGGAATACTAGGCCAGAGGTGGAAGGAACCAACTGCTAAGAGTCTGACATACTGGATAGAAATACATTAAAAGAGAAGAGGTTCATTTTAGATCCTGGTTACAAAGACTTACATTGCTGGTTGGCTGACATCATTGCTTTGGATCTGAGGTGAGGCCAACAATGGGTGGTTACTCAATGATGGCAGCAAATAGAAGGGAAAGTGTGGTGATATTTTATTTGTGCCTTATTAAATGAAGCTTTCCTGGAGATCAGAGGAAAGACCAAGCCATTATAAGTAAACACAAAAGTCATGCAATGTTAGCACATGCCTTTAATCCTGTCACTTGGGAGGTAGGAAGATGTCTGGATCTATGTGAGTTCAAGGCCACACTGGAAACAGAGCCAAGTGTGATGGCTCATGCCTTAAATTCCAACTCTGGTTAACCGTGGAGGTCTGTAAAGACAAACAGGAAATGACAGAGCTGGGCAGGAAGAGGAAATGATGTAGTTAGACATAAAGAGCAAATCAGATGGCAGAACATCAAGGCATATAGTCGTGGATAGACAGGAAGTAAGTCGCCTTTGGAAGCTTCAGAGTTGGTGGGATTAGCTGTGGCTGTTCCTATTCCTCTAATCTCTCTCAGGCTTTAACCCCTATATCTGACTCCAGTTTTTTTGTTTGTTTGTTTGTTTTTGTTTTGTTTTGTTTTGTTTTGTTGTTTTATTTAATAAGTTCATTTGGAAATTCATCTATAGGAAAGAGAAAGTGTAGGACAGGAAATAGAGATAGAAAAGCCTGGAAGGTGGGAATAGAGGGGTATGGTAGATGGGGATAAAAGGCCTGGGGTAGAGAGACCTGTGAAGTGGGGATAGATGGGATGGAGAGGCGAAGCTAGAGGGGTTGGAATATAAAGATACAGGGAGGTAAAGATAGAGGCAGTAGATGAATAAGATTGGTTGGGAGACAGAGATGGGAACTGCAGAAGCAAACTGAATTTTATAGGAATCTGTAATTTTATAGACATCCTTCCAGGATTGAAGGAATCTACATCCGTAATAGTAGTGATACTAATGTAGTTATGGGGGTGTTAATATTAAATCACATTTCCAGCTTTGAGCAGAGTAGAAAAGTTAGCCATTAGTGTTATGTGGGGGACAAAGTAGGAGAAGATGCTCATCTGCCAGAGTGAAGATGAGGAGATGAAGATTTGTGGATGGGCCTGAGACAAACTTTGGACCTGTCCAGTGGTGTGTTCAGTGTAGCAGGGATGTGGAGAAAAGTATTATGGATGGAGCTTGGGAATTCTTATTTAGAGCCTGTTAAATGCAGTGACACTGAGAAGACTGAAGAGATAATAGGCATACTAATTATAGTTGACTTTAATCCACCTACGGTAATTAAATTTAGACCAGTTATACAACATATCAACCTTGAAATTTGGTGATAAGAAATGAACTATTTTAGTAAACTCAAGCGATGTATGAAACCTGCTGCACTTTATACCACACACTAAACTCCAATGAGATTCCACAAAAATAAGTAACAGAAATAGTGAGTGCATTCCCATCAAAATAATCTTGAAAATGACTGAAACACTGTGAAGACGCCAGCTGTTTAAAATCACCTTAAAAATGATAGTGCACATTAACATATGAGTAATAACAATGTACGAAATGGAATATCAAATTTCTCTGAACTAATTATAAATAAGTGAAACATATTAAATAATCAAACCAAAATATTAAATATATATGAATTAAATAATGTATGCAACATGCAAACTCGTGTCAGAAATCATAGTAAAAATAATGATCTAAACTAACATATTTAGCTGCAAAAATCAGGTAATAGTTTGATGGCAAATAGCTATGAATTGATCCCAAGGACAAATTAACTACTGTACATTATGAAATGTAAGTTCCAAGAGTATTATGATTTGAAGATAATGATTAATTAAAGCCTTCATTTTCTGTATAGATGTAGAAAAGATGTTTGATGATATATCGAGAGTAATGATACTTCACAAAATTAAAAATCCTTAATTAAACTTCAAGGCCAAATAATAAACATGAACTTACAGATCCTTATTTAATAAGAAAGCTACTTGATACTAAGAGATGAACCTGTATCGGAGGCAGAACTTCATAGAAATGAAACACATTAAAGTGCTTTACTACAGGATCAGGAGGGAGACAATGAATCCCACCATTCCCTCAGCTTTCTGCTGATGTGTTGGAACTGCTTTAGTGCCAAAACACTTAGACCAGATAACAAATTACACACACACACACACACACACACACACACACACACACACACTTAATAGAAAGTAACAAAAGTGATAAACTCAATATGTGAAGTATCTTATGAGTTAGCTGCAAACCTATCAAATCGAAGCATCAGTTAATCTCCATGCCTGTGGTGTTGTACATGTGTCTTCCCAGGACTCCCCGTTAATTTCCATGGATGTGGTGTTGCACACAGCTCATCCCAGGATTCTGAAATTTTTAACAGGAGAATCACAAATCCAAAGCCAGTCTGAGGAACAATGGGTTATTCTGTCTCAAAAATATCAAAAATGTGATATTCAAAACAAAATTATTTGGTAAACTAAAAACAAATTAATATGAAAGTAAATAATTTTATACATACTAAAAAACAGAAGAAATAATGGTAGATACCTTTTAATTTACAATGCAAAAGAAAATAGAACATGTATCAATAATCATGACATGTTCAAAACACATGTATGAAAATAACACTGTTTAGTTTTGTAGCCCATTTTTTAATTGGATTGTTTAGTATTTTGATGTCTAGTATCTTGAGTTCTTTATATATTTTGGAGATCAGCCCTATGTCAGGTGTGGGGTTGGTGAAGATCTTTTCCCATTCTCTAGGCTGTCTTTTGTCTTATTTACTGTGTTCTTTTCCTTACAGAAGCGTCTCAGTTTTAAGAGATCACATTTATTAATTGTTGCTCTCAGTGCCCACTATCTATGGTGGGACACCTTGCACAGCCGTGCTGCAGGAGGAGGGGCTTGGACCTGCCTCAACTGAGTGTACCAGGCTCTGCTCACTCCCCATGGGAGGCCTTACCTTGTTAGAGGAGGGAAAGGCTGGGAGCAGGAGGAGGGAAGAGGGAGATCTGTGGTTGATATGTAAAATTAAAAACAAAATGTTCAGAAAAAAATAAATAAAATTACACTGAACACTACAGACACTTTCAGAAAAAAAAAAGTACAGCAACTATGAAAATGATCAAATCTATGATTAGAAAAATGATACTTTGCAAATTTGGTTGTTACAATGAGATTCAGCTGTTTTACAACAGAGCTAACCACAACAAAACACTAATGGAAATTTCACAAGCAAATCCTTATAATCCACCCCAATTGTGATGGAAACCTAGGAAAGAAGGAAAGTTAGGAAAACAGAGAAGTTAGCATCTAAAATCACTATATTGATGAATTGCTACTATTTTAACATAAATGTGTAGAAAAGCAATGTTACAGATATTCAAAATGAGAACAGATTGATATATAGTATAAAATAATGATATTATAAGAATCGAATAGCGGCCAGGAGGCAGAGGCAGGTGGATCTCTGTGAGTTTGAGGTCAGACTGGTCTACAGAGCTACTCCAAAGCTACAGAGAAACCCTGTCTCGAAAAACCAAAAAAAAAAAAAAAAAAAAAAAATTAGCAACAAAAATGAATCATTTAATGAATGAATGATGAATGGAGAACAATTGGAGAACCTTGTGGAAGGTAGATAAATGGAAACTATTTTTTAAACTGTATGGATGTTAAATAAAAATGAATATTTTTTACTTATATGGATAGGCAATCTAGACTCCATTATTTAATCTTAAGTTACATTCCTCATAGTGCGCTTGTGATTTGCAGGGCTCTAGAAGGGTAGAAACAGCTCATGTCCCTGATTTAGTAAGGTAAGATATGAAGTTTACATTTTCCTCTTTGAGAGTTATTTCAGTTATTCTAGGCATGCAAAGAGGTGAAAGGAATCTACCTTAATGGAATTAATGTTGGTCTAGCATTTAATTGCAGAACACTAATAGGAACAAATTAACACTCAATATTACTTTTCTATCAAGATAAACAGCTATGTTGCACAAATCTTAGTTTTGGTGTCAAAGTCCTCTGAGTTCAAAGGACTTGGGTGCTTTTCTTGGGTTGCTTTAGAATGCCCACCCTCTGACTCACAAGAGAGGACATCTCCATGTACCTCTCTTGTCAGCAGTTCTTCAAGAGGAAAAATGCAAAGTGCTGTCTGCAGACTTAGTTCCTTCTGTCATCCTTTTCTTCTTTTCATTTTCAAAACAATCCCTAGGGCAGATGAAGAAAGGGAGGTTTCAGAAACTGCTTGAGACTCTTAACAGAAATGGTTGTTAGGGAAGGGGAAGGATTGTCAGTGACAGATAGAAAAGATGGAAAACAGACTATGAAATGTTACCTTAGCTTTGATTTTTATTTTATAAAGTTATCTATGGGTAGCAAATGATAGTTAATTGTGAATTTATTTAGTTTCTTATAGTAATACATGAATGGTGTATTAAGACTTCCAGGGTTTTTTTGTTTTGTTTTGTTTTAAATAATCCTCTGGCCTCTATTTTTCCCAGTGCTGGAGACTGAGCTCAGGTCCTCACATATGTCAGACAACACTCACCACTGAGATGTATTCACCTCTCTTTTACTCTCTTACATTTTATTAGGGGGTGAGTTCTTAGTTGCACAGGCTAGTGTTGAGTTCACTGTATGCTAAGCTGACTTCAAGTGTGGGATCCTCCTGCCTCAGCCTCCCTAGAAGATGGAATTACAAACTTTACTAGTTTTGCCTCCTGCAACTCTTTAAGAGCATGTTTCATATGACTAACTCCTGGAGAGAAAATACCTGAATGATTGGAATTGCCCACCACACGTGTCACAGAGGAAAGGGGGTGAGATCGTTTATGCTCATTTGTTTTGTAGATGTGTAATTACTTGTCTTGGTACTGTAACAAAATACTTGACAAAGAAACCTAGTGGGAATGAAGTGTTCACACTGACTCACAGTTTGAAAGGACAGCCCATTTGGATTTGGAAGTCTTGACAGCAGGACTTTTGGGTGGCTGATCACGTTGCATCTACAGTCATGAAGCAGAGAATGATGGATGCTGGTATTCTGCTAGTTTTCTTCCATTCGTACCATCCAGCATCAAAGCACAGAGAATGAAGAGGGACAGTTTTAAGGTGGGTGTTCTCACATCAAATAACCTAATCAAGATCGTCCCTTGTAGGCATGGCTAGAGGCTAAATCATTCTAGACAAGATCCAATAAGTGTTTACTTACCTCCTAGGTTATTCCAGATCCTGTCAAGCTGGCAATCATTATCAACCAGAGCAATATACTTCTTATTCTAGTTTCCCTCTCCATTGAAAGTGGCTGCTATCATCAGCTCGTGCTTCATTTGTTGATTAATGGGAGAAAGGGTTGGAGCCCACTGAAGCTCTGAGGGACTTGTCAGTGCAGTCTATGTTTGTTTCCAGGTTCCTGGCTTCTTATTCAAGGAATTAAAGGTTCACACAGATGTGAAAAGTAGCAAGAAAACTTTATTGAAAAAAATGAAGCAGTAGTAGGGACAAAAAATGGAGTACTGTCAAGAATGACAACGTTACATGAGTGAGGACTCTCAAGCACCCAGATTATTGTCCCCAGGTCCCCAGATAAGGAAGAGATTTGTTGATATGGGACATACTTTGTGTGGTTCTCTATAGACTATAGATTTAAGCTGTGTAAGCTTTTCATCTTTTCAGTGTGGATGTGGCATTCACCTTTAATTTTGTTCATACCCAATTGTTCATAGACCTACAATGGTAAATAAGTGATTCTCTTTAAAGGTTGACTGTTAGGTTCATTATAAATGTACTCACAACAAATTAAGGCTACATTTCCCTCTCTACTGTTCTACTCAGATATAACCAGAATAGTTCTGAATTGAAATTACATTTGATCATTGTCAGTGGTAGAAGAATCTTTTCCATTGTTCAGAGTCATAGTGTGTAGTAGTGTGCAGTTCCACACAGATGGGCATCCTTGATTGCCAATAAATTGCTAGGTAATCTGTTAGAAGAGAGGTATTTGTGCATAGTACATGAAGACAAAGGGTCCTAGATTTGCAAATGCATTGTAAGAAAATGAGTATGGGTATAGTTCAAGTCAAGTGGAGTACCAGATTGCTGAGCTATTCCCCAAGCTCAACTGCCTGGAAGAGACTATGTTGGTTCCTTTTAAGTGATCTGGCTTTTTGGAACCTAAGGCCTATGCTGAGAAATTTTGCTCAGCCTGGGTGTAGGGAGGAGGGTACTGGCCCTGCCTCAATTGACTCTGCCAACCTGAGCTGAATCCACAGGGGAGACCTTGCCTTGGAGGAGGTGGAAATGGAGGGCGGATTGGGGTGGAAGGCTGGGAGGGGACTCTGTGGCGGATACGTAAAATTAAATTAATTATAAAATTTAAAAAAGAAGAAAAAGTACAGTACTTATTGAAGTTTAGTATTAAAAGTGATGTATAGCCAGGTGGCAGTAGCACACACCTTTAATCCCAGCACTCAGGAAGCAGAGCCAGGCAGATCTCTGTGAGTTCAAGGCCAGCCTGGCCTACAGAGCAAGACCCAAAACAGGCACCAAAGCTACACAAAGAAATCCTGTCTTGAAAAACCAAAAAAAAAAAAAAAAAGTTGTTTATATTTCATAGTAATCAATATAGCCTGCCTACCTATAAAAATAAAGCACAAAAAACAAAAAACCCACAAAACAACAAAAAATGTGTTTAGCTGGGTGATGGTAGTACAAACTTTTAATCCCAATACTTAGTAGGCATAGGTAAGAAGATCTCTATGAGTCTGAGTCCAGCTTAGTCTACAGAGCAAGTTCCAGGACATCCAAGGCTACACGGAGAAAACCTATCTCAAAATAAAATAAAATAATAAATAAATAAAGCACAACACATTTCTTCATAAAATGAAAAAAAAACTGGCAGAATCATGAAAACATATTTGAAACAGAATTCTATTCTTTATCATAAGGTATTTTTGGCTTGAGAATTATAAAGAATTAGGAAGTCAGACAGCCCTGGAGATTGTGTGTATAAAAGTCTCCATTCAAGTATGAACATTGTGTGTCTATAGCTAACACTGAAAGCCAGGTTTCATGAAGTGCCGTGTCCAATATGCTGACAAGTGTATTGTATAATGCAAAAAGAGAAAGGTTCTTAGCAAGGCCAAAAATTCACAAAATATAAACCCAATATCTATACTTTTGAATCTGATGTAAAGACAGCCTTGTGTGCAGCTAAACTTTGTACCCAGAAATAAAGTTACTAGTTCTTTGCCCATGGGAGTTCCTTCCTGTGAGACCAATGTCAACTGTTTCCTAGGGGGCGGCTGGAGAGGGAGAAGTAGTCCTAGTGAATTAATTGAGTCAGATCTTGAAGAATAGCTGGGCGAACTTTGTTAAGTGGCTAAATTAACACAGCTTTCTCAGTTGTCCAAGTTCTCACCACAGTGCTCTAAACCCACTGCTTCTTTCTACAGAAGAACTGCTAAAAATATCTACAGAATCTGAGAAAGGGAACTGGATTTCTTATATTACCAACAGTCACATGCCATTAAATATCCCTCCTCATCTGTGATTAGTTTTTCTTTTTCATGATATGGATATGAAATTCCTTATGTTTTAAAATTTCACCATTTCAGTTTATCATAATTTAAAAGTTCAGTTATTGTACATGCTTGTGACTATCTATGATTTAAAAGAAAACATATGAAGAAGGACCAGAAACATTGTTAGTGATAAAGTGTATATCTAGGCCCTAAGAGCTAGCTTAACCACTGAAAAACAAAACAAAACAAAATATATAAAAAACAAAGAAACTATCTTTAGGCTAGAAAGATGAACTTAGTATGTAAAGACGATTGTCCCAAAGCCTGGTAACCAGAGTTGAATCCTAATATTTATGGTAAAAGTTGATGTAAGAAATGGCTCTATGGGCCAAAGAAAATGGCCACTCTCTCCAAGGTATTTTGGCAGCATCAAAAATTTTACTTCAGCAAAAACAATATATACAAATTTAATCAAGCAAGCAAGGACATCCAAGTTTTTGATTCCTCACCCAATGAAAAAAAGAGCTACTATATCTGAACACAAGTGGTCAACATTCAAATTAATATAATGTATATCAGGTACCCGGTTGCAGCTTCTGGAATATTCTGATCATTCTGGTTTCTTTGAAGGACAATATGGTGGTTTGAAAGAAAATGACCCCCCAAAGGGAGGGGCACTATTAGGATATGTGGTTTTTTGTTGGAGTAGGTGTGGTCTTGTTGGAGGAAGTGTGTCACTGTTGGGGCATGCTTTGAGGTTTCCTTTGCTCAAGCCACTTCCAGTGGTCTGCAAGCCTAGATATAGGGTATTCAGCTACTTCTCCAGCACTATCATGTCTGCTAGCATGACACCATGTCACACCATGATGATAATGAACTAAACTTCTGAAAATGTAAGCCATCCCAATTAAATGTTTTCCTTTATAAGAGATGCCATGTTCACAGTGTCTCTTCACAGCAATAGAAACACTAAGACAGACAATGATATTCATTAGACATCTTCCTATTCTGTGTGTCTGACTTATCTTTTCAGGGTGGGAATATGGGAAACTTCACAGTAAGAGAGAATATGTGACTTATAAGAATAATCCATGTCCCAATAATGACAGAGAAGAAAGAAATGAATATAACAGCTTAAAATAATGACCTATTTATCTCAGCCCAGCTAAAGTTACCCAAAGATTTATGAGGTTAAGCTGTCTGCAATTCCACTCTCTAGGCCCCTGTGGACAGAGCTGTGGTCATACAACCAAGTAATTGTGGATGTAATTGTCACTCATATACAGAAAAACAAACAACAATCCTGCCTAGTATCATACCACAATACAATATGACAGCTTTGAATACCTGCTTCTTGGAGTGCAATCTAGGATAAATTAGAGAAGTTTGATGCTTTAGTTTTTAACTACAAAGAAGAAAACTGAAATATTGTCATTTCCCATAAAGAGTCACTCATTTCTTTTTGTGGTAGATGTACATGTGTCAAAGTATAACAAATGGATTTGTGTGAAAAACTGCATTATATGTTGATGGTAATGCTTTCTATGTTATAATTTTGTGGTGGCTCACATTTGTATGTGTTGTGTTCCTTGAAGGAGGAGATTGCATATTCTAAGTATTCTATTTTCTATGTCATTGAGTCTTACAAAATTAGAGCTCTTATTATGAAGCATTATCTTGTGAGTGTTAGCATTCAATGATTTATTTTTTAGTACAAGAATTGATCTTCATATTTTGGGAATTTAACTTTATATCCTGTATGCACTCATACCTATCTATAATTACATGTTTGCAATACATATCTTGATTTATTTCATAAGATATCATTATAAAAGTACATGTCAATTTTATAATTCAAGTGATAGTGTTTAATACAGGGAAGATGGTGACATAAATAGAATATCACACAAAATAGTATCAAATACTATTTTTCCAAGTATTCTGTGAGCAAAATACACATTATCATGTCAGGTTTGGGACATTAGGTGAAGTCTGGATGGGCAGTTCTGGTTAGAGGAAGCTAATTCAAACTTATCAGTTCTCAACATCAAGATAAAGGGATACAGCTCCCCAATTCATGCATCTTTCTTATTCTAAAGCTGATTCTAGTGTGATTTTAAAGTTGATCTCTCCAGCCAAGAGTGTCTTCATAATTACCTTGTGCTATGGATTTCTTCTCATTCTTCAGGGCTAAGGTGATATCCTGGGAAAACACTCTGAAATCCCTTTCATAAACACCTGCATTTTCTTCAGCACTTTGCTGTTCTGAGTCTCCATCTCTACCACACCTTTAAGGTGCCTCACCTGCGCAGTGCTCACTGTGGACACATTTTGTTTAACCCTTGAGGTCACCCACCTGCACCATCAGGTCCTCTGTAGACAGAGATCAGGAGCTGAAGTTCTTCAGAGTTCTGTACCTCTTGCTTGTTCTCTCCTCATTTGCTTTTGATACATGATCACTGAGAGCAATAGAAAGTCTTATGGAACAAAATCTACTACAATGGAAGGTGGAAAAAAAACATTTACAAAACTATCAAGTGTACAATGAGCATTGTTATTTTCTAATTATTTTATATGGGAGATAAAAGCAAGTAGGAAGTAATGCTAGTGGATTTCGCAGTCTGTTATTCCTTTGCTGGAGAGGATACCCTAATTGTTAAAGAAATTGAAGCTAAAAATCTATTAGTGTTCAAATTAAATTAGACAGCTTGCTTGAACTCAGCATTTCAAATACATACTTTTCAGAGCTCTTTCTGCTGAAATGGCTAGAATTTATGGCATTGCAGTCGTTATTAACACCCTTAACCCAGTAGCATTCTTTCTTAGTGTCTTCCAAAGTAAAGGAGAACAACATGGACAAGGGGTTGATGATCCCAGGTTTGTATGTTCACTTCATTTGTGTATTGCAAGCTCTTAAAAACTGAGATTTTGTCATTAATGACTTTTAAGGTTTTCACTCCCCTATTTTCATGTTTCTCCTGCTAAGAGCTCCCACAGGTATGAAATTTTTACTTTTTCAAAAATCATGTTACTCAGCTACCAAAAGGAACTTCTTTGATATCGGTTTCCTATTCCACACCATAGTGTGGAGAGTATTTTATTACAGCAATTTCACAGGGCTTTCACCTAGGCACATGTGAAGTAGAAGACTGGTATATTTTTCCTAGAGCATACTTGGATATGGGAGCAGAGTTTATCAGAAAAAATAAACAAGTAATTAGAATTCTTGCATGGATATGAAAAATATTGGAATTTGAACAGAGGTCTGAAGGAAGCAAAGTCTGATGGGTGTAATTCACACACACTGTAGTCCCAATATTCAGGAGGATGAACTTCCTGAAGTACAAGCCCAGGAAACAGAACTGCTGGCTCATATATCAAAGAAAAGAGAGGAGAGGATTGGGTGAATATGTCAGTGGCAGATGGGGGGGGGGAGAAGAAGGAGGAGAATGACAAGAAAGGAGAAAAGAAGGAAAAGAAAAAAAGTCTCCATTTGCTGATGTATTGTGGACCACAGATTCCCTCAAAGCTGAGGCATTCTTTTTCCCATTCATTCTCAGTTCATTACTATGGCCAACTAAGAGGAGACGCACATCTACAGTAAACTCTTCAGTTGTTCAATTCATGTGCCAGTCCATTCTCTCTGTCCCTATCTTCTGCAAAGGTGTGTGTGTGTGTGTGTGTGTGTGTGTGTGTGTGTGTGTGTGAGAGAGAGAGAGAGAGAGAGAGAGAGAGAGAGAGAGAGAGAGAGAGAGAGAATTCAATACAGAGTTTTAAGGAGCTTTCTAAGTATACTCACATGATTTTTTTTTCTTTTTTCAAGGTCATACAGACTGATTTCTGTGCTTTATAAAGATTCTTTTTCAAAAGGACAGGCATTCCCCCACAGTCCTGTGCAAAGGTCATTCCAGAAAACAAGTTGCTCTAGTTCTTTAAGTTAACTTAATTTTCCTCCATTTGGTGCCTAGCAGGAAACTACATGCATCACCAGAGACTGAAACAGATAAATCAGTCATGAATAAGGAAATACTCTCAGATAAAAACTAATGAGAAAGCTAATTGCAGTCACTTATCTTCATGTCAGATCCATTATTACAGCAAAGATCTTTAGTGTGTGAAAGTGGTCAAAGTGTCCATGTGAAGAGACAGTTCATGGCCCACTTCATTGCTGAAGTAAGGTTGCAAAAATGAGCTGATTCTTGCTAAAAAATATTCTAAAAAATATCAAATCAAATATACAACTCCCCTTATTTGTTATAGAAACTCTCTCTCTCTCTCTCTCTCTCTCTCTCTCTATATATATATATATATATATATATATATATATATATATATATATATTCCATAATTCACTGAACCCCATGGCTATTCTATTTAAGGATTACTTTAAATATTTAAGTCAAAGATATCACCTCAGTAGGATTTAGTAGATATTGTAAAAACAAGACTAAACTGCAATTCATAGACTTTATGCCAGTTTCACATAATGAATTTTGGAAATATTTTTTCTACTTAAAGAACATTTCTTTAAATATCAAACTATGATACTTTGACAAATGAGATATTCTCCTTTAATTTTCACCTTGGTATATTAAATAAGAAATAATAAGTGACATCAGAGATTGCAGTATGTAGCTAGAGTTTTCCTGGTCCTGCCTGGTCCTGCCTGGTCCATGGTCAGGACAAATCTCTCTCACCCACCAGTCCATCAGCCGCTCAGACCCAACCAATAAACACACAGAGACTTACATTGCTTACAAACTGTATGGCCCTGGCAGGCTTCTTGCTAACTGTTCTTACATCTTAAATTAACCCATTTCTATTAATCTATAAGTTGCCACATAGCTCGTGGCTTACTGGTATCTTAACATGTTGCTTCTTATCAAGGTGGCTGGCAGTGTCTCTCTGTCTCAGCCTTCCACTTCCCAGAATTCTCTTCTCTGCTTGTCCCACCTATACTTCCTGCCTGGCTACTGGCCAATCAGCATTTTATTTATACAGAGCAATATCCACAGCAATAGTATCTGCCATAAGTCATGATTGACACATTACAAAGATGAGATTTAAAGGAGCCTGTTATTGCCCAAGGACCCGGTCTCTATATATGTCAGAAACATAGAACATCTGGATATTTGATAAAGAGCTGAGGACATACTGGAAAAGCATATGGGAAAGGGTATTTAAAGAGAAAACTATTGGAAATTTAATGGTGAAAACAATGATAAGGATTAATAAATAGCAGTGGTAGGTTGTTCAAAGTCATGGACTGTGAACACGTAATGATTTTCCCACATCCCAGAGTTCTTAGCACTGAATTTAACTTACTTAGCCTCTTCTACTTGCAATGCTTTCTAGGAAGTGGCAACTAATCTCCACAGGAATTGAATGACCCTGGAAGATGTTTCACATTAACTTTGATTTTACCCAGAGGTTGTTTACTAATGGATCTGTGTTTCACCATGCTTGCCTCTGTAAGGGAAAAGGCCTTTCTCCATTGCAAATGAAAAACTCATCTCATTATTTAAGGGTCCTTTGAGTTTCATGTTGAGCATTCAAAGTCACTGATTTCTAATTTGAGTTAATACTGTACTTGTCTAGAGGCTACAATTCCAGAATAGAGTTACTTCCTCTCCGTGGACTGTGTGACATCTATCTCTGCATATTAATTAAAGTAGGACAGAGTCACTTACCATATTACTAACCATTTGAAAATTGGTTCTGCTGAAGAATAAGCCAGTGTTAACTGCTTGTCAGTTTGGCCTCCAAACTCATTACCTTAATCCATATGATTTAACCCCTTGTCTTTATAGGAAATGACCTTGCCAAAATACAAAATGTCTACAACCAGGAATTAGAGAGTCTTACAGGTAAAAACAGTTGAAAATATCAGCTAATCATCGAGATTCAAGGTCCCCTGTTAGCTGAGGGCCCCTATAAAATCAAATAGTAAATCATCCATTTTCAACAGGTAATGATATAAATATTCTGGTTCTAAAATTGAGGAAAAGGGACCTGGGAAAGAGAACCACAGCAAGACAGAAACCTGATGGGAAAGTTGTCAAGCTCTGCAGGGCCTCACAGGGCACTTGATACCTCTCTCTGGGGCTAGCTCTTTGGTGTACATAGCTTTCTTAGGGAGTATATTTCAAGTATACTCAGTTTCCTGTATACTCATTGCAACATATGTTTCATTTACACAGCTTTGAACACTGCCCACTCCAGAGCTGTATGCAGGAATCCACCCTTATTACATGCCGCATGGCTTCAGCCTTTTTCTGTAACTTTGGTGCAAGCATCTATGAGCTCTTGCTCTAGCCATTTGTTTATGAAATGTCACAAAATCGTTGAAACCAAGTGTTACTGCTAACTTAGAATGTCTCCTAGACTTCACAAATAGTGGCCTCTCACAGAGCCTATCTGGTTGAACTGGAGAAACAATTCCTTGGGCATCTGAGCTCCAGCACAAGGTCCTAGAGCTTCCCTTTGGTGGGATATTCTCTTCTCAAATGAAGTGACTTGAAATATCATTGCACTGTGGAGTATCAATGGGTACTTTTGCTCACATGGCACTTATGTTATTGTTGTGGTGCAATGTCTCTAGTTTCTTTAGATGATAATTTAATTAATTAAACTTTAACAATTATATTCTTCTCAAAAATTTAGATCTCAGTCAAGTTCTCTTTCTTACCAAAGTATGTGTTTTTCACATCTAATGCATCATTGTTTATTTTGAATCATCGCTATTAACCTTACTAAGCATAGACAGAAATAACTATACTGAAGCTTGGATACCATGGTAATTTAAATTCAGTAGACATAGAAGAAGAAAGGAATGAATGTGAGCTCTCTAACCATTTTTTTCTTCTTTTATTATAACCAAGACACCAGCTCATGGGATTAAAATATCCAGACTCAAGGTGGAGCTCTGTCCTTTGTTTAATAATCTCTGAAATTCTGTCATGTAGGTACACAGGTTCACCTTAGACTCCATAGTGATTCTTTTTTTTTTTTTTTTTTCAAGACAGGGTTTCTCTGCATAGCTTTGGAGGCTTTCCTTGAACTCGGTCTGTAGACCAGGCTGGCCTTGAACTCACAGAGCTCTGCCTGCCTCTGCCTCTGCCTCTCGAGTGCTGGCACTAAAGGCATGTACCACCACTGCCCAGCTAAACTTTGTCATATATATATGAGTTTGGGAAGGATTAGCATATGTGACATTGTTGGAGGAGGTATGTCACTGGGGAAAAGCCTTAGGTTTTAAATGACAACACCATTTCTAGTTAGCTCTGTCTGTCTCCCGGCTGTGTCTCAAGATGTGAGCTCTCAGATACTCCTCTAGCATCATGCCTTCCTGCTGTCATGCTTCCCACCATAACTGTCAGGTACTCACTCTCTGAAAACCTTAGCCTCTCTCCCAACACACAATCCCTTCTTCTATAAGTTACCTTGGCCATAGTGTCTTGTCAGGGCAATAGGAAAGTAATTAAGACATTATGTTTTATTTTGTGATGCTGATGTATACTATGTAGTCCAACTTGACCTCAAACTTGCAATTTGTGGAGACTGGAAAATAGCTCAATGGTTAGTAGCACTTGCTGCTTTTGTAGAGGACCACAGTTCAGTTGCCAGCAACCAAACTGTATAGTTGATAACCACCTGTAATTTCAGTTCCAGGAAATTCAACATCTTTTCTGGTCTCCATGGGCACCTGCATTCATAGAAATACCCACACCCACAATGATAAACACACACACACACACACACACACACACACACAGAGAGAGAGAGAGAGAGAGAGAGAGAGAGAGAGAGAGAGAGAGAGAGAGAGAGATCTAAAAGAAAAAATTCTAATCCTTGTGCCTCAGCACAGAGTTCTGGGATTATAGACATGCATCCTAACTGAAAGCATCCTGTTTTCAAAGTACCTGATCAATTCTTCCTTCAGGAGACACATTTTTGTGTTTTGTTACCTACAGGTGAATTGTACTTTATGGGGACATGTCATTTTAAGTTTGTTCTGTGCTAAACTTTTAACTGAAGCCATGATTCCCTATTGTAGACAAATTCCTATCCTTTCTCTGATCTAGATGATGTCTCAGTTTATGAAGCCTCAATGTGGGATTGCAAACATGCTTTTCCATGGTGAGCCCTTTAACAACATGGAGATTTTGTCATATTATTTTCCTTTGGTAGATAATTCATGTCTCAGAGACTTAGCTGTTGTTTCCCAGTGTCTGACACATCTTTAATGAGGCATTGCACATTTATGTTTATGTGTGATGTTACCAAATCTGAGCTAGTTTTCCTACTCAAAAATGATGGATTTGTTTTAAGTGTCTTCAATATTGGACCCTGCCATTCAGTCACTTGTGAAAGGACAACTGCCACCATATTTCTTTCATACTTAAAACACATCTTCCCTAAAAAACTTGAACTTCTCTCCTTAAATTTTACAAGCAAGCCGAAAATCTGACTAACCTCCTCAAATCTTAAAATGATTAATGATCCCATAATATTAAATAGAATACAAGATGTATAGAACTGATGCTTACCACTGAGCTCCCCTCCATCTCAAAACTTAACCTCTGCACTTAGGCTTAAAGTCTTACTCTTCTTTCTGGCAAGTGTCAAGTTGATTTATGGGTCTCATTCTTCCTCCAGATTGTTTAGATGAATGGGAAATGGAGTTTAGATGGCTGTAGATACAATGAAGATAGCCCCAAGGAGATGAAGTCAGTGAGACAATTCAACTTTATTAAAGAGTATATGGAATGTATAGGTTTGGGGACAATAGTTGGTGAGTCACCTAATTTGCATTAAATAAATCCTATCATAAAGTTGGCTTAATGGTAGCACAGTTTTATGAACATAGCTAGAGCATGTTACTTAATTATCGTATGCTCAGCAGAGGAAGAGCATTTGCAGGGAATTATATCAGGGGTCATCCTTGAGACATCCTCCAGATAAGGCTAAGTAAAGAGCATAGAGAACAGAGAGCCTCACTGGGGAGGAAGTCCTTAACGTTACAGAGACAGGAGAAAGCTGCCAGGCCATGATAGACTGCAACCTATGATGAGCAGGCACTCCCAAAATTGTTCATTTGCTAATCCATCCAGCCCTTTAATGATGTCCTATGTATCTGCCTTTCTTCTCATAGCTCTTTTACTAGAAGAGTAATCTCTGCCTGTTAAAGTTATTTATATTCTCCAATGCTAAGACTACTTTTTTTCCTATAAGCTACTTCAGCACCTACATCACATGTGAGTCGTCTTGGCTGTGACTGCTGCAGGGTCTGGCTCTCTTGCACACTATTTTTATTGTTCACAGGTAGCACTTCATTCCATGAAATATAACACCTATTTTCCCTTAAGAAGGTGCTATTTTAATTTGCCCAAGGCAAGCTTTATCAGATGAAGGTTTAAGAAAATAGTAATATTTAATTATTTATAAGGATTATTATTTAAAAATAAAAGTAAGAGTGAGAAATAAAATATACCAGGTTGAGATAGTATTGTAGAGCTCATGACAGAATTACTGTGGATTAGGAACTTGTGCCTACTCTGGATTTTCTGGGGAGAGAATGTATTTGTGAATTTACTGTTCCATTGTCTAATTTCTTGGCAAGAAAAACTTCATCATTATTGTCTCAAAATTGCTTGGAGAACTTCACCAAATGGCACACAGAGGGAAAGCCTCGGTACTCTTGATTATTAAAAAACAGGCATGGGACTTGGGCTTCTGAGCTTAGCTCCTTTCAGAAATTCCCCTGGACCCTCTTGCTCTGTCTACTGTGGTTCCTGCATCTGCCTCTGATCCCATTGGCCAGAGATTATTTAATTGTCCCGCATACTGGGAGTGTTTATTTATCCACCATCAGACACCTGCCCCTCTTTGCAGCTGTCCTCTTTATTCTGTTACAAAGAGAAGAGAGGACATCTCAGTGAGGGTGAAAGACAAATCTGTGCAGTGAAACATTCAGCTATCACAGTCAACAACACGTTGTTTTAATTTCACAGTCGGCTGCAAACATTAGCCCATTAACAAACTAATTAAGGAGGAAAGCGGAGTGATCTGAGACAGTGAACAGTATTTACTCTGTCAGCAGGCAGAAGCAGTCCATGGAACTTAACTGTCCATGTTGTCAGTTCTGCATCACCCCCACCCATGCCTGACCTGCTAGTTTTGTGCTTCCTCCTTTCTCCATGTCATGGGAAATAAAACAGGATTTGTGCTGACAAATTACATGGTGATTTTATATTTCAGGCTAGTTTTGTGCGTTGAAAATGGAAGAGAATGTACAGAAAAAAAAATTCATGCTCTACCTCTTGATCTCAGTCTTTATATGTTTCACTATGTTTCCATGTGGGTGTTTGGCAAGGGCAAGATGTGACCTTTGTGCTAGTTTTCAGCTTGAAGACACATTTTTAAAGAAATAATGTAGGCTAGGTGGTAGTGGCACACGGCTTTAATCCCAGCACTTGGGAGGAAGAGGCAGGTGAATCTCTATGGGTTCAAGGCCCACTACAGCGTGAATTCCAGGAGAGGCTCCAAAGCTACAGAGGGAAACCCTGTCTTAAAAACAAACAAACAAACAAAGAAAAAATATCATTTCATTTAAGGGTCATTGCAAAGGTAATGCCATATACAATACAAGAAATGAGGAAATGGAAGGTTCTTAGGAAAGGTGCCTCCTCAAAAAGGAGTATTGAGGTTAGATTCTTAACTATATTTTTAATATGTAGCACTTGAATTCATGCACTTTTTGTTCTATAATTGTAACCCAATGAGGAGGCAGAAGAAATAATCCAGGGGAAGAAACCTAACTGTTTGATTCCTACTTTCAACTAAATTGTAATTTTGACCTTGCATAAAAAGACATATTTATTTTTTACAACTTTGCAAAGAAAATGCAGTCTCTGAGAAAATAAGTTATGAAACATTGTTGAGAAATGAATCAAAGAATAAGATTCTATTTCAGGTAATCTGATTCTTATGCCTTAAATTTAATCTTTGCCAAGGGAAATAAACATGGCCTTGGCAGAAAGAGAGGAAGAGATTTGGGGGATATATTCAGGCTCTACTCAGACATCACCACTATAAATTGAACAAGAAGATTTTTAATTTAATGATTATTTTGAAACTTATGTAGAACATAACACCAGATATTAGAGAAAAGTATATTAAGAAAACTATTTATACTAAACCTAGCCTAACGAACACATTCAGCAGAGAGATTGTGTCTGAGGCCCAGTGTCTCCTAGATGCTATGGGACTAAAACAGCCACAGAGACAACAAAGGAATGGCACAAACTGCAGGGCTTTAAGGCTGACAGAAATGAAGAAACAACAGAAAAACATAGAGAAAAGCTGGGGGGCCTGGAGAGATGGCTTGCTCAGCCGTTAAAGGCTAGCCTCACAACCAAAAACATAAGAGAAAAGCTGGGATCTGGTGGGTCATGAGCTCTGATGGAGGCGAACCAGCAGCCTGGGAACTCAGCATGTATATTACATGAAGTTAAAAGAGGAGATTGGTTTATTCAATACAGTTGAACAAAGAGGTGGGGCATCTCATCTCTATAGTCTTTTAGGGGAACAATCTCAGGCTGCAGTAATCCAGGAGGAGAAAGATGATATTTTGTGCACACACTGTCATCATGCATGCTTGAACTAGTGTGAGGCCTTGCTATTCTCCTAATTCTGACCTGGGGAAGACTTTCTCAATTCCATGGGTCTGAGTCTAAGATGTCTTTGACATGCCACGCTCATGTCAACAATACACATTCACTCAGGTTCTCATTCATTCTCCTATTGGTTATAAGCAGCATTCATCAGGAAGGAGCTGCATTTAGCACATCAGAAAACTCTGTCTTGGTTTGCACACCATGGAAACTTTGAAAATCACTAGTCAAGAAGCCTAGGAAAGGCTCCCAACCCAGTTCAGTCCTTTGAAATTACAACAGTATGTTATCACTCACTGTTGTAAATCATATAATTTAGTTACAAAATAAAATCACAAATTTAAAACCATAATGTTTTAAATAAGTTTATAATTTTGTATAAGATTATGTTTATTGCCATCTTTGGGTGCATGAAGCCTGCTAGATTCTGGGTGGATTCATTTTTAATGTCCTTCCTATTTTCGGTGGTTTTACAAGATTTCAATATTTTACCAGCTTGTAATCAGATGTTTTATAGGACATAGCAACTGTACTATAAATCTCTTGTTGCTTTAGAAATAAAAGATAATTAATTGATACTTGATAGAAAAATAAATGCAAAAACAAATAAAAAAACCCCGAGTATTTATAAATTAAAATTTTGTAAAGTATATTACTCATCTATGTTACTTCAAATAAAGGAATATTATAAAATTAACAACATATAACAATATTTAGGATTCCCCCAATGCCTAGGGAATATGTTGGTTCCTTTACACTAATGCATGTACATATTATGTATCATTTTAGACAACTGTGTGTACATGACATAGATAAATGCCATGTACTTTCTATTAGACAGTGGGGTGAGAGAAATATCTCTGCAATTCCAGAGTGTGGAATATAGCCAATGAATGCAATCTTCATGAAAATAACTCCATTCAATCTTAAAAATTGTTTTCTGGGAATGACTTGGGGTTAAGACTGTTTACTCTTTTTGCAGAACATAAAGGTTTGATTCCCAACACCCATGTCTGGCTACTCACAATATCCTATAACTCCAGCTCCAGGGAATATGGTGCCGTCTTCTGGTTTCAACAGGAATCTATATTCACAAGTGCACACACCCACATATATGCATAGTTGTAATGGGTGCTTTCTGAGGTCTTCAGATCTGAAAAGACTTTCTGTTTGCATTTTGTTTATGTTTCAGTGATATTTATATTGTTTCACCTACTGTTTTGTTTTCTAAGAGTTCAGAATGGAATCATAGAACTGAGACTTTTTGTGAATTAATATGTTGCTCTCCTCTACTTTTCTAAGAATATGGACCATTGCTGTAATTTTAGCCCCCTGAAGGGGGGCAAGATGTGTTTCCAACTTATAATTAATAACTTAGTCTTCAATTGGAAGAGATTGTCTTTTTTTTTTTTTTTTTTTGGTTTTTGGAGACGGTTTTTCTGTGTAGCTTTGTGCGTTTCCTGGAACTCGCTTTGGAGACCAGGCTGGCCTCGAACTCACAAAGATCCACCTGGCTCTGCCTCCCGAGTGCTGGGATTAAAGGTGTGCACCACCACCACCCGGCATGCGCCACCACCGCCCAATGAGATGGTTTTTATGATTAGCAAATCCTTTTAGAATTTGTCTCATTTTGGAAGATATTACTGATCATTTCTGTATTCAGAAAACAACCCTATATAAAAAAGCCATGCCAGTGTGTCTGAGAATGAGAGAGGAACATGTTTATAATGTCTTCATCTGTATATGTGAAAGGAATGGCACAGTAAGAATGGGTTGATAGTCCAGAGTTTCCACTCACCTGTGTCCATCTTTTTTCAGAAAGATGTTTACATTTTAGGTCCAAGGCTGATTTATATTGCTTATTGTGTTTTTATTTTTTCTTGCACAAATTCAATGACCTTTGGATTGAGTGACAGAATAATAAATTATGTAAAGAAGTATAGGACGAATTACTAAACAGTCTTATTAATAAAAACATAGAGGTGGATATTGGGGTAAAAAGCTGAGATCAGAAAAGCAGAAAGAAGCCAGCCACATTCTTACCACTTGGAGAGTCTCTGCCAAAAGAGCTACTTCCTGTATACCCATGCCTATATGCCTTTCTGTTCTGCTATCTCATTTCCTCTCTCCACCCAGCTATATCACTTCCTCTTCCTGCCCAGATCTGTCACTTCCTGTCTGTCTGTACAGATCTCCAGACCTTTATGATTAGTGCTGGGATTAAAGGTATGTACCACTGCACCTGTCTCTGTTCCCAGTGTGGTCTTGAACTCACAGAGATCTAGACAGATATCTGCCTTCTGAGTGATAGAATTAAAGGCATGCGCTACCATTACCCCATGTCTATGTTTACTGTAGTGGCTGGCTTTTTCCTCTGATCCTCGATAACTTTATTGGGGTACACAGATAAACTATCACCACAAATAAGCTAATAATGCAAACTAGCCATTGGTGCTTTGAGTTGATAGAACAAGATTTGGCAGGTGGAAAGTCACATTTATAAAGCCATTTTCATTATCTGTGTGGAAATATGCAATAAAATTCATAAAATAGCACACATAAAATTTGATGTGGAAATATAAGTAATATGGTATTTTTTCATTTTCATGTTTTTCAGAATCAGATTTTGCTTTGATGTTTAGCATTGCCCTTAGTAGATGAAAATCTACTGTTGGGAGTAGATGATATCTATCCTTTAAAACTTACGTTGGCTTAGTCACACATTTGTCATTGTCTGTCTGGATAACAAGCTTTATAGAAAAGTGTTAGCAGTGCCACTTTCTCTGAGGTCCAGATTGTTGTAACTTTATAGGTGAAGAGCTAGGTCTGTAGCCTTGGCAGCCTGAAGAGCAGCTGTGGAGCTCACCCTGAGAATGACTAAGCTGTCAGCCACAAGAAACCATACCAGCAAAGCACTACCGCCCACACTGAGGTAGCCCAGGTGTACCTGAGAGCTGACTCGCTGCAGTTAGGGCCCTGTTTTAAATCAGATTTACTTGTGGAAAAGGTAGATGGCTTCCTACCTGTCAGACCTGAGGCCTCTGCTACACCTGCCCTGGCAGCAATTCAAGCCTAGGAATCAATCACCTCCATTGACAAACCTGCAGGACAACATGTGTAGAATGGTGTCTCATTGGTAGGGCTGATCGGACAGAGCAACCACAAGCCACCAATGCAGGAGAGATAAACCTCAACTCATACATCCTCTGGAAGCTCAGAGACCAACTGCTCTGTTCAGTTCTCCTACATTCAGCAGCCATACTTAATAAGATTATAAGAACCATGAGTGACAGACAGGAATGGGGGTCCAAGTAAAGCCACCGCGGGAGTGTGGCATGCCTTCTAGAAAACATGCTTCCCTCAAAGCTGACATAAAGATAGTTTTTAGCAAAAAAGAAAAGAAAAGAAAAGAAAAGAAAAGAAAATAAAAACATCAACAAACCCTCATGTTGCTTAGTGTATAGGAAGAAGAGAGTAGTTATACAATTCAGAAAAAAATTGAATGGCAATTGCCAATCAAATGAAGATGCCTTCCAATAACACTTATAAAAATAAGTGTTTTTTTTTCTCATGTCTTACTGAAATTTGAAAACTGGACCTTGCACAGTGTTGTCAAGTGTTCTACGTCTGATCTACAGGCCCAACAATCAGATCACATGTGCTTTTGTCTTGCTATGTTGATTTTCAAAGCCTGCAAGATTTTATTAGTAACCTTAGTTTTTAATCTTTTTTAATGTAAAAGAAAATAAATCATTTGTTAGTCTCAAAAATTGTACTAGCTTTCTTGGGGTCATATAAAGACTATCTGTTAATGCATTTAAGCATTATCATACCCTTATCATATCTTACACAATTCAAATTATTATTATTGAAGGGAAAAGAGTCTTCTTATCAACAGACCTACTAGGATAAAAAGGATCTGTGTGAAGATACTTCATCTTTATTCTATATTATTTCTTATATATTTTTAAAAATGAGAAATTTATTTTTTAATAAAAATGAGATTTCTTAATGGTCAGTGATTTACAATTCCAGTCAGCACATTTAATTTTGCTTAAATGATTCTTGGACTACATCATAAAATATTTCCTTATATGAACAGTTAGCATTTCTGATTAAAAATCATATCAGACCTTGTATTATATAAAAATAACTATTTGAGAATATTATATTTTTGATATACTCATTCATTTTATGTCTTAGGATTTTTTTAATTTCATGTTTTATCAAGATTGAAATAATTTCTACATTTGGAAATCTTAATATTAGAGAATGGTCAGTAATATCAGTGAAGAGATTGTGATTTGCCTTCCTCAAGGCAACTGTCAATACAGGCTTTGGGCTGAGTGAGAGAAAGAAGTCTCAGCAGGCAGGCTCTTGTAATTAGATACCCATTTTCTGAGGAGTCTCTGCTATTCGTCTCCTGCTACACATATTTCTGTCAGATTTCCAAATTACACAACTCAGATTTTCACATTTGGTATTGTGACCAAAAATAGCTTGATTAATGATAAAATGAAGAATGCAATATAATTGGAGTGAAGAATAAAAATAGAAGGTAGATACATAATTTTGCACAGAACTCAGGGCCCACATGACCAAGTTTTAGGACAATGGTGTATCAGATAGAACTGTCAATTATAAAACCAATTCAGTGCCTCGATTTGTGTTACATCTATCAGTCTAGACACATATTATTGGTTTTAATACTTGCCAGAAAATTTGGAGTAGAAAATCACCAGTTAACATTCTGTTTAGGAAAAAGGAAATACAATTCACAATATTGAGATATAGCAAAACAGTATGGTGGCAAAATCAAATATTTGAGCACACACAATTTATGTTTACAATAATTATAGTAAAACACTTAAAGAACATTATTTTCTCATAAATAAAATGATAATAGTTTTTAGGATATCTTTGAAAAACATAAATACAGAAGTCCTCAATAAAATACTAACAACCATAATTCAATAGTACATCAAATTGGATTATATACTATGTATAAAGGGATTTACTCCTGAAATATAAGGCAACACACCACTTTGACAGAATAAAAGTTAATACCATGGGGTTGGGGATTTAGCTCAGTGGTAGAGCACTTGCCTAGCAAGCGCAAGGCCCTGGGTTTGGTCCTCAGCTCTGAAAAAAAAAAGTTAATGCCACATTATATAATCAATAGATGCAGAAATTGTCAAGGTTTATTTATAATACAAATTCTAAGAAAAGTACAAGCAACAATTAGAATTTAGACTTTAAGACTTATGGTATCACATATGCCTAAGAAGATCCCTATTTGTGAACTCTAAGTGTTCCAAGTCTGTAAAATGTTAGGTGTGATATTTAACTCTATGGCCCTCTTTTTTCATAAATAAATTAGTGATGGTTTGGGTCATACACTTTGACATTCTTTGCCATATGTAATCATCTCAAAACTGAAGAAAAATATGAAGTTTGTTAACTATTACTTATTTCACATTGAAGTAACTATCACATGCAATCTGATAAGGCCAGACATGCAGAGACAAAGGTCCCCTTGGTATATACTGATTAATAGTTTTGTAAAACTTCTGCTTATTTTCTTAAGCTTAATATTTTAATGTGGGAAGCAATAAATTATCTGAAATCCCAGGTAAAAAGAACTGATTTGTACTGTAATCATCTCCTATTTCATTTAAGTTATGTCATTTGGAAGGAACAAAAATAGCTTTATTCTGGGAACACTACAACCATGGACGTATTTGTTCTCTGCTTATCTGTTATGGTCTGTTACAGTTGGGTTCAGGACCAGAATTATAAATAATGTGATTTTCTAGATGTTGAATTCATTAACAAACTTTAAACTCAATGCTGAGTTTAAATTTTTAAAAGTTTAATTTTGAGACCAAATTGAACACAGTACTTAAGAAATAATACAGAGTAAGTGTGTGTAATAATTTTTCAAAAAGTTTCTCATTCATGTCCATAATAATCCTATGAAACAATGTTATTAGCTGTTCTTTATAATAGAGAAATATGAAATTCAGTTTGCAATTGACCCTGGTATTTGCAACAAACTCAATGCATTGTTGCATCAAAATGGATATTCATCAGGCTACGTATGTTTATGTATTTTGAGTACTAAAGCTACGAATTTCTGGACTGGGTGAAAGAGTATAAAGTCTGACTGCAAGGAGCTGAAATGTAGCTCTGTGCACAACACTGGCACCAGATTTAGTTCTCAGTAATAAAATTAGGGCACGAGGTTGTGGGGAGTGGCTCTAAGATCTGTAGGTTAGATATGTAGAATGTCACCATAACATAAGAATTTTGACTTCTGGAAATTTAGAGTTTCAAATACTAGGCTATATATAAAATATCCTGGATCTTTGGCTTTTTATATTCTTTGACTATCCCCCAGTTATAATTACTTATGGTAAATAACAATAGCTAAACAAATTATTAATAACAAATTCCACCCAATTTAAGCAAAGAAATCCCTACACAATCCTATTGTTTCTTTCTTTTCGTCTTTTGTACTTGTGTTGCTGGAGGTTGAAGCCAGAGCTTTCACATGCTAGGCACACAGTTTTTATTTAAAGTCACCTTGTCTTTAATCCCTAGCCATAAATGAATTAAGGAAAACAAGAGTTTGAATATTTTCTTTATTTCCTCCTGCACTGCTCATGCTAGTTAAATAGAAGGTGTATAGTGTAGTGTTAAGTTCTTATAAGAAACATTGGTTCATTTGTGTTTTTCTTCCTAATAAAGAAACAGAATCACACTCTTTGTCAGCAATAGCTCATGGGAATTCTATTTGATAAGATACATGGTGTGATGGTTATGACTGTGGAGATGATTTTTTTTTCCTACAACAGATCTCACAGCATTAAGATTCTAATCTATATGCCTGCTTATATGTTTATTTTCCTACAAAGATATTCAAACTTAATACCATGAATAATCTGACTGAAAAAGTAACATTCAATGCAATAACAAGCTTCAGCCAGGCAACTACTTCATTAAGAGTACAGTGACTTTTCTTGCCATAAACATGTATTTTTTTCAAAATAAATCCCTTCCAGTCCATTGCTTGATTGTATAACTAAAACTGTTTCCCTTGATGCAAACAACCACTCTCAGGCTTTCAGATTTTAAAATGTCAAAGTCACAAAATACAGTATTCACTTTACTTAGGTTTGTAAATTTTATTTCCTTGCAGACATTTACACTGTTCCCTTCTCATTTAGGATGTGAATAAAACCAGTTTAACCTATTCTGAATCACGAATGTAGTTTCTTGATATGAGCTTAATAATGATACACAGATATGATTGTAAAGGCTAGTATGTATTATGTGTTTTCTTATTGTGAAACATTATTTTCTATATTTAACATCCTCAGGATCGCTGCTATGGAGTTGAGGTTATTTTGATTCCTTTACAGAAGAATGTGTGGCTCAGAGTTTGTGGTGCTGGCCAGGTCAGAAAGTATACCACAGGGGCAGAGTGGGGAACAGAGAAGGCCATAGAGTGTGTTACTGTGGAGTGCACTTTACTCTAGAAAGTGAGACTTGGTATTTGCAAAGCAATTTTGAAAATCATTTGTAAAAGCACTCATCCATGTAGAGCTCCTATCCTGGGTATTCAACAACACTTCATCACATTTTCAAGTGAAGACTGAGTGCTGAGGAGATTATGGGTAATTCAAAAATGTGTTGTTGGAATTGAGAGTTTGATTTTTTTTTTCCAACTTAACTGTGTCTTTCAAAGTCAACTGTGCATAGAAATGCATGGGATTCTATTTATGGAGTCTCAACTAACTCTTACGAAGAGCTGCAGTCTGGGGAATTCAAAGAAGCAAAAATTGTCTATAAGGGCATTAGGAAGTTTTGTGAAAGGGGAAATGAAATGATCACACATTAAAACGCTGCAGTCACAATGTGAAGAGACCTTTAGCCTAAGAGACACGTTTATTGAAATCAATAAAGGAAGCAAGGAAATCACTCACATTTATTTATGACCAGAGAAGTTACAAAATGTGCTGGATTTTAGCAGGTATAGAAAACAGAGAATGAATTCCTGGTGCGAAAAAGAAGAAAGGGAAGAAATGATAGAGTTGATATAACCATGCTGAAGTACTTAATTGATTTTTCAGGGAGAATTTATGAAACCTGGCATGAAGAGATGAAAGTAAAATGAACTGTAAGTATAAATTATTTTTTCATTAATTTGATTTTTAGTTTTTATTTTTCCAGTTTCTTATTTAAACACATTATGTTGTCATCATATTTATCTCCTCATTGCCTTTTAGTATTCTTCTCCAAATCCCAAAGACAACCTTCTATTACCCAGCTAGTGCTTCCTACTTCTGTTTCCTATCGTGTGTGTGTGTGTGTGTGTGTGTGTGTGTGTGTGTGTGTGTGTGTGTGTGTAAATCGTGTATTTCCTGACAGTTCTGCTAACTTTGCTTCATGTCAGGTTTTAATATTTATTGACTTATTTGTGAAAAACCTTAGTTCCTTTACCATGTGAAGGAGCACAATAGAAGTCCCAATCATTCATAATCAGTATCCTGTTTTTCCAGTTGTAGATTAAACAAAGCTAAGTATGATTCTACCATGGGAACCCATCATCCACTGAACTCCACATCAAAGATCTTTTTTTTTGAGCTGAGGATCAAACCCAGGGCCTTGCGCTTGCTAGGCAACTACTCTATCACTGAGCTAAATCCCCAACCCCACATCAAAGATCTTAAATGTTGGGGGGCATTGCTTTATATTCTTCATAACAATGGAAAGTAACACCTCATTAAAAATTCTTATTTAACTACCATAAAGAAAATTCTGACATGTAGTGTTTATGTGCATGAGGCATATTTATCTTATTATTATTCATGGCATAACTGAAACAGGAGTCCTTTGTTCACCTTCATAGAAAGTAAAAGGATACTCCATTGGAGCTGATTTTTTGAAGGGTAAAGTCCATTATCTAAGGTTTTGTGTAGAAAGGTTTCTGTTGTGGTTTGAAAGAAAATGGACCCCCAAAGGAGGGGCAATGTTAGCAGGTGTGGCCTTGTTGGAGTATGTGTGGTCTTGTTGGAGGAAGTGTGTCACTGTGGAGGCGGGCTTTGACGTATCATATATGCTCAAGCTGTGCTCAGTGAGACAAACCACTTCCTGTTGCCTGCAGGATCTAGATGTAGCAGCTCCTTCTCTAGCGCCATGTCTGCCTGCTCGCTTGCCATATCACAGCATGATGATAATAGACCAAACCTCTGAACCATAAGCTGTCACTTCAACTAAGTGTTTTCCTTTAGAAGAGTTGCTGTCGTCATGATGTCCTTTTCACAGAAATAGAAACCCTAAGACAGAAACCAAATGCCAGCATTTGGGTAAATGGCTTCTGTGTCACAAGTTCCAAGCTTAGCCTTTTCTCTATTGTCAGTGGAAGACAGTACAGCAGAAGTAAAAACAAGCAGGGAAGTCAATCCACTTCTCTGTGCGATCAAGCTCCCTTTTGCTATTTTTTTCTGTGAATGAATAACAAGATAAATATTGTATTTGTAGTCCCACTGTCAACCCTGGGATCCAAAGCAAAGGCAGCTTTCTTTGTGTCACAACAGGCTTCAGACACAGGTGTTGTCAAAACCAGTGGTGATGGACATTTCCCTCAAAATATCTCAGTATGTGTTTGATGATACAGAATTGTCTAGGGACAGAAGTCAGAGCTGGACAGGAATGTGGTATCAGCAGTAGGTTTCCTGTATTCTAGCAGAGCTTCACTCACAGAAATAGGAAGAAAGTCAGACTTGTAGAACAGAGAAGTTTGCTTGGCCTTGGTACAGAGATCCCTCTGTTTCCAATTATCTGTGTCCTCACTGTGGTCATTTCCCAGTGTTTCAATCATCTTGCTGAAATTGCTCACACAGTATGTTTTTAACTTATGTACACTTATATGTTTGCTAAGATTCCATGCTCCATGATGAAGGACATTTGTGTCATTGTGCCCTTTATTGCTACAATTATGCCTAGTGCACAGTTATTTCAGGAAACTACATTATCTACCCTCTTCATTTTTTTTAACCACACTCATTAATAGATGGAGAGAAAGGAATGACCTTCTAAAGTCTGGTTTAATTATTCCATGCTTGGTTGTTAGGCCCTCTTTCATTCCTATCAACTAGAGGAGAAAATTCCCTGTTCATCTCACTAACCAAAGGGAGATGAGAAGAACATAAATCAGATAAGCATCTAATCTGTGTCATTTTCATAGTTATATTATTGTTTGAGAATTTTCATGCCTATAATATTTTGATCAAATCTACCCATTTTCTTACCTCAAATTCCTCCTCTATCTTCCTACATTTGTTTCCCAACTTCAGGTACTCATTTTTAAATCCACTGAGTCCACTTCGTGCTGTCAATATGCTCCTGGGTATAAAAGCATCCACTGGATCATGGGTAGCCTCTCAGGAGATGCATCCATGAAGAAAATTAACTTTCCCTCTTCCAGGGGCTATCAGTTTTCAATAGCTCCTCAAATTGGGTTGGAACTTCATGAGCTCTTTCAGCAACAGTGCTGGAGTTTGGGCTGGCATTATCTTGAACAGGTCTTGTACATGCAGACACATCTGCTGAGTTCATGTGTGCAAAGGCCTTGTCATGTCCAGAAAAAAAAAAAAAAAAAGCAATTTGCTAACTGTTGACATATGTCAAATCTATGCTTTGCCAGGGCTTCAAGGAAAGCACCTGAATTGTACTGCTCTGTTTATTGTCATATTATTTGAAGTTCCAAATATAAGTTTCTGTTTCAAATATCTTGGTAAAGGGGACCATTAAGGGTATAGAGAGAAACCCAGTGCCAGAGAAATTCCCAGGAATCCATAAGGATGACCCCCATCTAAGACTCCTAGCACTAGTGGAGAGGGTGCCTGAACTGTCCTTCTCCTCTAGTCAGATTGATGACTACCATAATTGTCATTATAGAACCTTTATCCAGTAACTGATGGAAGCAGATGCAGAGATTCACAGCCAAGCTTTGGGCTGAGCTCTGGGAGTTCTGTTGAAGAGAGGGAGGAAGGGTTGTAGGAGCCAGGGTGTGGGTCAAGATCATGTCAAGGAAACCCACAGAGATAGCTAACCAGAGCTCATAGAGTCTAGATTAATAGCTAGGAGCCTACATAGGACCAACCTAGGCCCTCTGCATGTGGGAGACAATTGTGTAGCTTGGTCTGTTTGTGGGCCCCCAGCAGTGAGATCAGGACCTGTCCCTGGCACTTGAACAGACTTTTGAGAACTTATCCACCATCCTTGGATACCTTGCCCAACTTTGATGCAGGAAGAGGAGCTTGTCCCTGCCTTAACTTGATATGCCATGCTTTGTTGACTCCAATGGCAATCTTTACCCTTTCTGAGAAGTGGATGGGGGTAATTGGAAAGAATGTGGTGGGAGGGAACAGGAAGAGAAGAAGGATGGAAAAATGTGGTTGGTATGTAAAATAAATAAATAAAATTAATAATAATGAAAAAGAAAAAAAAGATTGTGTCTCAAGAGCAAACAAGTGCAGTAACATTTCTTAACCCTGGATCTTCAGAAGGACTTCATGGATGCTGTTGACTTTCTAATTCTCCATGGGGAGCCTGCTTAAGTCACCACCTATTAGATCCATGGTCTCTTCCCTAGTGTCCCTTCAGTGATCTTACTGCCATGAACCTGAGGTTCTTTCTGGAGTTTGGGAAAAATGAACCAATTCCTACTTTTAAGTCACTTACTAGAGAAAGTAAAGTACTTTTAAGTCCTTAATTAAAGAGACTTTCTGACTATGCATATTTCTGAGAAGGAGGGGTGAGCTGGATATATGTCCAGTTCTGAAGAGGTGTGGTAGCATTTGGTTAGACTTTCCATGGACAGTGTTGAATTACTAATTTGTGATTTTAGAGGAGAAAGATATGGAGTTCATTGCTCCTGGACCTTGAACCAAGAATTTTATACTGGCTGTAATTTTCCCAGGATGCCTTTGAAACACAGCTTAAGCATAATTAAGAGAGAGTGTTGCAGAGATTTTATGCTGGATTCCAAGTTTTTAGGCTTCTCCTTGGAACACAGATTTCTGCAGCAGCAAAACAGAATATTTCTCAGTTTTTACTGTGGAGTAGGGGTCTTGATAATGTTCTGCCTTTGGTATTTGCCCTGTTTCCTCTTGGTGTTTTGTAAATTAAGTGTTTGTTTTAAAAATCTCAAATCAGAATGGAATGTTTCAATCCCAGAGAAAACTATTACATTACAGAGATGTAGAATGTGGATCAAACATCTCCCCTCACTAACACTAACCACAAAGATACAACCAAGTTCCTACAGGGCCATCAAATAAGGAGCGCCTTTCAGCATAGATCAGTGACAGTCCTGTAAAATAGCAGCTATATTTCTGTTCATTTAAAATGAGAAAACAGCCATTCATCACTAATAAAAAAAAAAAAAAAGCTAGAACTCAGAGGAGAAAAATAACTTCAGGAGGTCCCAGAAATGACCAGAGTAGGCCAGATCTCTAGGCCTCTCCCTGCAGTGTAAGCAATCACAGCTAAATGTCATGCTCTTCAGAGCAGAGCCAAGCTTCAAAGAAGACTCTCAGACCAGACCAGCTACCTGGAGGAAAGCAGGAACCAGGCAAGCTGCCTGAAGAGCTTTAGAACAACCCAGGAAGCTGGAAAGGACACTTTTCAACCTGTTGAGTTTCCTGCAGGTTGTGCAGTGGGCTCCAGCTTCCCAGCATTGTGAGCTGTCACCCATGGGGATGGGCTGTGATGATGCAGATGTCTTTGAATCATTTATGGTCCTATAAATAACCTCTCATCCATACTCCTGTAAGTAATCCCAACAAAACTCAATAGTTAACCCACCCCCCAAAATCTCAAATCAGCTCTCTGGTTTTGTTATTTTATACAATTTTTAAAAGATTATTCTTTTTTTCATATATCAATCTTTTCCCACATCATCTTTCTAGTTTGTTTTCATTCCTTCTATATTTTATTAATCCTTTGAGTGAAATGCCACATAGGATGTAGAAACTGTCATTTTGACTACCTGCTGTCAGGGCTTCCTTTAAGAAATGCTCCTCTGCTGCACATTGTCAGAACTTTTTATTATTATTATTTTTTCATTTATTTTACATACCAAACATTAATTCCCCCTCCTTTATGTCCTCCCATTCCCTACCCCACCTCCTTTCTACCCCAACCACACATCTACTCCTCTTTCTTTCAGAAAGGGGCAGGCTTCCAATGGGAGTCAACAAAGCATGGCATATCAAGTTGAGGCAGAAACAAGCTCCTCCCTCTGCATCAAAGCTGGAAAAAGCATCACAGCATGGGGAATAGCTTCTCAAAAGTCTGCTCAAGTGCCAGGGACAGGTCCTGATCCCACTGCTAGGGAGCCCCAAAACAGACCAAGCTACACAATTGTCTCCCACATGCAGAGAGTCTAGGTTGGTGCCATGTAGCCTCCCTAACTGTTGGTCTAGAGTCTGTGAGCTTCTATGAGCTCTGGTCAGCTGTTTCTGTGGGTCTCCCTGACATGGTCTTCACTGCCTGGCTCATACTTTAATAGTCCTGTTGAAGAGAGGGTGGAGAGATTGTAGAACATTATTTTTCATGCAGGGATCGAGAACTCAGTGGAGGAACAACTGCCCACTGTGTTAATGACCTAACTCATCAGATGACTATAATGGGGCACATGCAGCTGGGAAGGTGTGAGCAACTTCTCAGAAAGTCATTAGAGTTTTCACAATGAGTCTGTGAGGAAAATGAAAAGCTTTCTTTCCTCTGGCAAGAAATTTATATTGATGAAGATGATCTCTGGTCTTCAGAGGGTCATATAGGAGAGCTGACCAGGGAACCCACAGGCTACAGAAAGACTTTCTGAGCTCCCTGGTAACTGTAGTTCTGGCTCTTTGGTCCTTGCTAATGTTTGTGCAAATGGACTTGTTCTATATTGTGTCCTCTTAAGGATTTGGTACTTTGCTTCACTTTCATGTTAATCTGCAAACTTTCTGACATTAGAACTTTCTTCTTAAAAATTTAAAAACCATATTATTTATATGTTCTTGGTGGTTTTATGTAAACTTGACACAAGCTAGAGTCACCTGACAGGAGTGAACCTTGACTGGAAAACTTTTTTCATAAGATCAAGCTATAGACAAGCCTTTAGAGTATTTTGATAATTAGTAGTTGATAAGGGAGGGCTCAGCTTAGTGTGGGTGGTGCCTTCCCTGGGCTGGTGGTCCTGGGTTGTATAAGAGTGTAGTCTCAGTAAACCATGATGAGCAAGCCAGTAAGCAGCACTTCCCCATGGCGTCTGCATCAGGCTTACTTATGCCTCCAGGTTCCTACTTACCTGTCCTGACTTATGTTAATGATGAACATTAACATAGAAGCATCATTTAATAAACTCTTTACAACCTAAATTTTTTGTCATAGTGTTTCATCATAGTGATATTAAATCTAACTAGGACAATTTGTTTATTTTATAGATATATGTATGTGTGTGTGTGTGTGTGTGTGTGTATGGATGCAAGCATGTGTGTTCTTGCATGATACACCAGTGCAAGTCACAGGAAAAATATGTGGCTCTTTGCATCCACCATGTGGGTCTTGGGGATTGAATTCAGGTCATCACGATTGGTGGCAAACATCTTTACTCACTGAATCATCTCTCCAACTCCTAGGTTTTCTTCTTAAAATCTGTTTTCTTATACTTGGAAGATTTTGTTCTCATCTTCATGCCTTGATCACAGACTTTTTATTTTTTGCCTTGTCTTAGTTAGAGTTAATATTACTGTGATGAAATGCCATAAATGAAGAGCAAACTTGGGAGGAAAGAACTTGTTTGGCTTATGCTTTTGCATCACTGGTCTTCATTGAAGGAAGTCAGGACAGGAACACAAACATAGCAGGAATCTCAAAGTATGTGGTGATGCAGAGCCCATGGAGTAAGCTGCTTACTGGCTTACTCCTCATGGCTTGCTGAGATTGCTTTCTTATGGAATCCCTCCACTGTCAATCACAATTTAAGAAAATGCCTTACAGGTTTGCTTACAACCCAACCTTATAGAGACACTTTCTCAATTGTGGCTCTCTCCTCTCCAGTGACTTCAGCTTGTGTTAAGTTGACATGAAACTAGCCAGCATATACCTCTGCCATGAATATAGAGTCTCTGATTCTGGTCTGACTTATTCCAGCCCAGGACCATGAAAAGAGGATCTAGTGGAAGCTCTGTGAGTGTGGTTTTGAGGCTAAGCAATGCCAACATGATGCAAAGATGAAAAGATAAGAAGAGGAAACATGCCGGGCGGATTCAGGAGGCAGAATCAGGCGGCTCTTTGTGAGTTCGAGGCCAGCCTGGTCTACAGAGCAAGATCCAAGAAAGGCGCAAAGCTACACAGAGAAACCCTGTCCAAAAAAAAAAAAAAAAGAAGAAGAAGAGGAAACATGCAGCTGTTTTTGCTAATTTTTCATCACTGCATTACCAAGTTGTGGAAACAGGGAGGGCTGAAGGGCTGAAGAATATAACAGTTCTATCAGCAACATTTTCTCTTTGCATTAAGTGTGGAAACTAACCTTAAAGTATGTAATGTTAGAACCTATTCTGTAGGAGTAAACTAAGGATTTAAGGATTACTAAACAATTGAAAGATGAGTGAAGACATATTTTCCACAGCCCACACATAGTCATGTGGATGTACATTTTTCCTGAAAGGTCAAACTTGTCAAGGTTTTCTGCTGAACACTCTGTGACTTAGCATCTGAAAACATGACCTTTACACTGCATTATTAAATATAGAATATACTCCTGAAAACAAAGCTATTATTCTGTTAGATTTCAAAGTGCAGATGCTTGGAAATGCCATGTACACATGTCCTTTGAGGCAATAAAGTGGCTTAAGAAATTTTCCATAAAACGTGTAGAAATCTATATTTGGCCACTCAGAAGGCCAGTACAGCTGATAAAATACACTTTTGAATCTCCATGCTTCAGGCTTACATATTAAATCAAGTACTAGCTGACTATGACAGGTATGAACTGTAGTGGTAATATGCAGGCTTAACTTTTGACAATATATTTGTTGCTTGTTTAAACCGTCTACATTTCTTTTGTGTACATTTTCAAATTATTTCATTTTTTTAGATGATAACATATCATTTTTTCCTTCCCTTTCATTCCTCCAAAGCCTCTCATATTACCTTTCCACTTTGCTCTCCTTAAAATTCACGGCCAATTTTTTCATTCATTGTTATTGTGTGTGTGTGTGTGTGTGTGTGTGTGTGTGTGTGTGTGTGTGTGTTCCTACATCCAACCTGTTTAGTCTGTATATCATTACTTTTTCTTTTCTTTTTTTTTTTTTTTTTTTTGGTTTTTCCAGACAAGGTTTCCCTGTGCAGCTTTGTGCCTTTGCTGGAACTCACTTGGTAGCCCAGGCTGGCCTCGAACTCACAGAGATCCGCCTGGCTCTGCCTCCCAAGTGCTGGGATTAAAGGCATGTGCACCACCACCGCCAGGCTTGTGTATATATTTTAACACTGAGCTTTGGATATTGCACAACCAATTCAAATGCTAATGCCCTGGAGTAGACTGTTTCTCCCACCCTTCGCATCTCTTGGTGGCCTCTGGTTCTTTGTGTAGAGTTGAGGACTCAGGGTGTATTTCTTACTTTTTTTAATTTAAATTTTTTTCTTTCCTTTTACATACTAATCCCTGTTCCACCTTCCTCCCCCTCTCCTACTCTCTGCCACCTATCACCATCCCACTTCCATCCCTGCTGTGGATATCGCTCTGCACAAATAAAATGCTGTTTGGCCAGTGGCTAGGCAGGAAGTATAGGCGGGACAAGAGAGAAGAGGATTCTGGGAAGTAGAAGGCTGGAGAGAGACACCGCCAGCCGCCGCCATGAAAAGCAACATGTAAAGACACTGGTAAGCCACAAGCCATGTGGCAAAGTATAGACTAATAGAAATGGGTTAATTTAAGATAGAAAAGGTAGATAACAAGCAGCCTGCCACGGCCATACAGTTTGTAAGCAATATAAGTCTCTGTGTGCTTTCTTGGTTGGGTCTGAGCGACTGTGGGACTGGCGGGTGAGAGACATTTGTCCTCACTATGGGCCAGGCAGGAAAACTCTAACTACAAATGGTGTCCAACGTGTTGGCAAGAGTTTCCACCTAAACCTGAGAAAAAAAGATTCTAAAACGGAGCTAAAAACAGCTTCCTAGTTGTCTCTCTCAAGTTAGCTGCAGCCTGCCGGTTTAAGCTACTATGCTGGGTTCCTGGCGTGTGTGTCTGACCTGCAGTGTGGCGGGAATGAGGAATCTATAAGCAACACTTTACTCTGCTGCATGGTGGATTTAGCCTTTGCTAGATAAAAAAAAAAAAAAAAAAAAAAAAAAAAAAGATTTCTGGGCTATGTGCTGCTTTAATAGAACTGCTTCTGATAGTTGATGGTACACATGGCTCCAGACACAGAGCTGGTGGTCAACTGTACCACCGCCATGTTGGAAAGCTGAGGTGGGCGGAGCCAGCAGCCACAGCAGTGTTTCAATCTTACAAAGATGGATATTACACAGAGAATGTGGTTTATGTTGTCTTTGGGATTTTTAACTGCAAAAAAAGATTTGATCGTAAAAGCTGTTGAGTTAAATAAATATGTAAATTTTAAAGGTACCTTGACTTCAAAATTTGGATATAAGGATATGTTGCTTTGGAAAGGAGTCTCTGCTTTTGTTTTCACAGAAAGCCAGAGGCTGTGGATTTGTTCCAGATTAAGATATATCAGGTTTGATCAGCTAAGACCACCTGAAAGGTCTCCGATGACACCATGGCCCAGATGATCTGACATCCAGAATGGTTTCAAGGCAACTGGCTCAGAGGTTCACCCTAATGGACTACTCTATAATCCTAAAATTTTCTTTGTATCCCCATAAGATACAGCGCCCCCCTCCAGTAGGAAGTAGTAAGAGAAACTACGCCCAATTTCCCAAAATTATCAAGCTGGCTTTGGAGATGGAATTGGCTCACTCCTTCTCTAAACCCAGACATGTTGCTAAAAGAAAAGGTTAAGAGATTCTTGTGTCCCAAATCAAAAGAGCCCTCTGGTGTGGGACAGAGAAAAAACAATATTTTTCTTTAAAGCAGGTTGATTATAAATGAGATCTCTTTCTAAAGAAGGAAGGGGAATATGATATAGATATAATAGGATGAAAGGATAGATTAGGGAACTTACTTCTAAAGAGCAACAACTTGTTTAAAATGTTTTACATTGGTATAGATTTTAGTTTATTAATACAAACTTAAAGTTAATTTTGTTATACTGTGTGTATATTTCTAATCGTGTTTAAGGTATTATGTTTGTATAGCTCATTTTAAATTGAAATGGATAATTAAAAATAGATTAATAATTAGTCATCTATGATAATCATACTCGTAGCCACGTTAGTTAAGTCTTCTAGATATACATAGACATATTTCAGATAGATAGGTAATCTTCAAATACTTCAAAGACCTACAGAATATGGCATTTAAAATACTTTTAAAATTTAGACTTTCTGGACAGTGAGACATGTCTGCTCATGGCAGCACCGATTTACTTCAGAGAGGAGGATGGGCATTAAAGACACTTCATATGGAGTTTATCTTCACCTTGACAAAAATAGCCATTTGGGCAAGAAACTGTTCTTGCCTGGACTGCTCGATCACCTGGACATGCAGGACCCATAGAAAGGTGACCACTAAACTTTGCTTGACAAAATGGTCCTTCAGGTTCCTGCTTCGCAGAGGAAACTGCCAGACATTCTACAGGACACTGAGAAAAGTGACCAAGAGACTCTAGCCCTGTGGGCTGAAGACAAATGCCCCAACTTTACAAAGGAACATTAGGTGACTGTCCAGGCTGCCAGCTGTCTCTGTCTACCCTGCAAGACTCCCGAAAGTTGTTTGCATCCTTCTCCCGGTTCTCAGGTTATATTATATCCTTCTGAGGTCTTTGATGTGGTTGAAGACTAGATAGTTATAATTTTGCTCAGTTATGATACAAGATAACTTAGATATAAAACCTTAGACTCACCAATATAAGATAGGATATCTTTAATAATGTAACTATAATTCTTGCTTGATAATTGTTTTGTTATATGTAATTTTACTATGTAAAAGTTAAAAACCTTCCTTAAAAAATAAAAAGAAAAGGGGAAGTGCTGTGGACATCGCTCTGCACAAATAAAATGCTGTTTGGCCAGTGGCTAGGCAGGAAGTATAGGCGGGACAAGAGAGAAGAGGATTCTGGGAAGTAGAAGGCTGGAGAGAGACACCGCCAGCCGCCGCCATGAAAAGCAACATGTAAAGACACTGGTAAGTCACAAGCCATGTGGCAAAGTATAGACTAACAGAAATGGGTTAATTTAAGATAGAAAAGGTAGATAATAAGCAGCCTGCCACAGCCATACAGTTTGTAAGCAATATAAGTCTCTGTGTGCTTTCTTGGTTGGGTCTGAGCGACTGTGGGACTGGCGGGTGAGAGACATTTGTCCTCACTATGGGCCAGGCAGGAAAACTCTAACTACACATCCCCTCTTTATAGAGGGTAAGGCCTCCTTTGGCTAGTCAACATAGGCTGGCATACCAAGTTGGGGCTGGTCCTAAACCCTCTTCCTTGCATCAAGGCTGAGGAAGGCATTGCACCATAGGGAATAGGCTCTAAAAAGCCAGTTTGTGTACCCAAGGTAAGTCCCAGTCCCATTGCCAGGGGAGCCACAAACACGTCAAGCCATGCAACTTTCACCCACATTCAGAGGACCTAGTTTGGTCCCATGTAAGCTCAGCTCTGTAGAAATCTTTGAAACAATCACTATTTCTGATTAAAATGATATGTTCCTATAGAATTTTGTTTCCATGAAGTAAGCAACATAGCTGCAGTAGAAATAAAACTTGAGCTCTTACCTACCAGAAATATACGTTGCTAGAAGGATCCTTTATAGACAGAAGTTAGAGAGAGAGAGATAGTAGATAAGTTATAGATGAAAGATAGGTGAATTATAGGTGATATATAGAAGATAGATTCCAATAGGAGATGATAGATAGATAGGTAGATAGATAGATAGATAGATAGATAGATAGATAGAAATAAAATATTTGAGAGACAGGTAAATATTGTACATAATTTTCACTGTGGTTTTAACAGTTAGGAAAATGCTTTATAATAAAACACTGAAGATTGTAATATATCAAGGTAAACCCTCTTGAAGACAGAACATGAGTTCAGTTCAGAGAAGTCAGAGATGTATTTAAGTTTCGTCAACAATGTTTGCAAGGTGAGGTGACTGTGTTTCTGACATGTCAGTAATATTTTTCTTGAATAGTGTGCAAATTGGGAAATGTCATGCTTAGAAAAGCCTGACCAAAGTTTAGTTCAATCTGCAGCGATGCAAAAGAAACATAGTCTTCAACGTGTTTTAACTTATGACAATTGCTATAATTCTGACTGTATATTGATGTGAAAGCTCATAGCTACTTTGAGTGGAGATAGAAAATTGATCAAAGATTGTATTCCACATGAATTGCAATTCTAACTTGTGAATGTACTTTTCTATTTCTGGCTTCAGCCTCCTGCATTTCTAATGAGACCTGTAGCTAGAAATCCTTTGACTAATGACTTTTCCTGCACAAAATTGATTGTATAGAAGTAATATCCATGAAAAAGGAGGTGCATTTTACTTGAGAAAGAAAAGCACAAAGCATAAATTTGATCTGATATTAGGAATCATTTTCAGATATATACATCAGATGAAAGGAGAGAAGACACAAAGGTCATATACTTTATGTCAACAAAGTATAATGGTACAAATAGGAACACGATGGAATTTCAAATATTTAATAAATATTTCTTTCATTGAATTATAGAAACTCAAGGTTTGAACGGATTTGAACATGACTGAGGGCCTCTGTTCACCTTGAGTACTACATACAACCCTCTTAGAGACCACCAGCTGACTGGTCAGCCATTTCTTCTTAAATCCCTCATTACTATACTTACTTCTCTAACATAGCAAAGAAAAAGGAATTCTCCATCACCTAGATACACAATCATCTATACTAATTTTGCTGGAGTGTGTGAATGTGTAATAGTATAATACTTCCCTACATAAAACCTTTGAGTACAATATTCATCTTGATAAAAATCATCATTAGGTATATTATTTATATTTACTTAATCTTACACTCACATGACATATATGTAATTGCTCTCTCTCTTATGTTAATTAGTTATATGATTTATGAAAACTTTAGTGAGTTATTAAGCAGGCAATTCTTTTGCATTTTACATTCATATATTAGAAAGAGATTTCTAAATTTAATTTTGCCACATATTAGCACAGTTATGGCTCCTCATCTTATTTACAAATAGATTCATATGGCTAGATTGATTTATTTATATGAAACTATATTCTCATTTTTTTGTGCTTTAATTTAAGATTTAATTGTTTTATTATGGTGAAAAGCTATAACAACTTAGGTGTTCATAACTTACTGTACTTGAAGCATATTTCCTCTTCTAGAAAACTTTGCATAATTTAAAACCATACAGTTAGTACCTAGCAATTAGTAAACTAGTAAGGGAATAATGATGCTCAATAAATGAACGATTTCTACCAATGAGAAGATAATTATATATGAATGTATTAACTCCAACTCTGCCTGTTACTAGCTTGAATTTTCTATGTATTGTAGGTTGAAAAGACCAGTTTCACATAAAACTCTGAGAAGGACAGATAATGGAGAAAGCCAAACCATTAGTTTTTGTTAGTGCCAGTTGACATAGCATGTAAGAACTCAAATTTTAAGTCATATTTATAGATTTTTAGATGATGTTAATTAATAGGTGATAAATTAGGAATGTACACTAGAGCTCATTTTTCTTGTTCCAGTTGGCAAGGTACCATCCACTCAGCCACATACTGAAGATGGTGATGCCATTGGTCTGACATTGTTCAGATCAATGTCAAGTTGATAAAGACCCTTGATTCAAACAGCCACCTTGAAAACAATGCCATTATCTCTCCATGCATTGACTTGCCTGTTTCAATAATCATGTCATTTTCTTCTCTTGGATCCTTTCATGCTTCATTGTTAATTTGTTTGTGTTTCACCTGCTTTCCTTTTGTGATTTTTGTCTGTTTATGATTGAATAGATTGAAATGTACAATATGCACACACATACAAAAACACAAATACTAAAGCACATACACACATGCATGTTCATAAGTTCATACACACAAATATATAAAGATATCTACACATGCATAAATATATACACATTCACACAGATAAATGTTGCAAACACATGCATATCCTCACAAATACATACGTACATACAGAATCATACAGACATGAACAATTCAGGTAATAGCTATATACATATTCACATACATATACCAATAACTTTATAGGCATACACAAAAATATGCAATCATATTTATATATATATATATATATATATATATATATATATATATATATATATCCCACAGATACAAAAACACATACAGACAAAACAATACACACATACATGATGTGCATTGTGCACACAAAATGCACTCATATGTACAAAAATATATACACATATACATACACACATACACACAATTACACACATGATACACATTCACACAAATACATATATACACAACAAACACATACATATACATGCACACACACAAATACACACTTAAACACATAATACACATGCACACATAAATACTTGTATATAAACACATATATATGAATGCTAAATACACAAATACACACAAATATACAACACATACATAAACACACACACAAATGCATGCATATATGAACATCCATGTGAATACACAGAGATGTATCTAATTACACAATGCATGCATACACATGCACACATATATAAACACATCTACACATGTACACACAGAGTGGACTAGCTGCTGAAGTCAGACTGATGACCATGCCACTACCCTAACTAACTTTGGTGCTTTAACTTTGTAATAATTTATTTTCCCTCCTCACTGAGTTGTGAGTCTGTTAAATACTGCTTTGGGAAGATATCTTCACATGATTTCAGAAGAAGATACATTGTGGGTTGTGTGAAATTTCATGGTCACCACTCCATTTCCTGCTCTTTGGGTCAGTAATGATCTTGCTGGAGACTAGCAGAATGTGTTGCTTCACTTTTAGTGCTTAGGGCCTCCTCCACATGAATACCATGCATTTATCCCATTCCGTTTTCGAGAAGGACTCACAGCCTAATAACGTGTGAAAGGAGGATTTTTCCCTTATACACTCTATGACAGAATTATTAAAATGAGCTTTCTTTACTTTCTGTGTTGATGGAATGTGTGTAAATGCTCAAAAGAGATTATCATTACTGATAAGCCTGGATGTTTTGCAGCTCAGTTTTAGCCCACACACTGTTAAGACTAAACCTCTCTAGGAGTAAAAAGAACAGATGCCACAGCACAAATTTCATGAAGATGAGAGGATTTTTAGTAAAGAGAAGTGGTAATTAGGTCCATGGAAAGGAATCAGCAAAGTGATAATGCCCCCCCAGCTTATGCTTGAACTTGCTGAGCACCTGGGCAATTGTAGATGCATCTTTTTCTCTTTCGTGGGAACTCCTGGGTCTTCACAGCCTTCGGCTATCTGGAGAAAATACATAATATTTTCAGCTCTTGGGGGTGCAGACTGTTCTCTGAACAGTAGACAGATATATTCATTAAGTAGGGGTTCTTTGTAGCTATTCCTTTAAAAGATTAAAGGAGTAGTTCTCAACCTGTGTGTCTCAATTCATTTGACAAACCTCTATCTCCAACAAGTATTTAAAATTTATGATTAATAACTGTTATATAATATTATTTTAAGATGTTTACATTTGTTTATATTGTGGAACATTTGTTTAATGATGCAAAGATGATTTGCATTTTTTCATGTTTCATTTGTTTAACTTTGTGAAGCTGTTAGTTTGCCTGTCTAAAACACCTGATTGATCTAATAAAGAGCTGAATGGCCAATAGGTAGGCAGGAGAGGAACAGGCAGGACTGGCAGACAGAGAGAATAAATAGGAGGACAAATCTGGGAAGAAAAGTTCAAACAGCAGGATAAAGTGAACTCCAGGTGCTAGTCACCTAGGTAAACAGCAAGCTATGGAGTAAGAAATAAAGAGTGATGTACAGAATGGAGAAAGTTAAAAGCTCAGAGGGAAAAGGTAGATGGGATAATTTAAGCTAACAAAAGCTGGCTAGAAACAAGCCAAGCTAAGGTCAGGCAAATTCATAAAAAAAAGTCCCTTTGTGTGTGATTTATTTGGCAGCTGAGTGGTTGGCCTCGCAAAGATCAGAGTAAAACGTTAATAACAACAACAACAAAACAGTAGCAAAATCACAGTTATGAAGTATCAGTGAAAATGGTTTTATGGTTGGGGGGGTCACAACAAATGAGGAACTGTAATAAAGGGTTACAGCATTAGGAAGGTTGAAAACTACTGGCTTAAAGGACTATAAAAAGTGAAACCTTTCTGAGATGAGTTGAAATGAGCATTACTACCTACTCAAAAGTTTATCTGACCTATCATTTCTCTTCTATGTCATCTTTCAAAGAAGCAAGGTGGGAGAAGAAAGGAGCTATCTTGCAATTAATTAAGTAATTTTGAAAGGAGTTTTTATGTGATAAAACCTGGTGTTAGCATCAAGTGTTACTTTAGGAAGATCTTAAATTTCACATTAATATTATAATTTCAGAAAGATATTTGAATATCGCAATTCCCATAGCAAACTGAAAAACAGAATCTAAAAGTTTCTATTTTACATAAGTAAATCTATAAAATACCTTAAAATTTCAGCATCATAAATCCAAATTTTCCAGTATGTATGAACATAATTCCATCAGTAACATATATGCACACTGAGTTGTGGACCAAGAGTCATTTCCCTTGACATATTCTAGCCACAAATGAAGAAGATTTGGGAGTGCTTTGATAGATGCTCATTTACTTTATATTCCCAGTGCATAGCTGACTGGACAGTATTGTGGGGAAAGAAAAGTAGAATGAAAGAGAATGTGAGATCTTGCAGGTCTGTAGACACCTAGAGAAGCAGTCTCATCAGCCATTGTTGAGCATCTTCTGTGACCTGGCAGAGGACCAAATTGTTCCTTATTTCATGTTCAGTCAGTCACAGCTGCCAGGAAATTAAATTGTAAGGGACAATTTTTAAACTTCTTTAAAAACTTTTATATATAACTTTTTGAAAAGAAGTAGCAGATGTTTCTTAAATCAATTTTTTGTTAACCAGCATAAAACCAAAATGTGGAAGGCAAAGATATACAAACATTTACCTTAGTTAATTTAATAGAGGTTCACTTAAGAAAATTAGAATAAGCAATGCCCTTTTGCTATCTGCAGAAAATAAAGTGTATTTTAGCTCTTGGAGATGCAGGCAGAAAGACACATTCTTCACTTCTATAGAATGAAATACAGTGTCCACAGTACACTCACTCAGTTAATGAGTGTTTAGCAGACATCTGCTATGTCAGAAATGAAGTTACATATTAAATACTAAAACAATTTTTGAAGCTGTCATGAAGCCAGCTTTTGGTATAATTCAAATATTCTATTATAATAATATTTCTTATTCAAAAAATCTTATCAGATATTGGATATTGGAGTTTCAGAAACTCTGAATGTGTATGAGAACTTCTGACTTAGAATGTACTGAATATACTTTTAGATGCATGTACACAATTACTTTGAAAGTCACTGGAATGGTCAGCTGTGGTGGAAAGCACCTTTAATGTCAGCACTTGGGAAGCAGAGGCAGATGAATCTCCAGGAATCACAGGTCAACCTGAACTATACAAAAAATCACTGGAAGAGATGGTATGATCAGAAAGAGACAGCACATTCCCTCATTCACAGAACTATAAACATCCTCTCTGTCAAAAATGAAGATATTTTATCCCATTCTCTTTCTCCCTCCCTCTGTCTTTCCATGTCTGTCTCCATCTCTGACTGTCTCTCTTTCTCTCCCTCTCTCCTTGTGTGTGACTCTGTGCCTCTGAACCACACAAACACTTTACAGAGAACCACATAAGATCTTTAAGGAAAGCCCACAGTGTGTGATTCAATAGCAACCTATGCTGGCCCCTTGCTGTACATCCACCATGGACAGAGAAGTCCTGTATGACACACTCCAACCAGAGCAGACACCACATCAACAAAGCCCTGTAGATGGTGAGTTGTTTATGCAGAGGTGGCATTCTATCCCACTGTTATCCAGAAAGCCCAGAACAGAATCTGGCTTAGGAATTGGAGTGCAATGAGATTTTACCACCGCAGTCTTTCACAACTAGGTACCAAAGAGGTTTTAATGCAGAGAATGGTTTATTTAGCCTACAGCTCATCTTGAGGATGGCTCGTTTCTTCTGAGTATGTCAAAAGCCTCTTATCCTCACGATCCAACTGATGCTCAAAAGTTGCTGAAATCCTTCCTTGGCAGACAGAAAAAATTTCACACATTTTTCAATAAGTTAATCTAAAGAAATTATATGCAACTATATTTACAAAATATGTAGTAATTAGTAAAAAATATTTGAAGTTTTCTCAGAATATTTAATAAAAATCTCTTTTGATAAGGAAATGACATAAGAAACCATGATTGAAACTATAGCCAATGGATTTAAAGTGTGATTTTCATCATTATTGATTTCTAAATTTTATTTTTCTCTTTCTCTTTGCTATGGGTTTTAAAATTTAATGATTCTAATAATTCTTGAAAGTTACTCCTGGTACTAAAAAATGAAAAAAAAAAAACTTAAAAGACATGATTTAATTTTGCTTCAGTAAGATTTTAAGTGGTTTTTAAAATGTTATAATTATACACCTATATTTCTTTAAAGAAATGGTATTACATTGTTTCTTTGGTAGCACAGTTTAAATCATTTAGCTCTTTTGTTGTAATTCTATACAACATTTCACTTTCACCAGTAAATTTCCTTCTGAAGTATGCAGATTTTAGAATTTCAACATTGATTTCACAGAGAAAATTCATGTACAGTTTTTACATAAAGCTACCAAAGTACTTTTGTTAATGTGTCACTTCAGATAGTACTCTCATTTTATTACAAAATGCCTGACAGGACCAACTTGAAGGATTGTGTTTGCTCTGTACATGGATTTATTAAGTTAGTTTCCTGATGGCTTGGTAAACATGTACAGAGCATGATTGTTGGATCTTCTTGTAAATTCCTCTATTTTACAAAATATCATCCATATTATCCACTTTTATGACACATTAAAAACTGCCATCATCAATTGGTCAGGAAGCAGGCAGAAAAGTTGACTCCATTGCATCTTTGGCTTCAGAGGCCTGTACTGACTATAAGGTTGTCTAGCCTGTCAACAAGACACTGAAATGGAATGATAACTGCTCCTTTCCTAACTCATAGCCCCTTGAAAATCCCAGCTTCGACTACTCTCTAGCTAAAACTCACAATTAACAACATGGAAACACTTTCTAAAATAAAATGATTTCCTAACATTTGGCAGTCCATTTTACTTATACTATTCTTTATCTAATGCTCACAAAATGACTAGGACAGACAATAGGTATCTTAGTTAGGGATTCTACCACTGTAAAGAGCCACCATGACCACAGCTACTCATATAAGAAAAACATTTAATTGAGGTAGCTTGCTTACAATTTTAGAGGTTCAGTCCATTATCATCATGTCAGAGAGCATGGCAGCATGAAGCTGAGAGTCCTTACATCTTGAGTCACAGGAAGTCAATTGACTGCCACACTAAGGGAAGCTTGAGCAAAAAAGATCTTAAAGCTCATCCTCAAAGTGACACACTTCCTCAAAAAAGACCACACCTCCTAATAGTGTCTCTCCATTTGTGGGGTCATTTTATTTTAAACCACCACATTCTGTTCCCTGGCACCCAAAGACTTATAGCCATATCATAATGCAAAAAAAATATATATATATATATATATGTTCAGTCAAACTTCAAAAGTCCCCTTAGTCTATTGCAGTCTCAAACAAGTTCCAAAGTAAAAATCTCTTTGAAGATGCATAGCAATCTCTTAACTGTAATCCACCTGTAAAGATCAAACTAAAAAAGCAGATCACATACAACCAACATATAATGGCACAAAAATACATATTATCATTCCAAAACATAGGAAAAGGAACATAGTGAGGAAATACTGGACCAAGGCAAGACTAAAAAACAGCTAGACAAACTCCAAATACTGCATCTCGATGTCTGATGTCAAAATGCTTTTCAGATCTCCAACTCTGTTCAGCTTTATTGATTATAATACACTTCCTTCTCTTGGGCCGGTTCTAATCCCTGTTAATAGCTATCCTCATCAGTCATCTCATGACTCTGGCATCTCTAACATCTTAAGTTCTCCAAGGCAATCTAGGCTTCAACTTCACAGCTTCACAAAATGGCCTCTCTACTAGGCCTCCATTCAGGAACACCTCTGACACATGCCTGGACTCAGTGGCTTTGTTCCATCTATTCTTAATTCTAAAGCCAGAACCACATGGCTGAAGATGCCAAGTTATGCTACTTACTGGGACTGGAACATGGCCCACTTATTTAATGACATCTTTACCAGTTCTCTGTTTTCCTTCATTGCTTAAGCTTGGTTGTGCTTGAGCTTCTCCTGTATACCAGGCTGACCTCAAACTGAGAGACTTATCAGCCTCTGCCTTCCCAGTGCTGGGATTAAAGGTGTGCCCCACCACACATGGCTCTAAGCTTTTCTTAGATCCTTTTCACAAATTGGAAACATAGCTGGGTGGGATCTTTCCCTGAGGTCACCAATCCCTTTATTCCATTTCTTAATCTCTTTATTTCCTTGAACATAGAATTTAGCTTCATTCCACTACCTGGTGTTCATTTTCTCCTCAAAATTTATATTTTGTAATTTATCCTGTTCAGCTTGCTTTTTCTCATTATAAATCTTCACTACAGTTACTACTAAAATCTGTATGACAGAGTCTATACTACGTTGTTTTGAGATTTCTTCTGCCAAAGGAATTAACTCAAACATTTTCACTTTAGCCTCAGAAGGACTCTTCTGACAAGGACAAGTGTTAGAATTCTGCCCTCGCTCCAGCTGCATGGCCATACATGTGCAGTTTAGGAGTTAAGCAAAGGACATTACATCTTAAGTCATCAGTGTGCATTGGTGATCACGTTACTCACAGCATGGTCGCACAATCTGTGCATGTGTGGCATAGCTCTGTAAGTCCATCTGCACCTTCAAGAGCCGTGACTCAGACCCCCACCCTCCTCTCTCCCTCTCCTGCTCTCCCCCCACCACCACCATCTTCCCTCTCTCTGCACACGCTTTCCTCCCCAGGCCTGGTTCTCTTGTCTCCTCCCCCTTCCTAATAAAGCTCTAAAACTAATACTGTGTTTTGTCATGACTGTGACCCTTTTGCATGGTAACCAGCACCACCACCAGTGCCACTTATTCATTTTACAAAGGGCAGCACAATCTCTAGCCAACATACTAAAATTCTTCTCTTCTGAAACCTCTTGACTGAGCCCTATCCCTCCAATTCCTCCAAAGAAACACATGGTCAGGCCTATCACAGCAATACCCCAGTCTGTGGTACCAGCTTGTGTCTTAGTTTGGGATTCTATTGCTGTGAAGAGACACCATGACCACAGCAACTCTTATAAGGAACAAATTTAATTGAGGGGGTTCATTTACAGTTCCTGAAGTTCAGTCCATTATCATCATGGTGGGGAGCATGCACCATGCAGGCAGTCATGGTACTGAAGCTAAGAGTCCTTACATCTTGATAGGCAGGCAATAGGAGGTCAAATGACTACCACACTGAGGGAAGCTTGATCAAGAGAGACTTCAAAGCCCACCTCCACAGTGGCCCACTTCCTCCATCAAGGCCACACCTCCCTTTGGGGGAAGCATTTTCTTTCAAACCATCACACTGAGTTTAAAAACTAAGACTCATATAAATAAGAAAAAATTACCAATTATATAGTCAGAACCGCGATTTAAATTCAAGAGTATCTGTCTAAAAATATCTGCTTCTGTGTTAGCCAACTTTCTATTACTATGACAAAGTACATATGGGACTCTACTCAAGGGAAGACTTACTTTTATTTATGAATGCAGAATTTTATTTCCATAGTCAACTGGCTTTCTTACTTCTGGGCCTGTGAATCTCAAGATGTTACAAATGAGGAGAAATAAGAGGTAAAAGGAAGACAAAAAGGAGGAGGGGGAGAAGAAATTCATCAGGAAAGCAGCAGGGAACAAGGTACACTACATTTCCAAGGATGCCCACAATAGCTAAACTCCTCTTACTAGGATCCATCTCCTAATACTTCCACACCACTCCTCAATAGCACAACCTGCTGAGGATCACACATTCAACACATAAATCTTTGTGGAACATGCTATATTAAAGTTACAATGGCTTCTTCCTACTGATTAGTCATTAGACTATGGGTTAAAGTATTTTTAGGCCACACATGAATATCATCTATCTCTAACTGAAAAAAAAATGTGTCTCAGTGATTATTAAAATAGTGAACTTACAAGTTTTGATATAAAAAGTAACTACAACAATGATCACTGAAATTTTTATTAAATAAAAAAGCCAAAAATGCATTATTTTCAATTATTTTAATGAAGCAGAAACCAGAATTTGGTTCATGCTCAATGTTACTTATCAAAGCTTATGAGAAGATACAGAAACTAAACTGGTGTGACTGCCTCTAAAGATCCAGGTGGAAAATGTCAGTGTGGAATTGAATTAGCGGACACCTAAGCTCTGTCAGTAGGGAATTTCTAGCACATGGAGACCTGACCCTGTTAGCAGTAATTGCATTAAGAAAGTAAGTGTGGCAGTTAGGTTTCTATTTTCTCATTAAGAGGATGTTTGAGATTCACCAAAGAAGATAACTCTACCCTCTAAGATCTCCAATGATTTTAAAGTTGAATTACAAAATTGAGAAGAGTGATTTCTGGAAAAGGGTCAAGAGTAGCCGTAATAAGTCTTTTTCTGTCCTACCAATCAGCTTCCAAATAATGACACACAGACTTCCTATTGATTATTTAAGCTTGGCCTATAGCTTAGGCTTGTTTCTAACTAACTCTTACAACTTAAATTAACCCATTTGTATTAATCTATGTTTTGCCTCTAGGCATTTTACCTCTCTTATCTTTTACTTGATGTTTCTTCTTTGTGTCCTCTGGCATCACTCACATGCACATCACATCACTACCTAGATTCATCTCCTACTTCTCTCTGTGCCTGAAGTCCCACCTATACTTTATGATTAGCTATTGGCCATTCAGCTTTTTATTACACAAATCACAGTAATCTACCATCATACAGTATATAAATATCTCACAGCAGATAAAAATTAGATATGTGAGAATACAGAAATGGACCTTAACAGGGAAGGCTAGACAGTTCTCAAAAGACTTCTCTGGAACAGTAAACCTTAAATTGACTTATGGACTATTTTTCTATGCTAGAAGCCAAAATAAAGACCTAATACATATTTTCTTAATATTTTTATTTACTTTTTAAAAAATTCATAAAAAATATTTTATCATATTCATCATTAATCCTCAACTGTTTAAAGAGGTCCCTCAATCTCTCTACCCTCTCAACTTAATGTTCTTTCTTCTTTTTAAGTAATAACTTTTCTAGATCTATTGTGTACTCTGGGGAATGGAACATTACAGAGCAGTACATAGATTTTCCAGGAGCCACAACATTAAAGAAATATGAGGTTCCCTCTTCCATCAGGTACCAATAGTATATTTGACCAACACTTGTATACTCACAACCCAAATTAATGGAATTCTGTTTCAAAGTTCACTATGACTTTATAGAAATTCTTAAGAATTTTATGACTTGTTTGTTCTTCAACTTACTATTTTCTATTTCTAGGCACCTACAGCTCAGCCAATCTTTACTGAATGCCATTCAACTAGGTAAGGACGTCATACCTTTAGACCATAATACATACCTTCAACTCAATGAAATATCTTTGCTATGTTCCCTTACTTTTTTTTTTAATTAGATTTATTTCTTAACCAAAGGCTTAGCAGAGTACCTTAATGAGATTTTTCTGTGGCTCAAACAGCCTCAGAATATTCTCAATATGCTCAATAGCATATCATCTTTATTTTTTGGTTTCTCTTTTGTATCAATTTCTTTTATTTTGCTAGCTCAAAGCTCTTTTTGCATATATATAAAAGGGTTTCTGGAATGTAATACTTTTGAATAAATAGATAAGCTTTCAGAATTGATAAAATTATCATATAAAATGAAAATGATGAAAGCAATCTGCACAATTGCCCAAACTAGTGTACTCTCTACCTTTGTTGTCTTAATATCCTTTCATAGTCCTTTTTATAAAACACCAAAAAAAAAAAAAAAAAGGACAACATTGAGATAACTGAGTGTTTCTCTGTTCAATGTTAAACTCCTTCAGTGAACCACAGAAAGAAGAAAGGAAAAGTGTAGGATGATATTTTCAAAACAAGATGAGATGAATTGCAGACTAAGATGAGGCTGTGTAGAAAATGGCACAAGAGGCCTGGTACTGTAAGACTCCAGAATTCCTCTAACTTAGAGTCAGAACTAAAGCTACTTTCAGGATGTATACACTGGGAGTTCTCCTATTCATTATACTAAACTAGGTGAGCAATTATGATTATTAAATTGTGAACTTTTCAACCTGGTGGATTCAGTACAGGCAGGTCCAGTCCCCTCCTTCCAGGCTGAGTAAAGTGTCCCTGTGTAAGCCCAAGATTCCAAACAGCCAACTCATGCACTAAGGACAGGTCCCAGTCCCACAGCCTGGGTGCCTCCCAAATAGTTCAAGCTATTCAATTGTCTCACTTATCCAGAGGGCCTGATCCAATTGAATCTGCAGGGGAGTCTTGGCCCTGGAGGAGATGGGAATGGAGGGGAGGGGCTGGGGAGAAGGTGGGATGGAGGTGGGAGGGGAGAGGACAGGGCAACCCATGGCTGAAGTGTAAAATTAAAACACAAATATAATAAATAAAAAAGGAGAAAAAAATTATGAACTTAATTCAGTTTGTGAGCCCTACTTCTGCCAAGACATCCAGCCTCATAGACCCTTCTTATGACTGTTCTGTGAGTGCAGTTTTCCCTATAAACACCTAAAATTAAATAAACTCTTGAGTAAGATAAATCCCTGCCCAATGACATATGACTTTTTGGAAACAAAATTAAGTATCATGATTTTGAGATTCTACTAAGTAACAGTGGCAATTTTTTTTAATAGTTAATTTGACTGAATTTTAGATTTCAAGTATTTGGTACTATTTCCATAAATGCCAAAACTGGTTGAGATCCCACTTGAGATTCTAGTCTCATGGCATCAATCAATTACATGGACATGACAGCCTGTCTCCAGGAAGACATTGCTTTGCTATATGACACAGGGCACTGGACACTCAGATTGGAGATTATGAAAAAGTACCAGATTAGCCACTGAAATTGCTTTTTGGGACAGACAGCATTTACCATTTTAAAAATGTTTGTCTTTTCAATATTTTTTATCAACTTGATGTCAGGTAGTTGCTGATTAATTTTCTTTCCTGTATATTAGTGTTTTTTTTTGTTTTGTTTTGTTTTTGGTTTTTTTGCACATGTGTCTGTGTAGCACAGGCATGCTCTGGTGCCCTCAGAATCCAGAAAATAGTATAAAATCCCTGGGAACTGGAGTTACACATACTTGCTATCCTTCAGGGAGATGCTAGGACTCAAACACAAGTCCTCTGTAAAAAGCAGCAAGGGCTCCTAACTTGATTTCATCTCTTTAGCCCTCGTCATTGATTTCTTAAAGAACTTATTTTAAACCCAGGCTGTTGCCAAGACAATAGGCTTCTCTTCACAAACTCACAGCAAGGCCCCAATGCTGACCATAACAACCACACAACTTATTGAAAATGAAGTGGTCTACCTGGTATCTACATAGAACTTTCATCCCCATGATCTAGTGTCTTTGACATGGAAACTTACATTTCAGGCTACCAAAGGAAAAACATGAACACCAATATAACCACAAAACCTATGATCTGCAATCTGTCCTGCCTGTAAAATATGCTAGGGCAATGTTGGCACAAATATTGTGGGAGTAATGTCTGATTTGAATTAATGTTTACTCCATAAGATGGAACCCATACCTAATTCTGATTGGGTTAAACTTTAGACTAGATAGTCCAAAGACTTATGTTAAAGCCAATTACTACTGGTCTTAAAAATTAACAATAAAATGACTTCTATTGATATTCTGCTCTACTCATAGATCAGTGCCTTATGCAGCCATCACAAGAAAGGCTTACTCCTGCAGCAAGTGGGAATAAATTCAGAGACCCACACCTCGACATTATGCAGAGAGAGAAAGATCTTGAAACATGAAGCTCTAAGTGGGATAGCTCCACCAAATTCCTCCTGAAGAGCTCAGGGAATCCAGAAGTAGTAGGGGATACTGAGAGGACTCAGGACACCAGAATAATAAGGCACTTGCAAACAACTTAATATAAGGCATATGAATACATAGAGACTGAAGTAGTAAGCATAGAGCCTACATGAGTATGCACCAGGTCTGCATATATACTTTAGCTTTGGGTTTAGTACGTTTATGGACTCCTAAATATGAAAATGAGTGAGTCTCTGATTCTTGTGCCTTCTCTTGGGGCTCTTTTATTTTACCTTATGATATTGTATTTTGTTAAGTTTTGTTGTTATCTCTTAGTAGCTTGTTCTTTTCTGATGACAGACAGAAAAGGAGCAGATCAAGATGAGAGAGGAGGTAGGAAGGAATTAGGAGGAAAAAAAGCATGGAAAACTGTATTCATATTATATTGTATGAAAAACATTGTCTACATTTAATAAAAGGAAAAATATATTTTAAAAGAATAATAAAGAAATGTGGCTATGAATATGAGTAGGAACAGAGTGAGTGAACCTTGAATGGGTATGAAGGAGGAGAGGAAGAGAGAGGAAGAGCTGGAAATAATAAACTATACAAATAAATAATAATAAAAGAATTTATTTTAAATATTCTCATTACCTCTGAAGGAATCTATGTGGTCTTTGAAAGTCTATACATAGTGGGTTAATATTTGTGAGTTTTGCCTTTTAGACATACCAGATATCTATTAGAATTTTACAATTTATAACTAATACATAATACTTGGAAGATGAATAGTCCACTGAAGTGCTGTGGTTCATTGTAGATGAGCAATGATCAATCAAGGGAGATCAAAGCCTTCCCTTTGAAGTATATCAAATGAGTACTTTCTGAACCTCTGAGGGTTGGGGCTCCATTGAGACAGGTTGTCTGTATAATGCTGGCTTTCCTGGAGATGAATATGTAGGCAAGGCTGGCCTCAAACACATAGAGATCTTCCTGGCTCTTCCTCCAGACTGCTGGAGTTAAAGGTGCACACCACTCTGCCCAGCTACAGGATTTGAGCTTGTAGAACCTCTAGTTTAATGTTCTATCTCTGTCCTATTGTCACCATGTAAACATGGCTGAATAAGCATGAAAAGAGAGCTTTTTTATCAGAGTATGGATTGGTTTGGAACAGAAGTTTAGAGTCACTGACATACAGAGTTTGCTCCTGTGAACACTTTCTCAAACAACGCTAATGTTTGTTTAGACCACTCTAGATAAAGCAGGTCTGATTCTAGTCTTTAATTGGTCATGCTTATAGTACAACTTCCTGTCTCACATAAATACCACACAAGGACAAAATGTTCTGAAAAAGACAAGAAGATTCATGATCTTTCCCTGATAGCTGTCATGCTGTTGGCCCAACAGGGAATTCTCCCACCTGGAACATAAAGTATTCCAGGGAGAAGGAAATGATCAGTGGACTGGGAGTGCTCATTTCGATACCACAAAATGTTACTGAGAAACCAAAAGCAACTTGGATAAGAGAAACTGCACTTGGTCTGCCAAGCATAAAGCCCTCCATGAAGCCTGTGGGTTTTTAATTGATTGCTTTCCAATAGGTCTGATTTGTTGTGAATCTGTTGAACAAAAGACTGCCTTGAATGGAGGAAATTCAGCCTCAATTAACCCAGCTCATCCCTTCAACTCAACAGGCAATTAAAGAAAGACAACCAGCACTTCAGCATACAGTTTACTATAAAAGGGCAAGACTCTCTGAACTTTCTCTTAACACACCAGACAGCCACTGGAAATTTTTTTTAATGAAAAGCAAAGAATAAAGAATAAAGGACAGATGCATATATGTATTCAAAATAATTATCTCAATTAATGTTTTATTGGGAAATTTTCCATTCTTTAATAGGAAATGATAAAAAATTCATATGTGACTTGTCATAAGTAGAAGTTATATATAAATGAGCCACAAACTGAGAATATAAAAATAAACTAAAATTGTCAACTGAGCATCATCAAATTACCAAACTAAGGATTATCAATCATTTAGGGACAAATCAAAAATTAGAAGTATGATAAATATATCCAATGGAACATTAATGATTCAATATTTTTCAATTTTTACATGCTGAAAGTTGTATATGATGAAACAAAGGACAGATGATGAAAATTACAAGCTGAGAGGAAAGAAAGCTAGAAGAAATAAACTCAATAGGATAAAAACCCTACAGACTTCATCAACACAGAATATGAAATGAAATTCAAAGCCAGAAAGGGTAGAAGTGCACACAGGGTCTAGTTGATGACCATTACATATGTGTAGGGTCTGATTTGTATCCCTGTCTTTGATGCTGTTTTTGTGCCACCCAGTCCCCTCAGCAGTGTTCACTTCTACTGTTTAGAAGGTTTAGGCTGTGGTGACAAAGTCCTATAGACTGGGTAGCTTGAGAGCAAACAACATTTAATTCTCCAGGTTTTGGAAGTTTTTAAAGTCAAAAATCAAGGTACCTGAAGATATGATATCTGGTGAACTTTATCCTGCTATGCAGGTTTTTTTTATGCCCTCTTAGAATCAGGGAGAGAAACAGAGACAGAGACAAACAGAGTCAGAGATAGAAATAGACCAACAGAAAGACACCCACATACACACACACACAAACACACACACACACACACACACACACACACAGAGAGAGAGAGAGAGAGAGAGAGAGAGAGAGAGAGAGTCTTTTATTAGTAGAAGGCTCTAGCTTCCTAGTATTAGCATACTGTGAAATAGGATCTTATGTGTATTCTTTGAGGTTATTTTCACCTCCCAAATCAGGCATCAAGGACATGTTCAAGAAATATTTCTAGACAAGTCCAATTTGGTGAACCAGTGAGTCTTCTGGGGCTGTTTATAATAAGCACATAGATGAGACATTATTCACAGGAAATGGGTGAGAGGTTTCTTATGGAGACATGGATGAGGGGTATTTTACAGGGAAAAAATGGTTGAAAAAAATGTGCACTTCACCAGAAATTTCACTCTAGTACTTGTGGCAGCCTCATGGCAGCCACATCAATGGAGTGAATGCCCACTCAACTCTCCTCCTTCTCCATCCTAGTACCTGTCCCATCACCACTTTCATACAGTAGGACACATGTGGAAGGGAGAGGCGGGAAGCTCATAGCATCACTCTTTGCTAAGAACATGGTGATAGGCCTGGTCTTTGAGGGTGTCCTGTGAGTTAGCTCAACTGTTCTTATTTCAAGATAACTATAGACAAAACACACCAAAAGGGCAGGGTACCACAATATAAGACTTCAGCATATGTGTTTTTGAGGAAAATATAATTTCATATTGCAACATTGTATACTATCAAGGACTATGAGGAAAACTATTTAAAAAACTGTAAAGCTATAGTTAATATCATGTATTTAAAAACAAGTCTTGTGTGTCTGGGTTCTGATGAGGTTAAAGTATAAATTTTCTTAATCTATGGAACACAGACACAGGAACTAATAGATGAATATGGTTTTCTATGATTTATAAGGCTTTCTCTAAGTATGACAAAAGCTGTGTTTAGCCCCACAGCTTTCCATTTCCCTCAGCAACTTAAACAAAGGAAGAGGAGAAGAGATTGGGGTTGCTACAGAGAGCAAAGTTCAAAAGATGCATTGAATGAGCCTGTGAGAAAGGGAAGCTTCTATGATGGATGAAAGGGCTGGTCGGTGGTGGCATATACCTCTAATCCCAGTACTAGGGAGACAGAGGCAGGCAGATCTCTGAGTTTGAGTCCAGCCTGGGCTACCGAGTGATTTCCAGGAAAGGTGCCAAAGCTACACAGAGAAACCCTGTCTTGAAAAAGCAAACAAACAAAAACAAAACAAAACAAAAAGGATGGAAGGCCATTCTAAATTCTAGAAATGGTGCAGATGGATTGAAGATGCCCATGAGGCAGTAGTGCTGGTTTCTAATGAGTTCTGCAGGGGTTTCATTGCCAATAAGAGAGTGAAATACCACATCAAACAACTAACCAACATGAAATAAAACTAATGCAAGAGGTTATTAGCTGATATCTTTATAAGAACATGTGGTGCCTGCATGAAAAGGAACAATGCCCAGCCCTTATAAGGGAAGCAGTACTGATACAGGATAACATGGATGAAACCTCAGGGCCTTAAAATCAGTCATAAAAACAGAATTCATAGAGGGTGAAGTGAAAAGAACCTCATTTGTTGAGAAAGGGAATAGAATATCATTCACCCCGGCCTGGTGCGTGCACAGGCAAGAGAGGAACTGTAATGTAATCCGTGTGGAATTCCAGGGTTATTATTTATGATATACAGAGTTTTGAAGGTAAATGATGATGGTAACTCCTGATGTGACCATTTTACTTCCAGTGATATGCATTTATAAAATTAGTAAAGTGTGTAACAGTTGTATGCCTCATCACTATTAGATAATACCCAACTGAAAGTAAATTAAAGAAAGTAGAGATTATTTTGGCTTGCAGAGGAAGATCACAGCAGGGAAGTCATGGTGACAGAAGAGCTTGAGGTAGAAGTTGGTCACATTCCTCCACAATTAGGGAACAGAAAGAGAAGAATGCCGTTGTTCAGCTCAGTGTCCATGTTTTATTTTCCGAGGACTCCAGCCTATGAATGTTGCTGCCCACATTTTGGATGAGTCTTTTTACCTCTGTTAATATAATCAAGATAACCCCTCCCAAGAGCATTAGTGTCTAATTTATTTTAGAAAATCCCTCCAAGGAGGCTAGAAACTAGACTGCTTTAGATAACCCCTCACAAGCATGTTAGAGACCAACCTAGTTTAGATAACCCATTCCAAACAAGCTAGAGACTAATATACCTTAGATAATTCCTCACAAGCATGCTAGGAAACTAAACTACTTTAGCTAATCCCTCACAAGCATTCTAGAGACTAATGTATTCTATGGAACCCCTCACAAGCATAATAGAAACTAACCTACTTTAGATAACCCCTCCACAAGCATGCTAGAGACTAACCTACCTTAGATGACCCCCCACAAACATTCCCAGTGGCACATCACCCTGGGGAATCTAGATCTGATCAAGTAGATGATCAGATTTACCATCACAGATTGTAAAACTCATGCTATGTGTATTTTGCTTAAATTAAATATTTTAGAGATATGCATTTTATTTTTATGTGTATGAGCATTTTATGTAGGTATATATGTGTACCGCATGCTTACCTGGAGAAGTCAGAAGCCAAAAGAGGACATCAGATCCCCTGTGATTAAGAACCCAACGTAAGTCATCTGCAAGAGCAGCAAATAATCTTGATGACTGAAGCATCTCTGCACATATTCTACTGAGATTAAATATATTTTAAATGAAAATTAATGAGTTTTATAGGTAGACTATAGAAAACACAGTTCCATGAAAATAATCTGTTAGGTTAGTCAAAGCATTTAGGTAAGAAATTATTTTGTAGCAAACATAGAGCTAGTCATCTGATAGATGCATTGGGTGGATGAATCTTTTGGAAGCATTCAGTAAAGGACCAGGGAGCAACAAGCTGTAGAATCAGTAAACAACATCAATTCAGAAAATACCTTTATTTTATCTACAATGCACCACAATGTTTTAATCAGGAAAGCGTGCTGTTGGTCAGAAGTAGGAGGATGATTTTATATTTTCTGAAACTGTGATGAGGCAGGTATTAAGTACAAATCACAGTTGCTTAGAAAAACCAGGCAAAGCCCTGAAACACTAATGAAAATAAAAACAATAATTCTGGAATCACAACTAGAGCTGGCTATTGTAAATTTTCTTTCAATATAATTTTTTACAAGACATAGTTTTTCTAATACTGTTGGGATTACACTGTTCAGTTTATTCCAATATTTGGCCTTTCTTTTATTTCCACAGTTACCTTCCTTCTATTACTTTGTAGATTGACAGTTAATGGTCAGTAAGTATTAATGGTAATTAAATCAATGGAATGCTTCATGACAAACATAACATTGCATATTATCTCATTAAAAGATACTCAGAAAGACCCTGACTTCTCTTCTGGTCTTTGCTGGCAGCTTTCAAGAAATATCCTTCCTCATTTAGTTTTACTAGACATCTGGAATTTCCCAAAAGAAGGTCAGAGTCAAGGTATCTCATCTTTGAGACTGGTGGGACACAGGATGGAATCAGCTGTTCGTCCTACTTTCCAGTCATAGTGAAACCTGGAGCTTCCCAAAGGATCCCCAAATGCCTCTGATACCCTTCCTGTCCTTTTAGTATGAACATCATCCTGTGGGCATGGTAGCACACATCAGCAAACCTAGCGCTGAGGAGGCTGAGACAGGACCACTATCTCCCGGTCTTTCTGGATACCCACTGCCTTTTAGCAGTCACCTTTGATCACACTGTCCCTGGTCTTCTCTCACATTTCCTCAATGTGGAGTCTTCTCATCTGTGGTAGACTCACTATTGATACTCAGAATGTGTGTCTCTCCAGTGATTACTCTATTATTGAGTGGGGCTCTAGTTATACAAACAGTTGCTTGTGGATGGGGATCATCTCCAAGTACTTTTGTGTGGGATGCAAGTACTATACCATTGAATTATATCTTTGGTTTTCTCATATTTTAGTGCTTTAGACAGGCAGTCTTGTTATGCTACCCAGGCTGGCCTTATGGTTGTGATACTCTTATCTGTAGCCTGGCTAGTGGCTAGGAATACAGACATGGGTTATTGCACACAACTCACTCAGGAAGGTTTTAATCAGAGATATTTATTATTCTCTCTTAAGCAACCTTTGCTTTACATTTTCCTTTAGTCTCTTGTTAACAGATCAAATATTATTATCAATAACTGCCCATCCTCTGTTAATTGATATATAAATTTTGATACTAGAAATACATGGTCATTAAAATGAAATGTGTTTCAGCCTTTTAGAATCTACAGGCTATTAAGTTGCAGTAATTATGTCTCCATAGAATTAGATTGATCCAAAGGCATTTAGAAGTACATGATAATAGACTTGGAATCAACATAATAATTTCCCTTGAACAATTTATTCTCTAAGAACAGCTATTTAAGCTTGAAAGGAAGAAAAAAATATGTTTAAGGACATAAGAGGATACAAAGATTTAATTGGCTGTTGTTTCTAGGCAGACTTGAAGCCACTCAAAATGTTCAGGTGTGGGGAAACACTTTTCCTACTTAAGTATTTTTTCAACTAAGGAAAACAAAAGACATGGTTACTGAGAGACTGAGAAGCTAAGTAGAAATCTCAAGCTAAATCAGAGAAAAAGCCTGTGCTTTCATTTCACTCTTGAGATAGAATAAAACTTGGGGTTGCATTCCTGATATTTTAAATAGGATTAGTAATAAACAGTCATGACTTTCTATGAAAGCCTAAAATAATCCACACAAGAAGTAAAAGTATGTTTAGCAACATAGGAAGGTGGAGAGAGGTTCATTTCTATAGCCTCAGATTCTATATTATTTTGGACTTGACTTGTTCACAATAATGATGAAATAGCTACAATTGATTAATAGAAGAGTTAATTATCATTCTCTCATGGGGGCAAGTGTAGAAACACAAGTTGGCTGTTCAGCTTCAGTCATGAATAAAGACTCTTTACTGTTGGAGAATATTATTTTAAGGTGTGTTACTTCTGTTTATGTTGCATTTTTTTTTAACTCTGTGAAGCTGCATTACTGTCCCTGTCTAAAATACTTGATGGTCTAATAAAGAATTGAACAGACAATAGCAATTCAGGAGAAAGGATAGGCGGGGCTGGCAGGTAGAGAGAATATATAGAAGGAGAAAACTGGGAGGAGAGATTGAGGAAGGAAAGAGAAGGAGGAGAACATCAAGGGCCAGCCACCCAGCCACCCAGTCACACAGCCACACAGCCACACAGCCACACAGCTACATAGCAAGCCACAGAGAAAGAGTAAGATATAGATAAGTTAGAGAATGGGAAAAGCCCAGAGGCAAAAGGTAGTCAGAGTAAATTAAGGAAAACTGACAAGAAACTAAGCCAAGCTATGGCCAGGCAATCATAATTAAGAATAAGCTTCTGTGTGTGATTTATTTGGGAGCTGGGTGGTGGGACCCCCCAAAAGAATAAAAAACAAACAACACAACTTTACAGATTCCTAAACTAAAAACTGATTTTGAAGCCTTGGCGTGATGGTTATTTATAATTACAGGACTAAAAATTCTGGGTATGTAAAGACTATAATTATTTGATAAATCAGGCAAAAACTAGATATGGACTAATTTTCTGAAAATGTAAAAAGTTATAAGAAGCTGGAATACTATTAATATTAGAAGGAAAGAGAATAATATAATCTGACATGTGTATGAAGTGTGCATATAAGTTCAGAAAGCAATATTCTAAGAGAAATGTAATTTAGTCCAATGTATTAATACACAGGCAATTATGGTTTCATGGGAAAAAGACAAAGAAAAAAAGGTAAGTAGAAATTTGAATCTTCTAATTTTCTAAAATTAATAGAAGCATTAATACAGAGATTCAGAAACATAAGCAAATGTAGTTGGCCTGCAGATAGAACATTTTCATGTAATAGTACAAGTACAAAAACGGAGAGAAAGTGAAAACCTTGAGAGTATACAGAACAGAAAAACAATACACACAAACACGGGACTACTAGCTAATGCATATATTGCAACAATACAGAGGCCAGAATAATAAATAAATTATTATTTACATAATCATTAAATAACAATGAAATAAGTTAATAAATAAATTGATATTATAAGAATCTGTTAAATTAAATGCATTTCTTTATATGTAGAAATTTACAAAGAAGCTATCAGATAAAATAGAAAATCTGACCCTCTTTGTGTTATTTAAAGGAAACTGCAGAAAAATTACCCTCAAAGAAAACCAGATGATGTAATAGAATGATTTTAAAACATTTTAATCAAAATTAATATAAATATTTCACGAAGTATAAATTACAGAAAATTTCCACAATCTTCTCATTGTATCATAAGACTTGACTCCAGTACTTGGAGAAGCAGGATTTAGAAATAAATATTCTCTCAAATATGCATATAAATACAAATTCCTTTAACATTTTCAAAATTGAAACATACTGATAAAAAGCATAAACTAATGTTACTAGAACAATTTCATTCCAAGCACAGAAACACAGCTTGTCTTCACCTTAACTAATGCAATTTAGAGTGTTGCTTTAAAGAAACATGATCATCATTTTTGTAGAGCTAGTGAAGAAACTAAACCTTCTTATGATACACTCTCAGCAGAGTTGAACTTGAGGGAAATAGCCCTCCTCCAAGCAAAGTCGTGCACAATGACCCCAATTAGAGTGAATCAAAAGAACCCAGCATGCACGAGGAAGTCACAGACTCTGGCCCACAGTAAACTGCACATAGGTAACACTCCTGACTGAAGTCACAGACTCTTGTAAAATGTACATAGGTAAGAAGCAGCATGAAGTGTAAATGCTGTGCTCCACACCAGTTCCACTCAGGAAGCAAAGAAAATCAGAGAAAAGGGGAAGAAAGCTGGACATTAAGGCTATGGATGGTGAAGCTCCTTCAAAAACAACAAAAGAAGTTAGCAAGATGGTTGACAAAAAGATCTCTTTAGAATAATTTTATTTGATATGACAAAAAGAGTAACAATGCAAAGTACAACACATCACCGACTAGTTTATGTAGTTTATTGGACACCTGAAAAAAATATAATGGAAAATAAAGTGGGTACACGGAAAAGTCAAGAATGAGAGAAAGAATACAGAACAGATCAATGAATGGGTGGTGGGGTGAACAACTTACAGAATGGAAAGCTTAATTTTAAAATCAGGCCCAATCGCCCTCAGTTGAACTTTACATAACTTACAATCTCAGATAAGGTCATAAGAGACCAGATTTCATGGTAATTAAAGACTGAGACATTTGTACATAAAATCAAAGGAAAACATGTAGATAATATATCAAAGCTAAATAGTGTATTGGTCCCTGACAATCAGTTATGAAGATGACTGTAAGTGTAGTATATCCATGCTTTTGACAAAATGACCCGCCTGTTAGAATAAGAAATTTAAAATATCAGAAATAATGTTATTCATTATCTGTTATTCTAGGAGTAGGTGGTACTTTTATGTATAAGAAGGGATTATGTTTTGAGAAGCCTGGATGAATTAGCTATTAATATAGGACAAATATGCACCAAAAACTATTCCAAGAACAATTATGTATATTGAAATATATTATAAATTAGATCAGACATGTTAAAATCCTCAAATGTGATTTTATAAATCAATGTATAAGATGGAATCATCATGAAAGTGTGTGGGAATCCAGTTCCTACCCTTTGAAGGGTTCTTGTGGGGAGGAGAGAGAAATGAAGTATTAAATAGAAATATAGGCAGAGATGACTAGAAAGACAGAGACACAGAATAGTTTTGGGAGGGCCCTGGGTCAATACCCAGTCACCTTGAGATTTATTCTAATGTGCTTTTTATACACTGCTGAGGGAGAGACAAAAGACCTCCCCATTTCAAGATCAAAGCACAATGTACAGTCAAGTGTAGACCCTTCAAAACACCTGGTAACCAAGCCCATGGTCCAATCATCTCCTTATGCAACCCTGCTGGATAACTAACACAAGCTCAGTTTCTCTGACCTTAAGTAAGGTCTTACTAAGGAGCCCCTGTGGGCCCGCATAAAATTGAGATCAATAAATAAAGATATAGTACACTTGAGGGGTGTGCACACCCTTTAGTCAGCAGATGGCAGATAGGAATAGGAGAAGAGTAATTTGCATTAAACTTTATGAAGAGAGAGGAACATTAATGTTCAGGGATGGAGCCAGTAGGTTCTGTATCTCATTACTTTTCCTCCATTCATTTCTGAGGAGTCCATTTCTGTCTTCCTCTCTCCACAACAGCAGAGGTATTCTGGTAAAGGGAGTTGCAGCCCAGCTCCACACATGGGAATTTCCTATGCCAATTTTCTATGGTGTTTTGGACCCAAATTTTGTGTCCTTTCATTGAGAACTGCCTCTGAATAAGAAAATATCCAACCTCAGAGAAGAGCAGAAGAGTGAGACAGGCATTGATTCAGGGTAAGGGTTTTCATTTTTGTTATTTCTATTAGTTCATTGATTAACTGCTTGACTGAGTTTTGAGACAGTGTCTAATTAGCCCAAGTTATTCTCAAGCTAGCTGTGTAGCAAAGAGTGAGCTAGAGCTTTGATCCTCTTGACTCCACATCTCAGGTGGCTGGATGATAGGTGTGCACCACCACAGCTGGACTAGGATGCTATATGCTGGGCAAGAAAAGTCCATAGCCCCTGCTGTGTAAGGTGTGAAGGACTGAAACCCTGCCTCATTTCCTGGTGGGAGAGGGACAGCCTAAGAAAAAAATAACATCTTCCACACAGAAAATCAGCACAGGCTGGCTATCCTAGGGCAGGAATTTGTGTTTTTCATAGCAGATCAGAATAGTTGCTGATGTCAGAGCCTTGAGTCCAAAGGCAAGGAGAGTGAACTTGTGCTTGGGGACTGTTTCTCATCACCTCTCTTAGGAAAGCTAACCCTCTACAGTCTTCAGTGCAGGCTGTCAGCTCCTTTAGCCTCTATCACCTCTGTTGTCATGGTAACCACTCAGATCTCCCACAGTTAAATTCACCTGGGAAAAGACAACATTTTAACCTTTTCTGACAGAAATTGGAGCTCCTGGTTGTACTGTCTCAGTAGGAAGTCTAGTAAACCAGTAGGAATCCTGTTGTAGGGCAATTAAAAAGATTCTGCCTTCAGGGTTGTGTGTTGACAGGCTTCCAGTGTGTGAAATGTGGGCATCATTGCAGTTCGGTAACATGGTCCTACTCAATAAGCACTTTCTGCGAATATGGAAGGTGACATACTGAATTGTTCAATTCATATCCAAATGAACTCACCTGAACACTCACCCAAGGAACTTGTGTGGCAATGGTGCCCAGGAGTGTATGCATCCACACAGCCAAATGGAGTTTAGTTGGCAGTAAGGGCACCATCAGCAGCAAGCATGAGTTCCTAGTGAAAGTAAACTCTAAGGTGACTATACTAAGATTCTGAGGGTACTGGAAATAGAAGTTGTAGGAGGTGGTCAAAAACCCCCTCTGACTTTCAGAGTAGCTGTGGACAGGGTGGTTGAAGTAAAAACTGGAAAGATAACTAGGGCTCCTTTAAGCTTATTTTATATCAACATTAAAGTACTGAGAAATCATCTAGCTCAGATCAGCCTGTGGACCCGTCAGTGGGGATTATCTTGTTTCTTGGTTGATCTAACTGACTCTTTATTTCCCCATTCTCTGCACTGGGCCCTTCACTAAGAGTGAAGAAATAACTGAGAGCAAGCAAGCAGGCGGCATGGTGCCTGTGTTTCCAGTGCTCTTGAGTGTGGGTGTGCTGACACTGCTGTCTGGGTTCCTGCTGTCATTCCCTGAAATGACAGACTAGATCATGGAACCCCTTTTACCTCTAAGTTGGTCATGCTCAGAAGAAACTAGAACAATGAGTTGTGTTCTTTGCATACTATTTCTGATAAAAGCTAGATATGAAAATCAATAACTATTGCTGATATTGACACACAAACCTCTTTTCATGTTGGAATTCTTATTCACATCCCCACATGTACATATTATATATGCATAAATTATAAATATGCATATACAAATTAGATACTACAAGCTATGCAGCCTGTGCTCTATCTTTAACTGCTTCTTTCTCTAAGCAGTGTGCTGATCCATGAAGTCATACACTGTCTTAAGCGCTTGTTTTCATGGGTATTTAGCCCAGCACTTATCATAGTTTGTGTATTCTGATATTTGTCCCATTTTCCTTTCATCAGTGAGCTCATGTTGCATCGCCTTTCCCCAGTTCATGGCTGGATGGGATTACCCTTTGTGAACTGCTTTATCTGATAGTCATGTAATCTATTTCTGATCAGTATTTCATAAGGTCACTGAGGCGTATTACTAAAACTCAAATAGGATTGTACTATGTGCCTGTTTAAAATCTCATGCTGCCTCTTCCTTATTTTTATAAACTTTTAAGCTCTGAAGTCTACTATTTAAACAACACCATACCTAGGAATAGTGAGATGGAAAGTCTGGTAAATCTGAAGTGAGGCTGGAGGTTCCTTCCTTATAGGATATTGTGCTGTGATCCTGTTCCTGCCCTGAAATGTGGGGATGTCGCTGTGAATTCTAAGGATCTATATGGTTTGTTTTGAAAATCACATCATTGTGACACAGACTAAATGTTTAGCATCACAGAATGTTCAGGGATGACTTTAGGCTGTGTCAGTGAGGCATCCATCCTTTATATCATGAGAGAATGTCATTGTTATGTGTAACTGCTTCCTTTGTTCTAATGCTCAGGAGGGTTATGGGAGACTCATGAAACTCAGGGAGGAGCCTGAATGATGTTGCTGTTGTTATTGTTGATGTTTAAATGTTAAATTTATACCAAAGGAAGGCTCTTCAGTGGAGCCATCCAACTCTTCAGTGGAGTTGAGTAGTAGAGTGTAGTAATGCAGATTCTGTGAATTGCAACCATGCTAGAGTGACTTCTCCTTGATGCTTCCTGCCATATCCTCAGAAAACAGGTTAGTTCTTCCAGCTTGGCTTGGATGGAAGACTGTCTTAGGCCTGTTATTATCCCTTCCTTCTGGGATGAATAGAATAAACTCCCGGGGGAAAAAACAAATAAACAACAACAACAAATACTGAGAAAAGCACAACCCTAAGGTCAGGTTGGGCAACAGCTGCATGGTTTTATATGCTGGGCTCTGGGTCCATATGTGTCAGACCTACCAAAGCAATCAAAAAATAAAACATTTCCGTAGGCAACTTCCAAAGATAATTGAACTTCTTGAGGTTCTGGAAAATGTGATTTTTCTTTCATTCCTTGCCATTGTGGAAAATTATTTTGTGTTTAAGGACAAGACTGAAATTTACATTTTATTCCAAAAACATCTGAGTATTATGTGATAGTTCAAGTTGCAAAAAATATCACTTGAAGTTGTTGCTGTTGTTGTTTTACCTTTAAGAAGATTTGAAATGTAGTGAGTCACAAAAAACACTTTGAAAAAGCTTAGCTCGACATAGCATGGTAGAGGGAAGAAATCCAGAGGAGAGTATCCACTAGTCCTCATAACAGGGCAGCTCACTATTTCTTTCTTTCTTTCTTTCTTTCTTTCTTTCTTTCTTTGTTTGTTTGTTTGTTTCTTTCTTTCTTTCTTTCTTTATTTATTTTTGTTTGTTTGTTTGTTTTTTATTAAGAAATTTTCTACTCACTCTACATACCACCCACAGATCCCATCTCCTCCCTCCTCCCATCTCCCAGCCCTCCCTCCCAAGCCACCCCACATCCCCTCATCCCCCAAATCAAAGTCTCCCATGGGGAGTCAGCAGAGCCCAGCACACTGAGCCTAGGCAGGTCCAAGCCCCTTCCCACTGTACCAAGGCTGTGTTAGGTGCCACACCACAAGCACAGGATTCCCAAAAGCCTGCCCATGAACCAGGGATGGATCCTGATCACCCTGCCTGGGTGTTCCCCCAAACAGTTCGAGTGACCGCATTGGCACAGGAGACCACTTCCTAAATATAACACCAGTAGCACAGACACTGAGAGCAACAATTAATAAATGAAACTGAGCAGCTTTTGTAGAGCAAAGCACGTGGTCAATAAGACAAAATGGCAGTCTACAGAATGGGAAAAGATCTTCACCAACCCCACATCTGACAGAGGGCTGATGTCCAAAATATATAAAGAACTCAAAAAGATAGACTTCAAAATACTGAACAACCCAATTAAAAAAATGGGCTACAGAGCTTAACAGAGCTCAACAGAAGAAGCTCAAATGGCTGAAAGACATTTAAAGAATTGCTCACTACTTCAGTGTATGCATCAGGACCTCAGTTCTCTGATTCTCTGGGGAAGGGCTCAGTCTCTATTGAATGACCTTTGTGTCCTTACAACTTCTCAGGACAATATCCTTCCTGACTAATCCGAATCATTAGGGTTTTGACCCTGCTAAGAGTTTTCAGATACCTCTACTTTTGTCAAATAACATAAAACACAAGAACAACAAAGTCCCATTCTTTTGGTGGGTCCAGGTTGTCATCCAAAGGAGGAAATGTTGAAGGCATTTATCAACAGGACAGATGTCATAGAAGCCACTCAGAATTCTGTCTGTAGCAGAGCTGGGAGGAGCTCCCACTGCTGTTGTGCTCACCAGCATCTGAGGAGAAACATGAACCCAAGGGTAGGCTGGGAAAGATGAGTCTTGGCCTTATGCATCTGCACATCTTTCACATCTTAGGTTGTGTGTTGTTCTGAATGAAAGAAATAGATTTATCAATAAGAGAAGAATATCCTTGTTTTCAGTGGAGAAAAGTGATTTGCAAGGAAACATACAACTTTGTATATTGCTAAGTATTTGAAATAAACATCTACATGGGGACATACTGATTTAAAAGCATGAAGCAGCTTTGGAATCAAATTTATTAAAACAAAACACATAACAAATGGCTAGCAAAATAAATTGTTTTGTTGGCTGGAAAAACACATTAAATCATGGTGTTATTTATTGTACTGAGGAAAAATATAAGTAAACACTCATCTAGAAATATATATGGATTATTGACATTTTCTTACATGTACAGAATCAAAATGGTCAAAATCAATGTGAATTCTTTTTCGCTTTTATAAAATACCTTGCAGTTTGTTTTAAAGAATGGGACTGGAGTTTTGTAATTATTTCAATTATGTATATGTTTCCATACACCTGTAATTAACTTAAGCAATATCAGCAGTTGAGACACTAAACACATGAGCAGCCATTAGTAATTTGCTATTTTATGTGATTATTTTTATGAGATAAACCGGAAGACTTTGCATGACATATAACAGTTGGTAAGTGGTAAATGAAACCAAATGGGCTACTGTCATCTTTAATTAACATGAATTTTTACAGAACCTTAACCTTCAAATACTGGACTCTGGTCAGAAATACAGGATACAATGGAAAGAATATGGCCTCTTTATTAATAACAATTCACTAATGATGATTGATGGGAAAGGAGGGTGGTGAGGAAGGTCAGAGATAGAGAGAGACAGAGAGAGACAGAGACAGAGAGAGTGACAGAGAGAATTAGTTTAGGATATAAATGAATCCTTACTATGTATGTGTATAGGAACTCAAACACCTACTGAAAAAATCAGGACTTGTGACTTTTCCTCCTGGCTACTGGTGTACATATATTTATTGTATCTAGATTACAGGTTGAGCTGTAGGTAAACTTAACATTAGTGATTGTGTTTGCTACCATCCATAGGTATTGTTGGTGGAGAATAAGACCACTACCATAGTTCAAAGCCAAATTTGAAGCAAACTTTAACTAAATACTGGCCAGGTTGATGGACTCTTTGGCCAGGTCCATCTCTGGTTTCCCAGAAAATGTCTTTGTGTCACAGTTTGCAGAGGCTTAAGAAGGAAAAAACCTCAATTCACCATATTTCTTATCAGATCTAATAAGAGGCAAGCTTACATCCTTTGTATGTATTTCTTGCCTGTAAACCTCCCACAAGCTTACATCCTGTGTATTTATTTCTTGCCTGTAAACCTCCCACAAGCTTACATCCTGTGTATGTATTTCTTGCCTGTAAACCTCACACCGACATGTAATCAAACACATCTGGTGTAGTTGGGTCAAATAAACTTGTTTAGGGGACTGAAAATATGTGGCTTGCTATCTTCCATAAACAATAGCTTCAACATTTCAGAAACTATCTGTCCTTGGCAAAAGGGCCTTCCAGATCAGAGGTATTTTCCCTTCTTGAATCCTAGGAACAGTATTTAAGACTTAAAATGTAACTTTGTTTCTCATTGTATCTAAAAGCTGAAGTGCTTGTTGACAAGCTGATATTTTCTCCAGTGTATGAGTTCCACCTAAAACCTCGGAGACTCCCTTGGCATGAGGGCGTTCTACTGAGCGACCTTCTTGCATGACATTTGTACCAGTTGTCTTTCACTTTGTTCAATTAAAATTTTAAATTTTGAGCATTCTTTTTTATTTATTTTTTGTTTAGGGAACATTCTTGAGGAAGCCAACATTATATCTTTGAAATTTTGAATAGTTCCTGGAGATTAAATACCCTGAGCAGGTTTTTATATCAAGGTAATTTTATCTGTAAGTATTTCCATTTGCTGGGATTATCTTTGTGCTTTTATCACTATCTACATCGCTTGTGAAAAATTTAAATGTAGAGCAAAGTTAATAGACCTTGAAAGTGAAAATGAATATTTTCACTACTTGGATATCATGAAGAAACCTGTTGGTTCATTGGGTTGAATATAGCAAAGTATAAGGTTTTACAAGCATAGGACAAAACCCACAAACTTATACTCTACATAAAATAATCATGTATATAAAGAATATTACTCATGATCCAGTTGTCACCATCCCACCCATGGCCACATCAGGAGTGCTGGTTCATTCTTGTGGGTCAGTAAGCAGAAACAAAAAGACTTGGAAGTGGGTTGGGAGCACACCCTGTGTAGCCATTTCCAACTCAAATGATAGACATTAAAGGGGTAGAGATGATAACGCAATGGCTTAATGGTTAGGTTTTGAATAATATGAGAGTTTATGGTGTTACCATGTGACCATCCAGAGCTACACTGTCAATAAAATAGCCATTCTATATATTCTATGTAATTAAACTAAATTAAGATATCAATAAATTTTAAATTTTGATGATGGTTTTTTGGTAATTTTAAGTTCTTTCCCAAAGCCCATTTTCAAGGCCTTCTCATTTCTATTATTTCTCCTGAGTAGTTCCTTAGAACCTCACTTTCTTTGATGTTAATGTGTCTTTATTAATGACTTCAGAGACTGATTCATCTGTGGGTAGATTTCTACCACCTTTTCTGTTTCATTTAACTTATTACTGTTGTGTGTGGAGTTCCTAATTGTAAAACAAATAGTATTTATAAAATATAGAAGGCTGAGTCTGGGGCAATGGTTCAGTTGATAAAATCCTTGCCATTCCTGCATGAGGACCTGAATTATAGCCCTAGAACCTACATAAAGCCAGTGCATGATGGGAATCAGAGACAGGAGAATCCCCAGAAGTTTTGTGCCAGTGAGTCTGGTGTCCTAACATAATTGACTTATATAATTTATTTAATTCTTATTATATTGAATGGTTGAAATTTCCCAATCAGCATTCACTTTGAAATAGTATAAAAGCCCATTCAAATTCATGTATATGTGTGTATCCATATAAACCTATAAATTCTAACTCTATATGTAAATATATTCTATACATTTAACATTAAATTATTTTCTGACATAACACTTGATCTTCTAAAGGAGGTATTTCTGGATCCAAATCATCATTATAAATGAAAAAGTAACATATTTTACTAATGTATTTACCTCAGAAGTCTGGAACTGTTGACTTAACAGGCCTTTTCCATGGTTGTTATGTTGTCTAGTGAATTAGACTATCAAGTTGGAACTATGAAGTTCCAAAAGAGCAGATGATGACTAGAGATTCCGCATTTCCTGTAGCAATGTAGGGTTTGATGTTCCAGCACATCAAAACCTGGAAGTACAATGTTAGTAAAAAAAAATAATTGATTTTATATGGAAATGATTCTCATTAAAACTAGGGTACATCTAAATATTAAAGATGTGTTTATGAAAATTTACATATTCAAAGCAAAATTTAATAATATTACAGCAAGTGAAATTGTTTCACAGTTGTTTATCTTGTTCTGTTTTTTCATAAGAGACTGCACTCTTTGGGTTGCTTAGTTGATAATTAGGATATCACAGCAGTGTGTGTTCTGGACAGACATTGGGTAACATTTTGTAATTATAAAATATCTATTGTATGGAACAAATAGGAGTTTACCATGTGAGAAAATAAATGCCATTAATTAAAATAATTATGTCTGTGTTAATTGGAAAACATCTCCTTCCAGCTAGATTTGCCTACATAATCTTACTTTGACCTCACAATTACACTGATGTATCAGGAACTGTATCTCCTCAGAGCTGCCGATACAGAAGCAAGGAAATTAAATAATTTGCTCAAAATTGTGCTATTTTGATTTGTTTTGATGTGTTGAGTGATTTTTTAAGACAGGATTTTGTAGGTGAGGCTCGCCGTGAACTCTGCGTTTTCTCCTCTCTGTTCCCTAAGTGCTGTTGATTACAGGTGTGCCACCTTGTTATTAACAGCAATCAGACATACAAATTAAACATCAACAGGCTGGCCTTAGCCTCTCCCTTAGTTTAACTATACCTTTCACAATTTCTTCTGGCTGTGGCTTCCTGCTTCCCAAACAGACTAGAAACAAAACATACCACACTTTCTTTATGAAACTTGTAGGTGTAACTCTGTTCTCTGCTCTTGTGTCATGCATGTTCGTTTTTCCTTTTTCACCCTTAGAGCTGCCTTCCTCAAGGCACAGAATCCTCCTGTGTGAGCCAGGCTGTGAAATCAAATCAGACAGAAGATACTTTTGAAAGACTCAGTGAGAAGTGAGCAGTAGATGGCTACATTCTGTAATTTGTGTTTTGAAGGTAAATGTTGTGTAAAAAAAAAGAAATAGATTGGGATATGAAATTATATTTTCCTTTTTCTCCAAATTATAAACAAATATTTGATCCTACAATGTACAATTTCAATCATAGCAGTGTGTGTGTGTATGTGTGTGTGTATGTGTGTGTGTGTGTGTGTGTGTGTGTGTGTGTGTGTGTGTGTACTTGTGAGTTACAAACTCTCAAATACACTGTGTAAGTCTGTGGCTTCATACTAATAAGACATCCACTGCCATTTAACTATCTAAACTGTAACACACACACACACACACACACACACACACACACCAAAAAGCTATCAGGAGATATTTGGCATAGAGGTAAATGATATATAAAATTTTGTACATAGATCCCAGATAGATGGCTCAGCAGTTAGGATTCATGCTGCTCTTGCAGGAGACCTAAGTTCGATCCCCAGGACCCACCCATGTCAATTGGCTCACAATTGCTATTACTCCAGTTCCAGAGCATCACATGCCTTCTAGCTTCTGTGGGCATTGCAATCATATGCACAGAAACACACTGTTTTGCATAATCTTATGTTAACACAACACACACAAATTAGAGTTATCCGAATAGATGTAACCTTAATTGAGATTATGCCTCCATAAGATCCAGCTGTAAGATATTTTCTTTTTTTATTTATAAATATATTTATTTATTTATTTTTTCATTTTACATAGCAACCCCAGTTCCCCCTCCCTCCCCTTCTTCCCCCTCCTCACCTCCCTCCCACTCTACCCCCATCCACTCCTCAGAGTGGGTAAGGCCTCCCATGGTAGTCAACAAAGTCTAGCATACCAAGTTGAAGGAGAGCCTAGCCCCTCCCTATTGTATCAAGGCTGAGCAAGGTATCCCACCATAGTGAATGGTCTCCAAAAAGCCAGTTCATGCACCTGGGATAAGTCCTGGTCCTGCTGCCAGGGACCCCACAAACAGATCAAGCCACACAACTGTCACACACATTCAGCAGGCCTAGTTCGGTCCCATGCAGGTTCCTGGGCTGTCAGTACAGAGTCAGTGAACTCCAACTAGCACCAGTCAGCTGTCTCTGTGGGTTTCCCCATCATGATCTTGACCCCTTCTTCTTCTTCTTCTTCTTCTTCTTCTTCTTCTTCTTCTTCTTCTTCTCCTCCTCCTCCTCCTCCTCCTCCTCCTCCTCCTCCTCCTCTTCCTTCTTCTTCTTTGAATGCTGAATGTCATTTATTGAAGGAGGGAGGAAGTCTTAAATACATAAATACAGGCTTATAGCACAATGGGAGAATCTTGGAGGGCAGAAGTTCACTTGTGATTATTTTTATTTTTTTGAGCTGAGGATCAAACCCTGAGCCTTGCACTTGCTAGGCAAGCACTCTACCATTGAGCTAAATCCTCATGCCCGCTCCTGATGTTTTACAATCTTTCATCTAAGCTGTTAATGCCCAATATGCTGGATACACAGACAAGGAGCTTCCCTTAAGCATTCAGGAGGGTGGAATCTTGCAGGGAATTAGCATAAGGATGATATCAAGGTCAAGGGCAGCAAGCAATGCAACAGTTACCTAAAATGGAAGCCAGGGTACTACAGGTCCCCTCCTATTACTAAAAATTGAGCTTCTGACTTAGGTTGCATGGGATGTCAGCAGATCACCTTACCCATTATGAAGACACCTGTCCAGGCCACACAGGCATTCTGTCTTAGGTTGGTGAGCGCTCCCTAGATATTACCCATCTCTGAATACTCATTATCATACAGGGTCAATCTTGTGAGAGCTGCAGAGTTAACTGTTGCCAAAGATTTCTAAGTGGCGCTGGACTTGCAATCTGTGTTTGACACAGAAAAGACAAACAGAATTCTTAACCCACTCATAGTCGGTAGGCTAAAGGCAGCTTAGCCATTCCCTTCCTTAACAAGTCTTACTGCAAATTGGAGTCCTTGTAAGATGGTATCCTGAGAGCAAATGGAACTTGAGTTTGTAAATTTATAACTTTCAAAGAAAATCAAAATGTATATAACTATTGATTTAAATTTGTCATGCCCAATAGAATGAAAGATTAATTAACTGTGGTAGCTACTTTTGCTGCCAGGGTCTCAACTGTGCTAGCTGTAGTAACCACTTATGAAATGGCAATCCCAGAAACAGTAGTAGCGGTAGTCATCACTGTTATAATAGCAACAATGGCATCAGAGGTGTCAAATTCTCTTCTGGAGCATGTGGGTATCAAATGGCATGGACACAACTCCAGGAACATGAACCGCCAAGGCCCATTATTCTTGATCCCAGCACGACCTAAGCTAAGAACCATAAAGGAAAAATAGACAGCTCACAAGGAGCAGAACTAATGGTCTCATAATGGCTACATTCAGATTCACAAATTTTAAGGTATCTTCAAAGGGGGCTAAATGAATTTCAGGAGGCCAAAAATGTTGCACAGAGCCTCTCCTGAGAAGTAGGTACTACTCCATCTTGAATAGGATTGTGAGAATGAAAATGCTTAGCTGGCATGCTACTGTTACTAAATGGAGGTCAGTGATCTTCAGTGTCATCCTTAATCTCCTAGGTATCTGGGTGACACGTTCTCAAACATACTTGAAAAAGCAGTTACCATACATTACCTTCTGGAGAATCCAACCACATGGCTGCAGTTCCTAGGCTTACGTTAATGCTTGCCAAAGCTGGCCATATAGAGCCTTCAGTCCCCATTGGCATTGGAGGGGGAGAGTTTTTCACAAAGGCCCAATAGGTCTCTGCCATGTTGGGCTTCAGCTGCAGCCAGAGGGCACACTCCGCTCAGAAACCCAATGAGGAATTTCATTGTCCTTAATAGTGTAATGTTTCATTGAGGGTTGCTCAGTAATTGAGTAAAACTAAATCTTATTATAAGCAACAGTCATCCTAGGGTCCTCCATGCCATATATATAGCTTTATGGTTCTGTGGGTTGCAGTCTGAATGTTCTTTGCTTTCTATCTAGAATCCACTTATGAGTGAGTACATACCATGTTTGTCCTTCTGGGTTTGGGTTACCTCACTCAGGATGATTTTTTCTAGTTCCATCATTTGCCTGCAAATTTCATGCTGTCATTGTTTTTCTCTGCTGAGTAGTATTCCATTGTGTATATGTATCACATTTTCTTAATCCATTCTTCAGTTGCTGGGCATCTAGGTTGTTTCCTGGTTTTGGCTATTACAAATAATGCTGCTATGAACAAAGTTGAGCATGTATTTTTGTGGTATGGTTGAGTATTACTTGGGTATTTGCCCAAGAGTGGTATGGATATATAATGGAAAAAAGAAAGTATCTTCAACAAATGGTGCTGGCATAACTGAATGTCGATATGTAAAAGATTACAAATAGATCCATATCTGTCACCATGCATAAACTCAAGTCCAAGTGGATCAAAGACCTCAACATAAATCCTGTTACACTAAACTTAATAGAAGAGAAAGTAGGAAGTACTCTTGAATGCATTGGCACTGGAGATCACTTCCTAAATATAATACCAACAGCACAAATACTGAGCACAACAATTAATAAATGGGACCTCTTGAAACTGAGAAGCTTCTGCAAGGCAAAAGATATGGTCAATAAGACAAAAAGACAGCCTATAGAATGGGAAAATATCTTCACCAACCCCACATTTGACAGAGAATTGATCTCCACAGTATTTAAGGAACTCAAGAAATGAGACATCAAAATACCGAACAATCCAATTAAAAAATGGGCTAAGGAGCTAAACAGAGAATTCACAAAACAAGAATCACAAATGGCTGAAAGACATTTAAAGAAATGCTCAACATCCTTAATCATTGAAGAAATGCAAATCAAAATGACTCTGAAATATCATCTTACATCTGTCAGAATGGCTATGATCAAAAACACTAATGACAAACAGTCAATGTTGGAGAGGATGCGGAGCAAAGGGAACATTCCTCCACTGTTGATGTGAATGCAAACTTGTACAACCACTGTGGAAGTCAGTATAGTGGTTTCTTGGAAAATTAGGTATTTTCTTAATTAGTAATTGATGGGGGAGGGCCTAACCCATTATGGACAGTGCCATTTTGGGGCTGGTGGTCCTGGTTCTGAAAGAAAGCAGGCTGAGCAAGTTATGGGAAGCAAGCCAGTAAGCAGCATCCCTCCGTGGCCTCTGGATCAGTTCCTGCTTCCAGGCTCCTGCTCTGTTTGAGTTCCTGTCCTGACTTTCTTTGAAGATAAAAGTTATAGAAGTATAAGCCAAATAAACTCTTTCCTCGCCAATTTACTCTTTGGTTGTAGTGTTTTATAGAAACCCTAACTACGACACACAAATACACATAATTGAAATTAAAACTAAAAATAAAATATTTAACACTTATCTATGTGTAATTTATGTACATATATATGATTATACCATGTGACAAGAACTCTTGGCTATTTCTATTTTCTTTCCTGTAAATACATACAAACTGAAGCCAAGTTTATCATTACCCCATATTGTTCCCTTTGGACCAATAGTCTGAGGTATACAGACATTTCTAATTAATTCCAAGGTTAAGAAACCAAAGCACAATGAAGTTGTTGGACTCTTCAAGGTTAGTTAGTAACTGACACAGAGAAGACATAAAGACCTACTGAAAAAAAGTCAAAACACTAGTCAGAAATAATATTACCCAAGCATCTTCCATATCTCCTGTTTAAGGGAGCAGGCTAAAGCCCGCTGGCCTGAGTACTGCCATTTTGACTTCAGACTCCATTTTACTGCAGTGTGAAATAAAGTTTAAGTTTACAAGCCCTAGGGGTTGCTGAGAACTTTCTAATAACTGACCAACCTCTTCTGGAAACCAAAGAAATAGTCATAATACATAGTTTAATGTATAAGTTTAGTTTTAGAAACATTATGGCTGTTCCTGACCAAAGAAGGAACAAATGAATCTGAATGGCTGGACTGAAAGGCTT